>NC_047094.1:88195644-88496559 GCF_902459505.1 Geotrypetes seraphini | reverse complement strand
GGACTTAGAAAAAAAACAGGGGATTTAGAAATATTCTGAAAAAAATTCAGGGGACTTAGAAAAAATTTTGAAAAAATTTCATGTATTTAGAAAAAATTCTGAAAAAATTCATGGGACTTAGAAAATATTCTGAATAAAATTCAGGGGGACTTAGAAAAAATTCATGGTTCTTAGAAAATATTCAGGTGACTTAGAAAATATTCTGAAAAAAATTCAGGGGACTTAGCAAAAATTCAGAAAAAAAATTTAGGGGTTTTAGAAAAAATTCAAGGGATTTAGAAAAAATTCAGGGGACTTAGAAAATATTCTGAAAAAAATTCAGGGGACTTAGAAAAAATTCTGAAAAAAATTCTGGGGACTTAGCAAAAATTCAGAAAAAAATTTATGGGTTTTAGAAAAAAATCTGAAAAAAATTCAGGGTTTTAGAAAATATTCTGAAAAAAATTCTGCGGACTTAGCAAAAATTCTGAAAAAAATTTAGGGGTTTTAGAAAAAATTCTGAAAAAAATTCTGGGGACTTAGCAAAAATTCTGAAAAAAATTTAGGGGTTTTAGAAAAAATTCTGAGAAAAATTAAGGAGAATTAGTAAAAATTCAGGGGACTTAGAAAAATTTCTGAAAAAAATTCAGTGGACTTAGAAAAAATTCAGAAAAAAATTTAGGGGTTTTAGAAAAAATTCAAGGGATTTAGAAAAAATTCAGGGGACTTAGAAAAAATTCTGAAAAAAATTCAGGGGACTTAAAAATATTCTAAAAAAAATTTAAGGGTTTTAGAAAAAATTCTGAAAAAAATTCAGGAGAATTAGAAAAAATTCAGGGGACTTAGAAAATATTCTGAAAAAAATTCAGGGGACTTAGAAAAAATTCTGAAAAAAATTCTGGGGACTTAGCAAAAATTCAGAAAAAAATTTAGGGGTTTTAGAAAAAAATCTGAAAAAAAAATCAGGGTTTTAGAAAAAATTCTGAAAAAAAATTTAGGGGTTAAAAATTCTGAAAAATATTCAGGGGGTCTTATAAAAAATTCTGAAAAAAATTCTGGGGACTTAGCAAAAATTCAGAAAAAAATTTAGGGGTTTTAGAAAAAAATCTGAAAAAAAATCAGGGTTTTAGCAAAAATTCTGAAAAAAATTTAGGGGTTAAAAATTCTGAAAAATATTCAGGGGGTCTTATAAAAAATTCAGAAAAAAATTCAGGGGTTTTAGAAAAAATTCTGAAAAAAATTCTGGGGACTTAGCAAAAATTCTGAAAAAAATTTAGGGGTTTTAGAAAAAATTCAATAGATTTAGAAAAAATTAAGGGGACTTAGAAAATATTCTTTAAAAAATTCAGGGGACTTAGAAAAAATTCTAAATAAAATTTAGGGATCTTAGAAAAATTTCAGGGGTCTTAGAAAATATTCAGGGGGGACTTAGAAAAAATTCTGAAAAAAATTTAGGGGTTTTAGAAAAAATTCAAGGGATTTAGAAAAAATTCAGGGGACTTAGAAAAAATTCTGAAAAAAATTCAGGGGACTTAAAAATATTCTAAAAAAAAATTAAGGGTTTTAGAAAAAATTCTGAAAAAAATTCAGGGGACTTAGAAAAAATTCTGAAAAAAATTCAGGGTTTTAGTAAAAATCCTGAAAAAAATTCTGGGGACTTAGCAAAAATTCTGAAAAAAATTTAGGGGTTATAAATTCTGAAAAATATTCAGGAGGTCTTAGAAAAAATTCTGAAAAAAAATTCAGGGGTTTTAGAAAAAATTCTGAAAAAAATTCTACGTACTTAAAAAAAATTCTGAAATAAATTTAGGGCTCTTAGAAAAAATCCAGGGTTCTTAAAAAAAATTTAAGGGACTTAGAAAAAATTCTAAATAAAATTTAGGGATCTTAGAAAAATTTCAGGGGTCTTAGAAAATATTCAGGGGGGACTTAGAAAAAATTCTGAAAAAAATTCAAGGGACTTAAAAAAATTCTAAAAAAAAATTAAGGGTTTTTGAAAAAATTCTGAAAAAAATTCAGGGACTTAGAAAATATTCTGAAAAAAATTCAGGGGTTTTAGAAAAAATTCTGAAAAAAATTCTACGTACTTAAAAAAAATTCTGAAATTTAGGGCTCTTAGAAAAAATCCAGGGTTCTTAAAAAAATTTAAGGGACTTAGAAAAAAAACAGGGGACTTAGAAATATTCTGAAAAAAATTCAGGGGACTTAGAAAAAATTTTGAAAAAATTTCATGTATTTAGAAAAAATTCTGAAAAAATTCATGGGACTTAGAAAATATTCTGAATAAAATTCAGGGGGACTTAGAAAAAATTCATGGTTCTTAGAAAATATTCAGGTGACTTAGAAAATATTCTGAAAAAAATTCAGGGGACTTAGCAAAAATTCAGAAAAAAATTTAGGGGTTTTAGAAAAAATTCAAGGGATTTAGAAAAAATTCAGGGGACTTAGAAAATATTTAGGGGGGACTTAGAAAAAATTCTGAAAAAAATTTAGGGGGTCTTAGAAAAAATTCTGAAAAAAATTCAGGAGAATTAGAAAAAATTCAGGGGACTTAGAAATATTCTGAAAAAAATTCTGGAGACTTAGCAAAAATTCTGAAAAAAATTTAGGGATTTTAGAAAAAATTCAAGGGATTTAGAAAAAATTCAGGGGACTTAGAAAAAAATTCTGAAAAAATTTCAGGGGACTTAAAAATATTCTAAAAAAAATTTAAGGGTTTTAGAAAATATTCTGAAAAAAATTCAGGGGACTTAGAAAATATTCTGAATAAAATTCAGGGGGACTTAGAAAAAATTCATGGTTCTTAGAAAATATTCAGGTGACTTAGAAAATATTCTGAAAAAAATTCAGGGGACTTAGCAAAAATTCTGAAAAAAATTTAGGGGTTTTAGAAAAAATTCTGAGAAAAATTAAGGAGAATTAGTAAAAATTCAGGGGACTTAAAAAATTTCTGAAAAAAATTCAGTGGACTTAGAAAAAATTCAGAAAAAAATTTAGGGGTTTTAGAAAAAATTCAAGGGATTTAGAAAAAATTCAGGGGACTTAGAAAATATTCTGAAAAAAATTCAGGGGACTTAGAAAAAATTCTGAAAAAAATTTAGGGGGTCTTAGAAAAAATTCTGAAAAAAATTCAGGAGAATTAGAAAAAATTCAGGGGACTTAGAAATATTCTGAAAAAAATTCTGGAGACTTAGCAAAAATTCTGAAAAAAATTTAGGGGTTTTAGAAAAAATTCAAGGGATTTAGAAAAAATTCAGGGGACTTAGAAAAAATTCTGAATAAAATTCAGGGGACTTAAAAATATTCTAAAAAAAAATTAAGGGTTTTAGAAAAAATTCTGAAAAAAATTCAGGGGACTTAGAAGAAATTCTGAAAAAAATTCAGGGTTTTAGAAAAAATTCTGAAAAAAATTCAGGGTTTTAGTAAAAATCCTGAAAAAAATTCTGGGGACTTAGCAAAAATTCTGAAAAAAATTTAGGGGTTATAAATTCTGAAAAATATTCAGGAGGTCTTAGAAAAAATTCAGAAAAAAAATTCAGGGGTTTTAGAAAAAATTCTGAAAAAAATTCTACGTACTTAAAAAAAATTCTGAAATTTAGGGCTCTTAGAAAAAATCCAGGGTTCTTAAAAAAATTTAAGGGACTTAGAAAAAAAACAGGGGACTTAGAAATATTCTGAAAAAAATTCAGGGGACTTAGAAAAAATTTTGAAAAAATTTCATGTATTTAGAAAAAATTCTGAAAAAATTCATGGGACTTAGAAAATATTCTGAATAAAATTCAGGGGGACTTAGAAAAAATTCATGGTTCTTAGAAAATATTCAGGTGACTTAGAAAATATTCTGAAAAAAATTCAGGGGACTTAGCAAAAATTCAGAAAAAAATTTAGGGGTTTTAGAAAAAATTCAAGGGATTTAGAAAAAATTCAGGGGACTTAGAAAATATTTAGGGGGGACTTAGAAAAAATTCTGAAAAAAATTTAGGGGGTCTTAGAAAAAATTCTGAAAAAAATTCAGGAGAATTAGAAAAAATTCAGGGGACTTAGAAATATTCTGAAAAAAATTCTGGAGACTTAGCAAAAATTCTGAAAAAAATTTAGGGATTTTAGAAAAAATTCAAGGGATTTAGAAAAAATTCAGGGGACTTAGAAAAAATTCTGAAAAAATTTCAGGGGACTTAAAAATAATCTAAAAAAAAATTTAAGGGTTTTAGAAAATATTCTGAAAAAAATTCAGGGGACTTAGAAAATATTCTGAATAAAATTCAGGGGGACTTAGAAAAAATTCATGGTTCTTAGAAAATATTCAGGTGACTTAGAAAATATTCCGAAAAAAATTCAGGGGACTTAGCAAAAATTCTGAAAAAAATTTAGGGGTTTTAGAAAAAATTCTGAGAAAAATTAAGGAGAATTAGTAAAAATTCAGGGGACTTAGAAAAATTTCTGAAAAAAATTCAGTGGACTTAGAAAAAATTCAGAAAAAAATTTAGGGGTTTTAGAAAAAATTCAAGGGATTTAGAAAAAAATTCAGGGGACTTAGAAAATATTCTGAAAAAAATTCAGGGGACTTAGAAAAAATTCTGAAAAAAATTTAGGGGTCTTAGAAAAAATTCTGAAAAAAATTCAGGAGAATTAGAAAAAATTCAGGGGACTTAGAAATATTCTGAAAAAAATTCTGGAGACTTAGCAAAAATTCTGAAAAAAATTTAGGGGTTTAGAAAAAATTCAAGGGATTTAGAAAAAATTCAGGGGACTTAGAAAAAATTCTGAAAAAAATTCAGGGGACTTAAAAATATTCTAAAAAAAATTTAAGGGTTTTAGAAAAAATTCTGAAAAAAATTCAGGGGACTTAGAAAAAATTCTGAAAAAAATTCAGGGTTTTAGAAAAAATTCTGAAAAAAATTCAGGGTTTTAGTAAAAATCCTGAAAAAAATTCTGGGGACTTAGCAAAAATTCTGAAAAAAATTTAGGGGTTATAAATTCTGAAAAATATTCAGGAGGTCTTAGAAAAAATTCAGAAAAAAAATTCAGGGGTTTTAGAAAAAATTCTGAAAAAAATTCTACGTACTTAAAAAAAATTCTGAAATAAATTTAGGGCTCTTAGAAAAAATCCAGGGTTCTTAAAAAAATTTAAGGGACTTAGAAAAAAAACAGGGGACTTAGAAATATTCTGAAAAAAATTCAGGGGACTTAGAAAAAATTTTGAAAAAATTTCATGTATTTAGAAAAAATTCTGAAAAAATTCATGGGACTTAGAAAATATTCTGAATAAAATTCAGGGGGACTTAGAAAAAATTCATGGTTCTTAGAAAATATTCAGGTGACTTAGAAAATATTCTGAAAAAAATTCAGGGGACTTAGCAAAAATTCAGAAAAAAATTTAGGGGTTTTAGAAAAAATTCAAGGGATTTAGAAAAAATTCAGGGGACTTAGAAAATATTTAGGGGGGACTTAGAAAAAATTCTGAAAAAAATTTAGGGGGTCTTAGAAAAAATTCTGAAAAAAATTCAGGAGAATTAGAAAAAATTCAGGGGACTTAGAAATATTCTGAAAAAAATTCTGGAGACTTAGCAAAAATTCTGAAAAAAATTTAGGGATTTTAGAAAAAATTCAAGGGATTTAGAAAAAATTCAGGGGACTTAGAAAAAATTCTGAAAAAATTTCAGGGGACTTAAAAATAATCTAAAAAAAATTTAAGGGTTTTAGAAAATATTCTGAAAAAAATTCAGGGGACTTAGAAAATATTCTGAATAAAATTCAGGGGGACTTAGAAAAAATTCATGGTTCTTAGAAAATATTCAGGTGACTTAGAAAATATTCCGAAAAAAATTCAGGGGACTTAGCAAAAATTCTGAAAAAAATTTAGGGGTTTTAGAAAAAATTCTGAGAAAAATTAAGGAGAATTAGTAAAAATTCAGGGGACTTAAAAAATTTCTGAAAAAAATTCAGTGGACTTAGAAAAAATTTAGAAAAAAATTTAGGGGTTTTAGAAAAAATTCAAGGGATTTAGAAAAAATTCAGGGGACTTAGAAAATATTCTGAAAAAAATTCAGGGGACTTAGAAAAAATTCTGAAAAAAATTTAGGGGGTCTTAGAAAAAATTCTGAAAAAAATTCAGGAGAATTAGAAAAAATTCAGGGGACTTAGAAATATTCTGAAAAAAATTCTGGAGACTTAGCAAAAATTCTGAAAAAAATTTAGGGGTTTTAGAAAAAATTCAAGGGATTTAGAAAAAATTCAGGGGACTTAGAAAAAATTCTGAATAAAATTCAGGGGACTTAAAAATATTCTAAAAAAAATTTAAGGGTTTTAGAAAAAATTCAGAAAAAAATTCAGGGGACTTAGAAGAAATTCTGAAAAAAATTCAGGGTTTTAGAAAAAATTCTGAAAAAAATTCAGGGTTTTAGTAAAAATCCTGAAAAAAATTCTGGGGACTTAGCAAAAATTCTGAAAAAAATTTAGGGGTTATAAATTCTGAAAAATATTCAGGAGGTCTTAGAAAAAATTCAGAAAAAAAATTCAGGGGTTTTAGAAAAAATTCTGAAAAAAATTCTACGTACTTAAAAAAAATTCTGAAATAAATTTAGGGCTCTTAGAAAAAATCCAGGGTTCTTAAAAAAATTTAAGGGACTTAGAAAAAAAACAGGGGACTTAGAAATATTCTGAAAAAAATTCAGGGGACTTAGAAAAAATTTTGAAAAAATTTCATGTATTTAGAAAAAATTCTGAAAAAATTCATGGGACTTAGAAAATATTCTGAATAAAATTCAGGGGGACTTAGAAAAAATTCATGGTTCTTAGAAAATATTCAGGTGACTTAGAAAATATTCTGAAAAAAATTCAGGGGACTTAGCAAAAATTCAGAAAAAAATTTAGGGGTTTTAGAAAAAATTCAAGGGATTTAGAAAAAATTCAGGGGACTTAGAAAATATTCTGAAAAAAATTCAGGGGACTTAGAAAAAATTCTGAAAAAAATTCTGGGGACTTAGCAAAAATTCAGAAAAAAATTTATGGGTTTTAGAAAAAAATCTGAAAAAAATTCAGGGTTTTAGAAAATATTCTGAAAAAAATTCTGCGGACTTAGCAAAAATTCTGAAAAAAATTTAGGGGTTTTAGAAAAAATTCTGAAAAAAATTCTGGGGACTTAGCAAAAATTCTGAAAAAAATTTAGGGGTTTTAGAAAAAATTCTGAGAAAAATTAAGGAGAATTAGTAAAAATTCAGGGGACTTAGAAAAATTTCTGAAAAAAATTCAGTGGACTTAGAAAAAATTCAGAAAAAAATTTAGGGGTTTTAGAAAAAATTCAAGGGATTTAGAAAAAATTCAGGGGACTTAGAAAAAATTCTGAAAAAAATTCAGGGGACTTAAAAATATTCTAAAAAAAATTTAAGGGTTTTAGAAAAAATTCTGAAAAAAATTCAGGAGAATTAGAAAAAATTCAGGGGACTTAGAAAATATTCTGAAAAAAATTCAGGGGACTTAGAAAAAATTCTGAAAAAAATTCTGGGGACTTAGCAAAAATTCAGAAAAAAATTTAGGGGTTTTAGAAAAAAATCTGAAAAAAAATCAGGGTTTTAGAAAAAATTCTGAAAAAAATTTTGGGGACTTAGCAAAAATTCTGAAAAAAATTTAGGGGTTAAAAATTCTGAAAAATATTCAGGGGGTCTTATAAAAAATTCTGAAAAAAATTCAGGGGTTTTAGAAAAAATTCTGAAAAAAATTCAGGGGACTTAGAAAAAATTCTGAAAAAAATTCAGGGGACTTAAAAATATTCTAAAAAAAATTTA
Source organism: Geotrypetes seraphini (assembly GCF_902459505.1). Taxonomy (NCBI): domain Eukaryota; kingdom Metazoa; phylum Chordata; class Amphibia; order Gymnophiona; family Dermophiidae; genus Geotrypetes; species Geotrypetes seraphini. The sequence goes on along the minus strand of NC_047094.1, from coordinate 88,488,796 downwards.
AGGGTTTTAGAAAAAATTCTGAGAAAAATTCAGGGTTTAAGTAAAAATCCTGAAAAAAATTCTGGGGACTTAGCAAAAATTCTGAAAAAAATTTAGGGGTTATAAATTCTGAAAAATATTCAGGAGGTCTTAGAAAAAATTCTGAAAAAAAATTCAGGGGTTTTAGAAAAAATTCTGAAAAAAATTCTACGTACTTAAAAAAAATTCTGAAATAAATTTAGGGCTCTTAGAAAAAATCCAGGGTTCTTAAAAAAATTTAAGGGACTTAGAAAAAAAACAGGGGACTTAGAAATATTCTGAAAAAAATTCAGGGGACTTAGAAGAAATTCTGAAAAAAATTCAGGGTTTTAGAAAAAATTCTGAAAAAAATTCAGGGTTTTAGTAAAAATCCTGAAAAAAAATTCTGGGGACTTAGCAAAAATTCTGAAAAAAATTTAGGGGTTATAAATTCTGAAAAATATTCAGGAGGTCTTAGAAAAAATTCTGAAAAAAAATTCAGGGGTTTTAGAAAAAATTCTGAAAAAAATTCTACGTACTTAAAAAAAATTCTGAAATAAATTTAGGGCTCTTAGAAAAAATCCAGGGTTCTTAAAAAAATTTAAGGGACTTAGAAAAAAAACAGGGGACTTAGAAATATTCTGAAAAAAATTCAGGGGACTTAGAAAAAATTTTGAAAAAATTTCATGTATTTAGAAAAAATTCTGAAAAAATTCATGGGACTTAGAAAATATTCTGAATAAAATTCAGGGGGACTTAGAAAAAATTCATGGTTCTTAGAAAATATTCAGGTGACTTAGAAAATATTCTGAAAAAAATTCAGGGGACTTAGCAAAAATTCAGAAAAAAATTTAGGGGTTTTAGAAAAAATTCAAGGGATTTAGAAAAAATTCAGGGGACTTAGAAAATATTCTGAAAAAAATTCAGGGGACTTAGAAAAAATTCTGAAAAAAATTCTGGGGACTTAGCAAAAATTCAGAAAAAAATTTATGGGTTTTAGAAAAAAATCTGAAAAAAATTCAGGGTTTTAGAAAATATTCTGAAAAAAATTCTGCGGACTTAGCAAAAATTCTGAAAAAAATTTAGGGGTTTTAGAAAAAATTCTGAAAAAAATTCTGGGGACTTAGCAAAAATTCTGAAAAAAATTTAGGGGTTTTAGAAAAAATTCTGAGAAAAATTAAGGAGAATTAGTAAAAATTCAGGGGACTTAGAAAAATTTCTGAAAAAAATTCAGTGGACTTAGAAAAAATTCAGAAAAAAATTTAGGGGTTTTAGAAAAAATTCAAGGGATTTAGAAAAAATTCAGGGGACTTAGAAAAAATTCTGAAAAAAATTCAGGGGACTTAAAAATATTCTAAAAAAAATTTAAGGGTTTTAGAAAAAATTCTGAAAAAAATTCAGGAGAATTAGAAAAAATTCAGGGGACTTAGAAAATATTCTGAAAAAAATTCAGGGGACTTAGAAAAAATTCTGAAAAAAATTCTGGGGACTTAGCAAAAATTCAGAAAAAAATTTAGGGGTTTTAGAAAAAAATCTGAAAAAAAATCAGGGTTTTAGAAAAAATTCTGAAAAAAATTTAGGGGTTAAAAATTCTGAAAAATATTCAGGGGGTCTTATAAAAAATTCTGAAAAAAATTCTGGGGACTTAGCAAAAATTCAGAAAAAAATTTAGGGGTTTTAGAAAAAAATCTGAAAAAAAATCAGGGTTTTAGCAAAAATTCTGAAAAAAATTTAGGGGTTAAAAATTCTGAAAAATATTCAGGGGGTCTTATAAAAAATTCAGAAAAAAATTCAGGGGTTTTAGAAAAAATTCTGAAAAAAATTCTGGGGACTTAGCAAAAATTCTGAAAAAAATTTAGGGGTTTTAGAAAAAATTCAATAGATTTAGAAAAAATTAAGGGGACTTAGAAAATATTCTTTAAAAAATTCAGGGGACTTAGAAAAAATTCTAAATAAAATTTAGGGATCTTAGAAAAATTTCAGGGGTCTTAGAAAATATTTAGGGGGGACTTAGAAAAAATTCTGAAAAAAATTTAGGGATTTTAGAAAAAATTCAAGGGATTTAGAAAAAATTCAGGGGACTTAGAAAAAATTCTGAAAAAATTTCAGGGGACTTAAAAATATTCTAAAAAAAAATTAAGGGTTTTAGAAAAAATTCTGAAAAAAATTCAGGGGACTTAGAAAAAATTCTGAAAAAAATTCAGGGTTTTAGAAAAAATCCTGAAAAAAATTCTGGGGACTTAGCAAAAATTCTGAAAAAAATTTAGGGGTTATAAATTCTGAAAAATATTCAGGAGGTCTTAGAAAAAATTCTGAAAAAAAATTCAGGGGTTTTAGAAAAAATTCTGAAAAAAATTCTACGTACTTAAAAAAAATTCTGAAATAAATTTAGGGCTCTTAGAAAAAATCCAGGGTTCTTAAAAAAAATTTAAGGGACTTAGAAAAAATTCTAAATAAAATTTAGGGATCTTAGAAAAATTTCAGGGGTCTTAGAAAATATTCAGGGGGGACTTAGAAAAAATTCTGAAAAAAATTCAGGGGACTTAAAAAAATTCTAAAAAAAAATTAAGGGTTTTTGAAAAAATTCTGAAAAAAATTCAGGGACTTAGAAATAATTCTGAAAAAAATTCAGGGTTTTAGAAAAAATTCTGAAAAAAATTAAGGGTTTTAGAAAAAATTCTGAAAAATATTCAGGAGGTCTTAGAAAAAATTCAGAAAAAAAATTCAGGGGTTTTAGAAAAAATTCTGAAAAAAATTCTGCGTACTTAAAAAAAATTCTGAAATAAATTTAGGGATCTTAGAAAAAATTCAGGGTTCTTAAAAAAAATTTAAGGAACTTAGAAAAAATTCAGGGGACTTAGAAATATTCTGAAAAAAATTCAGGGGACTTAGAAAAAAATTTTAAAAAATTTCATGGTTTTAAAAAAAATTCTGAAAAAAATTCAGGGGACCTAGAAAATATTCTGAATAAAATTCAGGGGGAATAAGAAAAAATTCAGGGGTCTTAGAAAAAATTCTGAAAAAAATTCTGGGGACTTAGCAAAAATTCAGAAAAAAATTTAGGGGTTTTAGAAAAAATTCAAGGGATTTAGAAAAAATTCAGGGGACTAAGAAAATAATCTTTAAAAAATTCAGGGGTTTTAGAAAAAATTCTGAAAAAAATTCTACGTACTTAAAAAAAATTCTGAAATAAATTTAGGGCTCTTAGAAAAAATCCAGGGTTCTTAAAAAAAATTTAAGGGACTTAGAAAAAAAAACAGGGGACTTAGAAATATTCTGAAAAAAATTCAGGGGACTTAGAAAATATTCTGAATAAAATTCAGGGGGACTTAGAAAAAATTCATGGTTCTTAGAAAATATTCAGGTGACTTAGAAAATATTCTGAAAAAAATTCAGGGGACTTAGCAAAAATTCAGAAAAAAATTTAGGGGTTTTAGAAAAAATTCAAGGGATTTAGAAAAAATTCAGGGGACTTAAAAAAAATTCTAAATAAAATTTAGGGATCTTAGAAAAATTTCAGGGGTCTTAGAAAATATTCAGGGGGGACTTAGAAAAAATTCTGAAAAAAATTTAGGGGGTCTTAGAAAAAATTCTGAAAAAAATTCAGGAGAATTAGAAAAAATTCAGGGGACTTAGAAATATTCTGAAAAAAATTCTGGAGACTTAGCAAAAATTCTGAAAAAAATTTAGGGGTTTTAGAAAAAATTCAAGGGATTTAGAAAAAATTCAGGGGACTTAGAAAAAATTCTGAAAAAAATTCAGGGGATTTAAAAATATTCTAAAAAAAATTTAAGGGTTTTAGAAAAAATTCTGAGAAAAATTCAGGGTTTTAGCATTGGTAAATTAAGGCTTTTTCATTTTTAACATTTTAGGTCATGCCATTTAGGTCATGTCATTAGCACGTAGCAACTGCAAAGTGCTCCCATGTTATTTGCATTATTCAGGTAGCATGTGCTAATCATAACACACTACCTGAATAACATTTACATGTCCATTCCCCGCACATGGCATGCCCCCTCCAAAATATATTTTTGAAAAATAAATAATGCATACTACCCCTTCCCCCCCTCCTTTTACAAAGCCACACTAGTGGCTGCTGCTGCGGGTAACTGCCCCGAAGCCCATAGGGATATAAAGGCCTCCCAGGCTTTTGCCACATGGCTGCTACTAGCACTTCTTTGTAAAAGAGGGGATTAATGCATGGGAAATGGCAAATTACTGCAAAACATTTTAATGCTCTTTGAAGTGTTTTTCGGCACATTGGGATTTAATGCCTTTTAATAAATCACTCCCCACTCTTTTTTTTTTTTTTTTTTGCATGAAGGTGTTTTGGTAATGATTATTGATTAAAAACCTAAAATCAGAAATCCTCTGCTGGGCACCACCCTTCCCTAATACCAGTATCTGAAGCTTATGAGAATGCAGACAAGACATCTCTGGACTGAATGAATAAACAAAACTACCAAACAGAATTTCTGCTAGTGCTGTGAATGGTGTTGTCCTGTCTCGAAGGTCCAGATGTGAGGCATGATGTAATTAAAGTATGATCTCAACTGCCTCAGTAATTCTCTGCTGCCCAGTAGCAGACATCTCATCTGGTAATGGTCAATGATTTGTGCAGTCTAGGAGTATGTTAGGAAGACAGAGGTTTTTAGTAAATAAGTTTTATTCAGCAAGTGGTTTTCTCCCATTTTATATCTGCTGAGAAAAAAATTGTGTTAAATATTGCCTACTGCACTGAGCAGTCCACGAGAGTAAAGGGTTATTAGATAGGTTTTATTGCCATCATGTTAAGAATCTTGCTTAAACTCCAGAGTACAGAAAGCAAGAGTTAGCATTCAGAGGTCTAGCAGCACCCTCTATGGAGCCTGACTGGTAATGCATATGCTACCATTCTTTAACTCAGAATAGTAGCTATGATATTTCACTTATTGGATTGAAGGATCCAAGACAGCATAGTTTCACTAGAGCCAGGTCTTGTCAGACAAATCTGATTAATTTCTGTGGCCTGATGACCAGAAAGTTGAACTGAGGAAGATTGCTAGATATTGTGTACTTAGATTTTAGCTAAGCCTTTGACTCAGTTTATTTATTTATTTTAAAATTTCTTCCCTAAGCGACTTACAACGTAAACATGTACACACAGTTCCTCATAGATGACTTATAAATAAACTGAATACTCTCGGTATGGGCCTTAAAGTGACTGACTGGGTTAGAAACTGGTTGAATGGATGGCAACAGGGGGCAACAGTGATAAATGGAGATCACACTGAGGAAGGGGATGTTATCAATGAGGTACCTCAAGGTTCTGTTTAACAATTCTTTTTAACAATTTTGTAAGCAATATCATGGAAGGGCTATCTGATAAGTTTTGCCTGAATGACACGAGGACAGAATTTATCCCCGTTCTTATAGTTAACCATGGGAAACCATCCCTATGTCATTCTTAAAGGAGAGGGGGAAGAATCAGAGTATGAACGGGCACAGCCACTGACCCTCAAGCCTCACGTTGAAGAATGCTGGTGTAGAAGGACTGAGGTTGAAATAGACAGTAAAGAATGACATGAGATGGTTTCCTGCAGTTATCTGCAGGAATAGAGACAAATTCTGTCCCCGTGTTATTCTCTGGCTGGAATCGAAGTACAGGATAGGTCGAAAGTAGATATACCATATTTATTCATTATTTCTTTTTTTTACAGGTGTCATTAATAACATTCATGTGAAGTTTTTGTATCCATTATATGCTTCCACTTTTACTTATCATTCAGTAGTGTATTATACCTATTCAATACTTGTAAAATAAAAATAAATATTTATTAATTTATTTATTCAATTTTCTATACCGTTCTCCCAGGGGAGCTCAGTACAGTTTGAGGAGTGTGGTGCTTGTTGGAGGGATATGGGTGATAATGAGATGCAACATGGGGTAAAGGTTTCCAAGCCCAGATGAGGTGGTTTATGATTTATTGGATTTCATATACAGTGTGGGTCAAAAATAGTTATGCACAGTGGTTATAGCTACAGCCTCAGTACCCTGAGGTTGTGGGCTCAAACCCACGCTGCTCCTTGTGGTCTGACCCAGCGGAGGCACTGCTTATGTTCTTATGTTCTTATATGAATTTATTCAGGTACTCAAGCATTTTTCCCTGTCTGTCCCGGCTCACAATCTATCTAATGCACCCAGGGCAATGGGGGGATTAAGTGCCTTGCCCAGGGTCACAAGGAGCAGCGTGGGTTTGAGCCCACAACCTCAGGGTACTGAGGCTGTAGCTATAACCACTGTGCATAACTATTTTTGACCCACACTGTATATGAAATCCAATAAATCATAAACCACCTCATCTGGGCTTGGAAACCTTTACCCCATGTTGCATCTCATTATCACCCATATCCTTCCAACAAGCACCACACTCCTCAAAGTTGTTCTCTTCTTGCCAAGACCCATTCCCTTCTCTCCCTTCCCCCCCCCCTCCTACCCATACCCCTACCCCCACCATGACAGCTTCTTCCAATCCTGGTCTTCTTTTATTCATATACCATCCCCTCCCCCTACCGGTGCACACCTGTGTATCCATACTTCTGGTGTTTGCAGAGTAGATAAGCGTTGATTGTTGTCTGCTCTTTAGCACGGGTGCGTAGCTCTTCGGTCGCCCCGCCCTCCAGCTGCCCTCACTCTTTTCGTTGGGTTCATGGGTTCCTGAAGAAGGGTTCTTCCCCGAAACCGGCTCGGTTGAACCTGTTTTCCGGACGCGTTTCATTTTGAGTCTCAGAGATGAGTTCCTGCTTCACTTTTTAGTTAAGTCACTTTTTTGATGTTTTGATTTGGCGCAGGGGATTTGGCTGGTAGTGCTCATTCAGGGGTCGCTCAGGTTCCACCTGTTACTCACTCAGTTAATTTATCTGCTCTTGATTTGTTATCGTTTTCTACTTGATTTATTGCACGCCCTAAGTGCGGGTGGGGGTATATTACCTCTACCTGAGTTATGAAGTAGTCTCCCTTTACTGCTTGCTCACACTGAGAGCACCCTTAACACTTGATATTATCTTGGCAGCCTTCACGCGGCTTGCGTGGTGTGCACAGGTTTGGTTCCTGAGTGCTCCCTTTGTGAACCCTTTTTGGACTATTTCTGCCTTATTGTTGTGTTGAGTAGATAAGCGTTGCATGTTCTCTGAAGTAGTGCTCTGCTTTCTCTGAATAAGGGGTTATCAGCTTTTGACGGTAGATTTTTAATCTAGCTAGAGGGGAGGATCACTTTGCACCAGGCTCCATAATTGTCCCATTAGAACAGAGGAAGAAATGGGGGTGAGGGGATCAGCTAAGCAGAAAGAGCTAAAAGTTCTGTCACTCGAGTCCACAGATGTAAAGCACACTGACAAATTGGCACTATTATTAGTGAGTAAATTCTTATATACTCATCACATTATTAGTGAGTAAATTCTTATATACTCATCACATACTAAAGATTAAGCTCCAAAAATTTGCCTTAGTACTTCAGGCCTGATTTTTGTGAAGGAAAACTGAAGTTGGATTCTATATATCTACATTTGGTATAATTATGGTTTGGGGGTTAATGCAGTAAGGGGGAATTCATGAACGGACATTAAGCATATAAGCACATGCAATCACGTTAGCACATGCTAACCACTATAGGAATATAATGGGGCCCTTTAGCAGTTCCCTATCATTGCTGGGGGGGGAGGGGGTTCCCCAGTGAAACATCATGACGTTAGTTATGGATGTGTGATGTAACTGAATGTGATCTTTAAATGAAATGTCACTTGTTTCTTTCTTTGGCATTTTTTTTTTTTTTTGCAATACAGCCAAAGTGGAGGATTGTTCTTTCTGCGAACGGCGAAACGGGGTACTCGTTGGAACTTGAAACATTTCATTCGAGACTGCTTGATCAGCTTGAGATAAGTGGCCATTTTTTTCTGTTAGTTGCTGTTTTCTGTGGATCACTTCCTGGACTCCCTTTGAATAGATTACTCTAATAAATAGAATACTACTCTAATAAATGGAGTTTTTTCTGACCTATGACTGGTATGACAGTGTCCCATTCGTTATCTTCCTTCCACCAGGTCTCAGAAATGCCTCTTCTGCATTATATTCTAACTTTACCATCTAGGCTTCTGACATTTGCACACAGGCATTTCAGTGCTTGTTATTCCTATTTATAACTTGCTCAGCAGTTTTCAGTTTGCAATCTTTAAAATCTAATGCTCTGTATTTAAAGACACCTGGTTCACTATCATGTTTATTGCAACCTCATTATCTGGATGCCCTACCTTCTCTGTTTTGATATCTTTTAAAGATACCTCATTCTTGGCGCTTGCTTCATACTAAAGAACGCGATTATACGCATAGATCCCGCGTCCATGGTACGCTTTCCAGAATTGATTATATACTTGTCACTAGTTCTTCTTTTCCTAATATCGATGCAGCCTCGGTTAGTTCGGATTATTCCTTGATTTGGATTGATATTAATGTTGGCTTTGGTGTTAGAGGTCCCTCACGTTGGCGTTTTCCTAGTTATTTATTTCAGGATGAACATTTTAGGAATTTCTTGTTGCAAAAGTGGGAAAATTTTTTGGAATTTAATGGTCAACATTTAACTGAACCGGAATTATTTTGGAATACAGCCAAAGTAGTCCTAGTAGTAGCATATGTTATAGCTCGGAATCATAGGTTGTATATGGGAATTATTCATTTGGAAAGAGATTTGGCAGTTGCGAAACGTAATTATACTGCCCATCCAACCCCTGCGGTGATGGAACACTTAGTGTCCATAGAGACTACACTTAACTCTTATATACATGAAGATGTTATTTTACCAGAGGTTTAAATACCACCGCTATGGTAACTGCTCGAGGAAATTTTTAGCCTATTTGACAAAATGAGCGAGAGGTCTGCGATTTGTTTTCGGTCTTAAAGATTCAGATCGCCAATATATTCTTAGATTATTTCCGAGAATTTTACAAGCAAAGGGACTGGGATGGGGGCCCAATTATGAGAGATTATTTGGAGGTTTCGGGTTTTCCTAAGTTGACTGAGTTAGATGTGGAGACTCTTAACGCACCTCTTACCCTTAGAGAATTACAGAAGGCGATCATGATTCAGAGAAATTATTCTACCTCCGGACCTGATGGCTTTACTGCCGAATTTAACAAACTGTTGTCCTCTCAGATCGGTCACCCACTTCATGATTATTATGGCCAGGTCAGATATGGGGGTAGTTTTCCAGCGGGTGCCAACGAAGCTCTTATAATGCTTATTTTAAAACCAGGCAAGGATGCCACTTCTCCTGATGCTTATCGCCCTATATCGCTGATATTGGCAGATAGACTTTCTCTTCTCCTTCCTGGAATTAGAGGACCGGAACAGTTAGGTTTTGTTAAGGGTAGACAAGTGGTGCAGAATGTTCGTAGGGTGTTATTGACCATGGGCCCATACTCAATCTCATGTTATTAATTAGTTTGGATGCGGCCGGTGCTTTCGATCAGGTAGACTGGAATTATCTATTCGAGGTATTGGATTACTTAGGTGTAACAGGCTGGTATGCAAGAGCAGTAAAGACTTTATATAGAGGCCCGATGGCACGACTTTTAGTTAACAAGATTACAACAGACGCTTTTCCCATTGGCAGGGGAACAAGACAGGGGTGTCCCTTATCTCCACTTCTTTTTTTGCTTTATTTGGAACCATTTTTACGCACAATATCCAACGCCCCGGACATAGTGGGAGTTGCTTTTTCCAACCAGACTGTTAAAGTGTTGGCCTTCGCGGATGACTTGGTTTTTACTTTGACTCAGCCACAGCGTTCCATCACTCATCTGCAGCATTCCTTAGAAGAATTTCAATTTTACTTGGGCTTTACGCTCAATTATCAAAAATCTACAGTCTTGGCTATTCCCTCTATTATACAAGATAGCTGGGTGGGTGATTTCCCGTTTGCTTGGGCACAGACCTCACTCAATCAAATATTTGGGAGTGTGGACACCTCATGATCTTTCCACTTTATATGCTTGCAATGTGGCCTTGTTATTGAGGAAAACAAAAACAAAAACTGTGGATACAGATGTTCTGGAGATAATTTATTAAATACTGACATATAAAACCATAAAAATTCAATTAAAAAAGTAAAAATAAAAAATACTGTGATAAAAATCCAACCGGTCCCTACACGGTCAATGTTTTGGCGAACATGCCTTCCTCAGGGGTTCTAAAAGGAAAAGGTAATGATGAATAATGATAAAGAGAAAGATAAAAAATGAAAAGATAAAAAGATAAGAAGTGACTGTGATGCCAATCTGCAGCATGCATATTAGTATCTATACTCGACTGCAAGATAAAGCAAGTGAGCCAAGTGTGACATGCTATATACAGAGGCTTGAAATATTGACAAGAGACATGAGAGGAAAAAGTGCCATAGGTGTGTATTAGAGCACAGTTCTTCAACCACCGGTCCGCGGACCGGTGTCGGTCCGCAAAAAAATCTTGCCGGTCCGCGAAGGACTCGGGTCCCCACCGCAACGAAAAGTGCCGGCGTATGCTTCCTGCTTTGTCTCCGCACCTCCAGACCAGCAGCGGCAGCTCTGTGTGCTTTTAACTTCGGCACAGAGCTGCCCCTAAGCAGTAGTTTAGCGCGGTTAGGGCCGTTGAAGGAGGGCAAAGAGCAGCTGTCCTAGAGGTTTCCTTTCCTCATCTTTGCAGGTCCCTTTTTTCCACCTTTTTTTTTTTTTTCTTCAAACGGCAACGAGCATGGACATCAAGTAAGTTCCACTGTTCCTTACAAGCGGTTCTGCTCTGCCAAAGCTTCTCCTCTGATATGAGCCACCCTCGGGGGAAAGAAAGTGACCCGCAAAGGTGAGGGGAAGGGGGCAGATGGTGGAAGTTGGGGGGGGGGAGAGAAGGGGACAGATGATGGAAGTTGGAAGAAGGGAGAGAGAGCATAAGGCAGGTGGATGTCAGTTGAGAGGGGAAATCAGATGCTGAATGGAAGTGGCGAAAAAACACATACTGGATGGAAGGAGGAGATAAATAAAGGGGGAAGAAAATAGTAAGATAATGGAGGGGTAAGGGAAAGGGGTACAGATACAGTGAAAAGAAGGAAAAGGGACTAATAGCATTTAATTTAGATAGAGGCAGAAAATAGAGAAGGAAGACCAGAATAGACAAGGGAAGAGAGAACAGAGAACGATGTCAGATCTGAGTGGAGGAAATGAGAAGAGAGAGATGCTAAAAACCACAGGGGGGAGGGAAGGACAGAGATTCCAGACCATGAGGGGAACAGAAGGAAGATGATGGATGCCAGACCAAATTGGGGGAGGGGGGCAGGAGGAGAGATGGCAGGGAAAGACAGACAGTGAATGGAAGAGGCAGATGCTGGACTGAAGAGACAGAGAAGGTTATCATGCCGCTGTACCGGGCCATGGTACGCCCTCACCTGGAGTACTGCGTCCAGCACTGGTCACCGTACATGAAAAAGGACACGATACTACTCGAAAGGGTCCAGAGAAGAGTGACTAAGATGGTTAAGAGGTTGTAGGAGCTGCCGTACAGCGAAAGATTAGAGAAACTGGGACTCTTCTCCCTCGAACAGAGGAGATTAAGAGGGGACATGATCGAAACATTCAAGATACTGAAGGGAATAGACTTAGTAGAGAAAGACACTATTCACCCTCTCCAAGGTAGGGAGAACGAGAGGGCACTCTCTAAAGTTGAAAGGGGATAGATTCCGTAGAAACATAAGGAAGTTCTTCTTCACCCAGAGAATGGTAGAAAGCTGGAACGCTCTTCCAGAGGCTGTTTTAAAACACCCTCCAAGGATTCAAGACAAATTTAGACAAGTTCCTGCTGAACAAGAACGTGCGCTGGTAGGCCTAGTCTCAGTTAGGGTGCTGGTCTTAGACCAGAGGGCCGCTGCGTGAGCGGACTGCTGGGCATGATGGACCACTGGTCTGACCCAGCAGTGGCAATTCTTATGTTCTTAGGGCAAACGTTGGATGGAAGAGAGTGAAAAGGCAATGAAAGCAGAAACCAGAGACCACAAAAGGTAGAAAAAAATAATTTTATTTCTATCTTGTGATTTAAATATATCAGATTTGAAATATGTATCTTACTGGGGAGTGTAAAGCCCAGTTAGTGCCTCTTTAGCTTCCAGCTGGCTTAGGGCTCTCTCTGACCAGGGGGCAGTTGCCCTAGTTCCACTCCCCTAAAACCATTCCTGTCATGTGTGATATTTCTGTAATAATTTGGCTTATTCAGTTTTCTTGAAAGTAGAGGGTATATATGTGAAGGGGAGGGGAGACAGAGGTTTCGTTGATCTTTGCCCTGTATTATTTGTATTTATAAAATGGCAATTGTATAGAATACTGTTTCTTTTTATACTTTAATAAAATATGTTCAATATAAAATCATAACTATTTGAGGCTTGTGCGGATGGGATCAGATGGTTTGTGGGACCGAGCTCGCGGGGACGGGGCAGCGATGGTTTTTAAAAAAATTTCAGTCTTAGTAGTTTGCCGGTCCATGAAATAATTATTTTATTTCCACCAGTCCATAGGTGTAAAAAGGTTGACGAACACTGTATTAGAGTATAAACTTAAGCACAGGAATCTATAAGGTGCCTAAGAAAAGCCATAAGAATGAAAAATTAATAGAATAAAGAAACCATGGTGCGTATCTGATTTTGAAAACATGAAGAGATATGTGACACAATGTAATGACGAGAAGACATTATACATACCAATGGTTTGCAACCTCACATAAAGAACTGGACTGAAAACTGGCTATTGTCTTTAAAAAAAGACATCGTATTCAAACATGAAGAAACCATAATAGGACATGAACACATAGAATAATGCAGTTAAAATAATGGAATTAAAATGACTTGGTTCTAAGACAGCAGAACAATCTTAGCTATCAAATTACTAGACAAATCATTTCATATTGTAATTTTAAAGTTAAATGATATAAGATATGTAAAACATGGTCACGATGAAATATAATGCACCCATGAAATGAATGAAACAAAGATGTGAATGGATTATATATATGAACTAATAATTAAAGAGCAAGCTGAATGTTCATACTCATGGACACTAAAGGCAGTGAAAGTAAAACAGGATAAATTGAAATCCATATATAAGCAGTGCATTAACAACCATGTGAGGTAAAAATAACAATAATGTCAGGTACAAACAGAATACTCTCAAAATTCTGGGAACACACCTAGATAGAGGCTGCACAATGCAAACACAAATACACAAAACAATAAAAAAAAAATTATTCACCATGCGAAACCTAAGAAAAATAAGAAAATTATTTTCCAAAGAACACTTCAAGATCATTGTACAATCCCTCATACTCAGCTCCTTAGATTACTGCAACAGCCTCTACCTACCTTGCCCAAATACTATGATAAAACAACTACAGACCGTTCAGATCACAGCTATCAGACTCATCTACTCAATCAGCAAATTCGACCATGTCACACCCGCCTATGTAGACTCTCACTGGCTTCCGATAAAAGCAAGAACTCAATTCAAACTCTACTGCTTACTTTTCAAAGTAACCCATGGTATGGCCCCCAATTACCTGAACAACCGTCTTTGCCGCTACCCAGATGAAGAAGAACTCAGAATCTTTTCACCTTCCCCCCCTCATAATGGTACCCGACGTAAGAAACTTTACGACAGCCTTCTAGCAACTCAGGCAGCGAAAATTGACCCCAACATCACCAAACTGATGATCAAAACAACAGACATCAAAGTGTTTCGGAAAGAAATCAAAACATTTCTTTTCAAAAAACACGTCCTTACTTAATATTCCCCTCCCCAATCGCACATGCACTCTCCCCAGCAAATAACACACTAGTCATCCCCTTGAACCTCATTTACGAAAAATATCCAAACTCCTAAATAAGCATCTCCCTTGGGTATCCATTTAACCTTCTCCTAAAAAAGCATCTCCCTTAGGTATCCACTTAACTGATTCCTTCAAAGTTTCCTATATTGTTCAGTTGCCTATATTGTTTTCCCCACTGAACCTTGTAACTACTTGAACCCTGTCAAGTTATTCTATCGATAAATCCAGATATCTTATACTTGTATTTCTATACCACAACATGTAATTTACTTAAATCGTTGTAATGTAATTCTCTCGGTAATGTCCTGATCTCTTTTAACTGTAATCCGCTTAGAACCGCAAGACACAGGCGGAATAGAAATCACAAACGTAATGTAATGTAATGTAACTAATGGTCTACAGAAGGCAAAACTGACTGATTGTTATTGGGGGACACATTGCTGGCAGGCGTTCCCCTTATCGGTGGCGGGACGAGTGGCCTTGTATAATATGGTGCTGTTTCCTAAGTGGCTCTACCAATTTCAAGTACTTCCCATTTTATTATCTCATGCCCGTCGGATCCAACTTACTAGAGAGGGCTTCAGCAGTTTGTTTGGGGAGGCAAGAGACCACGTATGACATCATAGGCTTTGCCTTCCAAGAGAACGAAGGGGATATGGCCTCTTGAATATTCAGTGGTATGCGATGGCGTGCCAAATGAGACACATTAATAATTGGTTTCGGGGTACTGAATAATTTTTCTGCTACTGAAATAGAATTGTCCTTGTTACTTCCCTATCATATTAGTTATTTATTACATGCGGCAGCCCCGCCCCTCCGTCTCGTGGTGGCACAATACCTTATATTTGCCCCGGCGAGGCAGACATGGCATTGGGTGTGCTGTTGTTTGAAACTGTCTTCTAAGATTTCTTCCTTTCTCACGCTTCAAGGAAATGGGGACTTTTTACCGGGTATACAATCTGCATCTTTTCAGAGGTAGGCAGCTTTGGGCTTACATTATATTTTCCAGCTATATACAGAACAGGGTTGACTTGCTTCTTTTGCTTCTTTGCTTCTTTGGGCTTCCTGATGTAGACAATTTTGCATATTTTCAAGCCCGTCATTATGTCCGCTCTCTGCCTGCTTGCCATTTGATGGACATGAAATCATGAAACTCTTTCTGAAATGTTTAGTTTGTCTGCACAACAATTGATCCCTCTCCGCTTTCATCATGTGGGCATTCATGACAGTCAATTTGGCCCTAACTTTGCCATTTTAGCGACAACCTGGGCTGAGGATTTACAATGTGTTATTACCTCCCACCAGCTGCAGCAAATGGTGAAAAACTTGAGAAAGGTGTTCTCCAACATTCAATATTGAGAACTGCAGTTGAAGTTTACGCTTCGCCTATACATTTCACCTATACGAGCTTGCTGGATGGGCATCACCCAGCTCCATCAATGTCCTAAATGTTCTCAGGCGCATGCCTCGCTGGGACATATGTTTTGGTCCTGCCCTCACATTCTTCATTTCTGGCACCATTTAGGATATATTACCTCTCTCTGGGGTCGACGGTGGTTCCCGACACCCAGAGCATTATTTGGTTTCTATGATATTGTCACACCTAAACCTAAAGGCCTTTCAGTTTTCGTGGCACAAGCAATGTTGCTTGGAAAAAAAGCAATTTTGACACAGTGGCTGGCCAGTGATGCCCCAACTTATAGTCAGTGGAGAACTTTGATGATTATACTGATTTTGACACTGGGATGGTTCAACGATTTACCTTGATCTGGGAGCAATTTTGGCTGCCTCTTACTCCTATTGCCCGGAGTAGACTCCAGAACCTGTAATTTGTGTTTTGATTGGCTCCCTATTCTCAGGGATTATTATGTTTATGTTTCTATTTGGAAGGGATTGTATTAGTGCACATATGGAAGAATTTTGTTGTGTTTTGCTATGCACATTGAAAATGAATAAACATTATTTAAACATAAAGATACCTCATTCTGAGCCATGTGCTTCTGAGCGACTGTTGGCCTTCTCCCAGTTTCTAGTTTAAAAGTTGCTCCATCTCCTTTTTAGATATTGATGCCAACACGTGTTTCCATACTGGCTAAGGTGGAGCCCATCTTTCCAGAATAGGCTTACCCTTCCCCCAAATGATGCCTAGTTTCTAATAAATCTAAAACCCTCCTCCCTGCACCATCTCATCCATGCATTGAGACTCCAGAGCTCCTGTCTCTTGGGACTTGCACATATAGAACAGGAAGTACTTCTGAAAATATTACTATGGCGGTTTCTGGATTTCAGTTTTCTACCTAAGAGCTTAAATTTGGCTTCTAGAATATTTTGTTGGATTTGCATCTATTGTCCACATTTGCTGGGTGCAGGACCTTACTGCTTAGTGCAGACTGTTAAGATGTTTTGCAGCATTGCAATGGACTTATGAAGCAAATCAGTAATTGCTTTAATCATGTTACATTTCAAGAACACCGCAGCAATCACAATTGGAAGCCAGGGGGGCACTGTTGTCTGTAGCAGTCACTATACATCAGCTGCTTACTCTTTATTTTTAGTTTTAATGCTCAGATATTTTAAGCATCCTGTTTCCGTTCTGTTTCTTCCTACATGATCAAGCATGCGAGTGCAGAGCCTTTCAGAGAGCACTAAGCCAAGGAGATCAGATCATCGCATTGGTGGAGAAAAAGCACTGTTCCCCCACACCTCATATGCCTCTATATAAACCCTTCTGGTACTCACTGCTTCCTGCCTGCCTTCACAGCATCACTAGACTCTACCATTCTAGATCTGAACGGTTCCTCTAAGCTACTTCTGTTTCTCCTTCATCCATTTCTTATGACATCATGTAAATATTTGAATATTTTACTGTATTAGCTATATTACTTGCTCAAGTGTAGATTCTTTTCTGTTTTGAATGATAAGTATTCCCATAGTTTCATGAAGGTTTAAAATCAGTTTCAGCAACCATAAAAATATTAAAGTAAATCTGTAATTCTCAAAATTTTTACAGATCAATGTAAATAGAGTAGTAAAAATGAAATATCTTTTCCATCAATATAATAATCTTTAGTTCATAGGTGTTTCCTGAGATGATATAAATTCCTTAAGTTTATCTGGATTTTCAAACTGATGAAACTTTTCTTTGTATGTGACTCTCATTAGCGCTGGGTAGTAAAATCTATACTTAGCTCTGATGTATTTAAGAGGTTGTCTGAGTTGTAAAAATTTCTTTCTGATTTGGACAGTCTCTTTAGCAAAATCTGGGAGAAAGAGCAGCTTAGAATGTCAGGTTTTTTTGTTTCTTTTGTAGCTTTTAAAATATCCAATACTTGTTGGAATTTTAATAATCTCAATATTACAGGTCTTGGTTTTTCTTGAGTTTTTTTCATTCCAATCCTGTGTGCTCTCTCAATTTCTATTGGACTTTTTAATTTAATTGGAAGAATTTTTGGTAATACATCTTCTAAAAAGGAAATCATGTTTTTCCCCTCAGCTCCTTCCTTTAATCCTTAAATTCTGTCTTCTAGATATGTTTTCCAGATCTATCATTTTTTTATTCATTTCTTTGTAGTTTTGTTGAATATGTTCAATTTTTTCCATTCTGTTTTCCATCTTGTCCATTCTGTTATTTAATCTATCAAAATTGCTGTTCATAAGATTCATCTCTTTCTTCATTTCAATTAAATTGAAATTAATGTTCAAGGCATCCATAGGCAAAGGAATCTGTGAATCTTTTTTTAATCTTTTAGTCTTTCCTGCAGATTTAGCAGGAGTTTCTTGTAACTTCTGTTTAGCTGATGTCATTTCCAAGGATTTCAAATTGAAATATGAGAAAAATTGTTGCTTTAAATTCTAATAAATGATGCTCAGAGGAGGGAGCCAGCCATCCACCAAGCCTCCAAGTTCCGGAATCCTCCTTATTGGAGCCAAAACCTCTTGACTACGGAGTGCCTCAGGGTGCACTTCTATCCCCACTCCTCGACATCGCAGAAAATCACCAAATCAAAATACACTCGTACGCAGACGACATACAGCTCTACCTTCCCCTAAGGTCAATACCGAGATTTTCAAATGGAAAAACTTCACTGCTGCCTAACAGAAATAAAAAACTGGATGACTGCAAATAAACTACAGCTCAACACGTCAAAAACAGAACTTCTCTGGATACATAAAGACTCCTGTGCATAGCCCCGAGCATCTCTTTCCTGGGGAAATGACACCCTTACAGCCAAAAACAAAGTCCACAGCCTAGGACTGACTCTCGACTCAAACCTGTTACTCTCAGACCATGTATCAAATTTAGTATCTTCATCCTCCGCCAACTAAAATGCATCTGTGCTTACTTTTCAGAAAACTATTTCACCCAGCTACTATATGTGTTTGTACTATCCCGCTTAGATTACTGCAACGCTCTACTAGTGGGATGACCAACAAAAACACTCTCCTGTCTACAAGGTGTACAAAACGCCGCAATCTGACTCCTAAAAAATTTGGGCTTCCTCGACCATGTCACCCCATGCACTGGCTGCCTATCCAAAAACGATGCGCCTTTAAAACCTTAGTGCTAGCTTTCAAGACTTTCCACAAAATGACACCAAACTACTTCAAATGACACCAACACTTCAAAATTACATCCCCAACCAATCACTGATATCCCAAACAGAAAATGGGATCTCCTATGTCTGGTTGTGGTTGTTTGGATTAGTCAGTTGTTCAAGCAGGCTGGGATGTCTCCGTTTATGGTTTTAAATAGTAGACAATCATTTAAGAGTACTGTGTCTATCTGAATATCCTTAAAGCTATAACAAATATAGATAGAAAATAAATAAGATTGCACAGGTTTATTATTGGTGGTTAAATATTTTGGTGCAATTATAAAACCACCTAGCTAGACTGTGTGGGCTTTATTAAAATAACTACATTGGTTACCTGTTTACTTTCGGATACATTTTAAAATTCCTATTTTTACTTACAAAACATTACATTTGGGTGTTCCTGATTATTTGGCAACTTTAATTATTCCATGGACTCTCCAATCACTAACAGACAATAGACTGGTTATTCCTCATCCCTCGAAAACAAAATGGGAAAGAAAACAAAACTCAGCATTTTTCACTATTGCTCCAGCACTATGGCATTCCCTACCTGCAAATTTACATTTTGAATCTTCATATACTCAATTTCGTGTACTTTTGAAAACTTACCTTTTTGAACGAACTTTCGCCTAATTGGTAAAAGTAATGGGGAGCACATTCCTCTTTGCAGCATTGATTTTTGAATGCTTTTTATGTTCTTTTGTATGAATGTAGTATTTTATCCTATTTTTCCTATTTAATGGTGTTCAATTTCTATTTTTTATTGATGTATTTTATTGTAAACTGCTTTGAATTGTGTTGCAACTAAGGCGGTATATCAAGTTTAATAAATGATAAACAAAGGGGAGAAATATCTAGAAGCTGATAAAGATAAGGCTGAATTGCTTAACAAATATTTAAATTCTGTGTTTACAGCTGAAGCGCTGGGAGCAGGACTGCAGAAGACAAACCCAAATAGGGATGGAGTAGTGGTAGACCCTGATTGATTTTCATAGCATTGTGTTAATAAGGAATTTGCTAATTTAAAGGTAGGCAAAATGACGGGGCCGGATGTTATACATCTGAGTGTGCTGAAGGAACTTAGGGAAGTTCTGGTGGCTCCACTGACTGACCTTTTCAATGCTTCTCTAGAGTCAGGAGTGGTACCGGAGGACTGGAGAAGGAGGATGTGGTCCCTCTTGTAGAAAGATTTATGGTGCACTAATCAGTTACATAAAAAAAATACGTGCCTGTTAGTTTTCTAGGGAAGACCATAATATCTCATCCAGGTTCAGCTATCTTTGCGACACCAGACCCAGGCTAATGAGAAATACTTTTATTATGAAAATAGAAAAATATAATTCACAAGCCAACAGCAATAACTAATTATTGTTCACAAAATATACGATTACATATATGAAACTCAGTACACAATTATTACAACACTCTTGCTAGATAAATAAGTAAAACTAATTCCTTATATTAATAATTCCTGATTAGCAGCAAACTATTACAGATTATCACCAAGGTGCTTCACTTCTCCTTATCCCAAACCACAGTAGGATTCATTTATCAAACCCCAGCTGATAAGATAATAGAATTCCGTATTCTCACCATAGGCCTTGGCACAATATCCGGTGAAAGGGAAGATGTCTTCTACTCAGCACTGAAGATAAGAATTATTTTGGTACCAGAACAAGAGTTCGTCAGCCACTGGAGAAGCTGTAACTTATGTTGGCAGCCAAGGTTTCTTTTATGTGATGGAATCCAGATCCGTTTATTCCGGTTTCTCTCTCTCTCTCTCAGAGAGACTTTTCAGGTCTTAATTATTAAAGAAGAAGTGCATGGAGAACACCTATGATAAGATGCGAGTTCACCCACAACCTAACACAGACTAAATTATAATTAGCACATTTCACTTGGATCATGTCAGATGACCTCCCCGGACCAATCCAGAAACCGAACTTAGATGAATAGCCTTTCTGTATAGAGTCTCGTACAATCTGGGAGACAGAGGCGCCTTCATTAGATAAGAAGCACTGGAGCAATAACTCCTCCAATATTTACACAGGACAATCATGTAGCTGGATGTCCTTGACTAGAATACAGTTCTGGTACATACCTAGAATGCATCAGGCAGAAACAGCAAAAATGTGTTCTTCTTCTCTTCTTGCTAGGTTTAGGCTGGAATGATTTCTTCCAAATAATGGTTCAGGCTTGATGATGTAAGAGAGGCCTAACCTTCAGGTGCAAATAAGGAGTGTGTGGCGCGGTGGTTGAAGCTACAGCCTCAGCACCCTGGGGTTGTGGGTTCAAACCCCACGCTGCTCCTTGTGACCCTGGGCAAGTCACTTAATCCTCCAGAGCCCCAGGTACGTTAGAGAGATTTTGAGCCTGCCGGGACAGATAGGGAAAATGCTTGAGTACCTGATTGTAAAACCGCTTAGAAAACCTTGATAGGCGGTATATAAAATCCTAATAAACTTAAACTTAAACTTAAAGAAACACCCCTACACTCTACATAAAAGTGGAAGTAAGGAAGAAGTAGGCAACATAGATTCACTAGAAGTGGGTCTTGTCAGACTAATCTGATCAATTTCTTTGACTGGGTGAACAGAAAATTGGATAGAGGGATTGCGCTAGAGGTGGTGTATTTAGATTTTAGCAAAGCTTTTGACAGTGTTCCACACAGACAGCTAATAAATAAACTGAGTGTTTTCAGAAGGGGCCCCAAAGTGGGTCAGGATCTGGTTAAGTGGAAGATAACAAAGGGTAGTGGTCAATGGAGATCGCTCTGAGGAAAGGGATGTCACCAGGGTGTGCCTCAGGGTTTTGTTCTTGGGCATGTTTTTTTAACATTTTTATAAGCAATATTGCTGAAGGGCTTTCAGGTAATATTTGCCTCTTTGCACATGATAAGAACATAAGAATTTGCCACTGCTGAGTCAGACCAGTGGTCCATCGTGCCCAGCAGTCCACTCCCGCAGTGGCCCACAAGTCAAAGACCAGTGCCCTGAGACCAGCCCTACCTGCCTACAATACCAAAATCTGCAATAGAGTAGACACCCCAGATGAAGTGAAAAACATGAAGAAATAATAATAATAATAATTTATTTTTTTATATAACGCCATACTAGAAAGGTTCAAAGCGGTTTTCAACAGGAAAAGTTGATACATACAGTGCAAATAGATAACATACAGATAAAACAGGCAGATATTATTAAAATACATTAAAAGGTGAGATAGTGAAGCTTGAAGAATGGTCTGAAATTTAGCAGCTAAAATTTAATGCTAAGAAATGCATGGCCATGCATTTGGGCTGTAAAAACCCAAAGGAATGGTACAGTTTAGGGTGTGAAGAACTTATGTGCACAACAGAAGAGTGGGACTTGGGTGTGGTTGTATATGATGATCTTAAGGTGGCCAAACAGGTTGAAAAGGTGACAACAAAACTAGAAGGATGCTAGATTGCATAGGAAAAAGGTGCCCCTGGTGAGACCTCATTTAGAATACAATTCTGGAGACTGCACCTTTAAACAAACTGGTTTTGACATTCATTCATTAGCGTCGTTGCTAGATTGACGAGAAGATTCACTTGCCACACTGTCCATAAGCCAGAAGTGTGATATTTCACAAAAAAAATCAATTTTTTGGCATCTGCAAGCCCTTTTTACCATAAAAATGTCGTAAAAACCACAAAAATTGGCCTACGATCCTTATGGTCCTGAAAGGGTTAAGAGGTGACAGGCCACTGCTTGCCCTGGATCACTAGCATGAAATGTTGCTACTCTTTGGTTTTTGACCAGGTACTAGTGACCTGGATTGGCCACCGTGAGAATGGGCTATTGGCCTTGATGGACCTTTTGTCTGACCCAGTAAGACTATTCTTATGTTCTTATGAGTAATCTAAGGAAATATATTTTTACAGAAAGGGTGGTAGATGCATGGAACAGTCTCCTGGAATAGGTGGTAGAGACAGAGACTGTGTCTGAATTCAAGAAAGCGTGGGATCTCTTAGAGAGAGGGTGGTTACTGCGGATGGGCAGACTGCATAGGCCATTTGTCCTTTTTCTGACATCGCGTTTCTATATTTCTGAGGGTGAGAAAGAGCAACTGCAATCAAAACCAAAGCAATAGGTCCTGACGGCCACATAAACTCAAGAACCACTGGCGGAGTAAGTTATTTTCTGTATTTTTGTGTTATTTTGCCCAATATTGATGCTGGCAATCGGTCTTTTTAAATTGCCCCCATTAAGGAGGTAATTTTGCAAAGCCATTTTCACACATAACATGGCCATATATGACCTACTGAGTGGTATAAAAATATGTGGTTTGATATGGTGGCATGTACCTTGTTGGTAGGTGTTTACAGAGGTGATATTTGGGTGGATCATGCTGAATGGAGAGTGCCTAACAGCCCTGTGCTGGCCCTAAATAGTGGCACCACTCTCTGTCCTTCATCATTACTCCCAACACGCTATAAATTTTGGGTTTCTAGTCTTGGGTATGTATACATTGGTTGATATTCAAAAAGATTTAACAGGTTGCTGACCATTAAATTGCTATTTGGGGCTATCTGCTCATTTTCAGCAGCTCTTAGCCAGTTATCACACTGAAAATTTGAAGTTAGCACTTAAGTGACCAGCTATTCTAGGGGCAGAGTCGGCACTTGGCCAATTAAATGTTAATATTCAGCACTTAACCGGCCATGGAAACCTCATAAATGGGACTGAATAAATCAAGTCCTATCTTTATACAGCAATCCATGGCCGGTTAAGTTCTGAATAACAACTTAACCAGCTATATTTTGGCTAGTGCCACAATTCCAAAGCCCAGATGAATAACACCAGCGGTTATCAACGAAATACAAACCATTGCCGGATGAATATTTATCCCTGTAAGTTTAGCTGTTTATCATCCAGATAATTAGGGGGCTCTTTCAAGGTTGCAAAAATATGCATTTATCGGTGTTAGGTGCTATAGATACTTTTTCTGGTGGAATCTAATATGTACATTTGTGTCACTATGAGCCATCAGCATAGGAAAGGCACAAAAACCAAGTGTATGATACAAGACAAAAGGAAGTGACTACTAGGGGAAGTGAGTTTTTTCTGGTATTTATCCAATAAACATCTATTTTAGGCTCACCTTTTCTTGATGGTCTTTCATTTCATGTAATCTGTTTAGAAGATACAAGATCTAAAAATTTTTAAAGGACTATTAAAAACCTTTCTGTTTAATTATATTACATTACATTAGTTTCTTTTATTCCGCCAATACCTTACGGTTCTAGGCGGATTACAAAAGGATGAGATTCTAGTCCTATCCAGAAGATTACAGGGAAGCTATTGGTTGGAACATTGAAGGGCAAATTCTATAAGAAGTGCCCAAAAGATAGGCACCGAAATAGGCACTATTCAGCGTGATTCAAGTAAAATTGGGTGCTCTTTAATGAATCACACTGAGCGGCACCTATTTTGTAGGCGCCCAATAAATAGACCAGCTCTAGGCACAACTATTGCAGAATCGCTCTTTCTTGATAGATGCCTAAGAACATAAGAATTTGCCGCTGCTGGGTCAGACCAGTGGTCCATCATGCCCAATAGTCCGCTCCCGCGGTGGCCCCCAGGTCAAAGACCAGTGCCCTGAGACCAGCCCTACCTGCATGCGTTCCAGTTCAACAGGAACCCGTCCAACTTTGTCTTAAATCCCTGGAGGGTGTTTTTCCCTATAACAGCCTCTGGAAGAGTGTTCCAGTTTTCCACCACTCTCTGGGTGAAGAAGAATTTCCTTACGTTTGTACAGAATCTATCCCCTTTTAACTTTAGAGAGTGCCCTCTCGTTCTCCCTACTTTGGAGAGAGTGAACTACTAAATCTATCCCCTTCAGTTTCCCCTTGAATGTTTCTATCATGTCCCCTCTCAGTCTCCTCTTTTCAAGGGAAAAGAGGCCCAGTTTCTCTAATCTCTCTCTGTACGGCAACTCCTCCAGCCCCTTTACCATTTTAGTCACTCTTCTCTGGACCCTTTCAAGTAATGCCGTGTCCTTCTTCATGTACGGTGACCAGTGCTAGACGCAGTATTCCAGGTGAAGGCATACCATGGCCTGATACAGTGGCATGATAATCTTCTCTGATTTGTTCATGATCCCCTTTTGTTCACCCTTTTTGCCCCCGCCGCCACATATTGCGCAGACAGCTTCATCGACTTGTCGAACAGGGATATGATAGTTCCTTGGTTCCGGGGAAAATGGCGGAAGCGCTGATAAAAGAAAACATCGATGAACATTTGGAAAGAAACTAACTTCTGATACCAAGCCAACATGGTTTCTGCAGGGGGAGATCATGCTTAACTAACTTATTGCACTTCTTTGAAGGAATCAACAAGGATTCAACAAAGGATGGACAAAGGAGGAAGGATGGACAAAGGATGGACAAAGGAGGAAGGATGGACAAAGGAGACCCCAAAAATTTCCAAATATAGTTAAGTAAGATGCTTGGGGGAGGGTAGGGGCTACCTGTCTGATTTTATGTCTTCAGGTTATCATAATATATATGGGGGTATATGGGAGGGAATAAAGAAGGGGTATTGGATTCTTAGAAGTATAAAGAATCAGGGGAGGGAAGGGAATTTGAGAAGGTGATGTTTGAGATGATTAGGCATTATATTCCCATATATTAATTTAAGGGAAATGAGAAATATATATCAACACTTAAATTATTTGATGAGATTTATGTGTTCTATAAGTAAAATTTGTAATGGAATTTAAAATATTCTCGTTAAATGTTAATGGCCTCAACCATCCGATAAAGAGGAAGAAAACACTGTTGTTTTTAAAACAGAATGTAGATATATGCTATATACAAGAGACTCACTTATCGGACTTAGAGTCTCAAAAACTAAAAGGAGATTGGGTAAAACATTGCTGTGAAGAAAAAAGCAGGTGTAGCAATTTTAGTGAATAAAAGTTGCATTGCTATGTTTAAGTTGATAGCTGCCGATCCTTCAGGAAGGTGGTTACATGTAGACATGAACCTGGGAAATACTACAATGGTGCTTTTCAATGTATATAAACCTAATTCAAATCAAATTGAATTTTTTAAATCTCTACAATTGTTACTACCACTGGCTGCTTCTAATTTAGTTGTGGCAGGGGATTTTAATGCTGTTATAGATCCTTTAATGGATAAAAAACCTAGCAGAATTATGAAATCATTAGGATTAGATAATTTGATATAAAATTGTGATTTGAAAGATATATGGCGAATATTTCATTTTAATGATCGGGAATTTTTGTTTTGCTCCCATGTTTACAAATCATTTTCAAGAATAGACTATATATTTTTTCCAAATACATTAGTTCAACAAGTTACACAAGCTTCGGGGGTCTGGATTAAAATTAAAATAATTGACCAGGATGATAGTAGATCTGTATGGAGATTTGATAATACATTGCTTGTAGAACCAAATTATATTGAGGAAATTCAATTAAAAATAAATGATTATTTTCAAATTAATAATACAGAAGATATCTCAATGGAAACATTGTGGGATGATTTTAAGGCAACCATGAGAGGTCAAATTATTTCTTTTTCGGCATATTAAATTAAAAATCAATTTTCCAGGTTAGAACAAGATATAAAGATATTGGAATCAAAATTAATGGGAATATTCTAAACTACAGGATCTCTTGAAAGCTAAAGGGAAACACAATGAGATTTCTTCTAAATTGATAAGAAAAGATTTATTTTCTTAAATTCAAATTCAAATTCAAATAAGGCAAATTATTGGCAAATTATCTAAAAGCAAAAAAACAAAAAACAAAAGTAGTGGCAGTAAAAGATGATAAAGAGAATACTTATTCTCAAATTGGTCCTATTCTAAAACAATTTTTAAATTTTTATAAAGATCTGTATTCTTCTGAGCCTTATTTAGATAAAGAAAAAGATGGATTGGAATTTTTAAAATTAATTAAGGGACCAAAAATTCCTGAGCATATAAAAGAAAGTTTAGAAAAGCCAATATCAATGAATGAATTGCAAACAGCATTGAAGTTCCTTAGAGTTGGATCCGCTTCAGGTGGGGATGGTTTTACAGTGGAGTTTTATAAATCATTCCAAATTACCCTATTACCATATTTATTAAATTTATATCAGACTCAACTAACTAAAGGTTGTATTACAGGTACCATGGCAGAATCATTAACTATAGTTTTGCCAAAGCCAAATGAACATCCCACACTGGTTTCAAACTACAGGCCTATTTCCTTAATTAATGTAAATGGAAAACTTTTAGCTAAAACATTGGCTATACATTTGGTTACAGCTCTCCCTTTATTATTGTAATGCATCAAACAGGATTAGTTGCTCAGAGACATTCTTTTAACAACACTAGGCTGACCTTACATATGTTGAATTTGTCAAAAACCTTAAATGATTCGGCTTTTTCTGTATCCCTGGATGCAGAGAAGGCCTTTGATCGAGTTGAATGGACCTTCATGTATCAAGCGTTGGAATGGTTTGGTATAGGTTCAGGATTTATACAAATGGTTCAAACATTGTATAGCTCCCCTGTTGCAAAACTGTATATTAATAATAATTTTTCAGAAAGTTTTAGGTTGCAGTGGGGGTCCCTTATCTCCTCTGCTTTTTGGTATTGTATTAGAACCCTTGTTATTAGCTATTCAGCAAGTGAAGGAGATACAGAGTATTCCTTGTAGAGATCGGGAATATAAAGTCTCTGCTTATGCTCTTTATTTGACAAATCCTGAGACAACCATTCCTTGCTTACTTGAAATGATTGAAAAATTTGGAAAATTTTCAGAATACAAGATAAATTGGAGTAAATCAGAAATTCTTCCACTTAATGTCCACTGTGCAAAAGATTTCTTTGATTGATTTCCCTTTCTTTGGAAAGAAGATGGAATAAAGTATTCACATTCACATATTTGGATTAAAAATACGCTGGAAGAAACAATGAAAATAAATGAAAATTTTTTATTACAGAAGGTAACAGAAATGTGTGAGCAATGGAATCCTTTACATCTTTCGTGGTGGGGGAGAGTCCAAACTATTAAAATGATGATTTTGCCTGTGGTTTGTTATCAGATGGGTATGTTGCCGTTTTTTTTTTCAAGGGTCCTTTTATAAAAAATTAAATAGCATTCTTACAAAATTTATTTGGCTGGGTAAAACTCCTAGAGTTGCTTTGATATCTTTACAAAAACTGAATTCAGAGGGAGGGGTACATTTTCCCAATTTTTATAGGTACCATCAATCCTATATTTTGTGCCAGGGCATGTATTAATAATAATTTTTCAGAAAGTTTTAGGTTGCAGTGGGGGGTAGCCTATTTTTTTGAGGATTTCAGTGTGTTACATAAGTTTTTGAAGTGATTTTTAGTATCCTATATGTCTATGCCATGTTCTCAGTATCAAAATGCTAGGTACTGTAAAGATAACAGAATATTAGTTGATACATGGAAAACATTGCGATATGTAAGTAATTTAACAACTATTCCAATTCAGAAATCTGGCTGAACTCCAAGATTCAAATTGGCGGAGAAAAGCTTGGCTGGAAGCATTGGATGATAGCAGGAATACGTTTATTGGATGATGTTATTATCTCTAATGGTAAACTGCTTGAGTTTTCACAGTTGCAACATAAATATGGCCTCAATAAATCAGAAAATTTTAGATGGTTGCAACAGAAGCAGGCCATTCAGGCGGGGTTCCCTGAGTGGAAAAACCTTAATAATCAATATAGTGTGGAGTTCTTATGCTTTCAGGTGGACTTCCTGGGTCACCAGGCTGCCCAGTGGTTTAAATTGCTGACTGGATTTATTAAAAAGAAACCAGAGCATTGAGATCAAGCATCAAATTTCTGCGTCTTAATGGCCACAAATTTGGACTTGGAGGATGAGATGTACAGTGTCAGCATCTATGAAACAAACATGGTTTTTTTTCTGTTACATAGAGCATTATGGACCCCTGTTCGGTTACAAAATTGGATAGCTCTAAGTCTAATAAATGTTGGCACCGTCATCTCGAAGCAGGGACTTTAGATCATTTATTATTCTATAGTCCATTTATTATGACCTTTTGGAAATCAATTTGGGACCAAATTGTTTATTAGAAAATCCAGTGGCATTGTCATATGATACTGTATTATTTGGTTTGTCAATGAGAGCAAAGAGTTAGATATCATCAAATAATAACAAGCTATTACTCATAATGACTGGGGTTGCCATTCAACAAATTACTTATAACTGGAAGAACTGGAGTAGACTAAATTATAATTTTTGGTGGAATTCATTATGTCATATGTATAAAATGGAAAGAGTAATAGCAACACAGCGAGGATATATTAGGAAAAAATTTTGTAATGATTAGTTGTTACTTTTCCCTTAATTCTTAAAGTTCATTTTTCAGGAAGGGGGGATTTTAAGTATAACATCTTATATAAAGTAATTTAATTATTTATTATGAAGGGGTGGGGAGGGAGGGAGATAAGATTTTATGATTCGTATTATTGCTTTATAATAAGTGATATTCTCAATGTGCAAATGTGTTTATGTATTATCACACTTATTGTACATATAAAAATAAATAAAGTTGTTGTTTTTTTTTTTAAAAAGAGGGTTCCAATAATATTTTCTGAGACCTTATGTTTAAGAAGGAGGAGAACCATGCCAGTGCGACATCATGGATTTCAATAGAGTGTAGTCTGGATAGGACCAGCAGAGCGTCTTTCCCCTCATCAAGGATTTTCCAGCAGTCATCAACGATGTCTAGAAGCACCGTTTCTGTGCTGTGGTGTTTCCTGAATCCTGATTGGAAGTTGGAGAGGGTGGTGTTTGTTTTCATGAAGTTGTGTGAGTACAATCTTTTCTAGTATTTTTGAGATGAATGGGAGATTTGAGACTGGCCTATAGCTGCTGGGGGTACTTCATTGAAGTGTAGACATACTGTTTTTCAAACTTTTCCATGTACAGGATAGCCATGGTGGGAGCCACTGTGGCCCCCATAGCTATCCCTTACTTTTGATGATATATAGAGCCAGCAAACCAAAATAAACTTTCTTAGCTAGGTTATTGAGGAAATTGTTGGATATTCTTTTTTGTGCATTCACTTTTTCCAGAGTGTTCCTGACAACTTCTAACGCTCCCTCCTGCAGGAAGACCTGAGTGCAAAAATGTAGTTTCCTGAACATGTAAAATATAATATTACACATCAGGGTTTGCTGATATGTTGCTTGCGGTATATTGTATGGTGTCATGTGGTCATCTCATGCTGATTGGAGTAAAATGATTCTTTCATCCAATTAACAGATAATATTTCTTCTGACATAAAAAGGTTACACAGTGAGCTCATATCCCAGCGTAAAATGGCTCCATTTCTGAACACCTGGGATTTTTGTACCTCTAAAAATGCTGAACTACTGGCCCCTATGTTAGGCGCCGCTAAGCAGGATTCAGTAATGGGCACCTAAGTGGGATGGACTCTTTTTTAGGTTCTAATTACAGAGTCCGACCCTATGGGGGTAATAATCAAAACAGAAAAACGTCTAAAAAAGCGCACAAGTCGGGGTTTGGACGTGTTATCCAGCAAAACGTACAAGTAACCATAATCAAAGCTCGGCCAGCTGCACGTCCCACACCGCAAAACGTCGAACGTAAGTCGTCCAAATTGGGGGCGTTCCGGGGGCGGTCTGAGGGCGGGTTTAGGCCCCAAACGTACAAATATGATAACCAAAGCCACATCAGTTTGCTCAGTACATTCAAAGTAGCGTTTTGACTTAGACCTGCTTTCACAACGTCTAAGCTATTCCAGCGTGTGTCGTGCAGTCTACAGGTAAGGGAAGAGTGTGTAATATCGTGTCTGTATACCCTCTCACTCCCACCATCTCTATCTCAACCTCCTCACGTATGTTCTCACTGCTGTGTGTCACACCACGTTTCATCCACCTCTGCAAACAACCCTCTCTCATCCTACCTCCTATCACCATCACCAGCTCATTCTCTTACATCTATTACAGCTTACTCATGCACTCTATTGTGTGGCATGAGTTGGCTGTTTCACCACCTGTTTCAATCCCTGGAGGGAGGGGGTGTGGGTTGACCGCTGGGCTGGGGCCTGTTTAGCCTGTAATGAGCTCTGCTTTCTTTGCCAGGTGCTTTCTGTGTGGCCCATGGAAGGGATCAATGTGATCATTGCTGTGGAACTCCTTCTGCAGGAGGAGATGGAGAATGACAGACCCCCAACATCGAGTGCACCGTAGGAGGCAGTTTAGGGGGCGCTCCAGTTTCTTTGAGCTCACTGTGTGGAGCGATACCAATCCAGGATCTCTGCCTCCAATTGCAGCCCCTGCTACAGGCCCCCACTTGCCATAATTACCCAATCCCAGTGCATCTAAAAGTAACAACAGCCCTCGCTTTCCTGGGAACTGGGAGCTTCCAGTCTGTATTGGCCTCCAGCACTGGGCTCACTCAACCTGCCATTTCCAACTGCCTCACCCAATTTCTTAATGCCTTCCTAACCCACACCCATGACTACATCTCCTTCCACACCACTCCCCAGGCCCTACAGGACAGTATAAGGCAGTTCTACAATGTGGCACAATTCCCCTCCGTCATCGGAGTGGTAGACTGCACTCATATTGCGCTGAGACCCCCTCGGGTGGATGAGGCCAGTTACCGGAATAGGAAAGCGTTCCACTCCATGAATATGCAGGTGGTGTGCAATTCAGAGGGAGAGATCCTGGATGTGTGTGCCCGATACCCAGGTTCCACACACGACTCCTATATAGTGCAACATTGCGGCCTCCACAGGAGAGCAACCAAGGGGGAGTTCAATGGGGCTTGGCTTCTTGTTAAGCACCTCAGGGACACAGCTACCCTGTTCCCCCCCCACCCCAACACTCTCCTCCTGCACCTGCAAATCACTGCCACTCATCATTGTTCTCTCTCTCTCTATGTGTGATAGGTGACAGGGGGTATCCGCAGCGAGTCTGGACTCCGATTGTCCACCCTCATATTGCAGCTGAGGAGGAATACAACCGGCGTCATAGAGCCACCAGGAGCATCATCGAAAGAACATTTGGTCAGTTAAAAAACCGCTTCAGATGCCTGGATCGCTCGGGGGGCCAGCTGCTGTACAGGCCTGAGAAGGTGGCTGACATCTTTGTGGCATGCTGCATGTTGCATAACCTTGCACTACGCAAACAGCTGCCACTGCCGGATCCCCCACAGCAACAACCTGATGCTGATGATGATGAGCCCCCTCCACCCTGCCGTCCACGAAGGTTTCAACGCCAGGCACCATCTAATATAGACCCACTTCGTGTGACATGGATGGTGTACCCTAGCCACCTGACACTATATCAGTCCAGTGCCATTTAACTGGACTGCAAAACCAAGTCAGCTTCAGTGTACATAAACTGAAGCTGGAAAACAGCACTGACAATAGTCAGCTTCAGTGTACATACACTGAAGCTGGAAAACAGCACTGACAATAGGTTCCTCTCCAAAAACACCTTTATTATCCCACATAATGTGCAAAACACCATCCCTACATACACACTTCCTCACCAAACCCACCTCCACCCTATACACAAACAACTGCAGCCCCCACCTACTTCCCCTTCCCTCGCCCACGTGGTCTCCCATGGCCCCTGACAGCCCTTCCAGCTCCCCTTCTAGGTAGAGATGTGGCCTCTGGAACAACTGGCGCCACATCAGTGTCTGAGCTGCCACTCTCACTGCTGGAGGTTGTGTTGTGGTCAAACGCTGGCCATCTTAAGGGAGCCGAGGAAGGCAAGCGTGGAACAGGCTCCAACACCTGGGGGTGCTTGGTTTTCTGTGTGGCTTTGCGGCCGGTTGGCACTGAGCCAGTGCTGGAGGGTGGTGCAGGCACCTCATCAGTGTGGTGGTTTGTGGAGGGGGTACAGTGTGCAGCTCGCAGCTCACTGCGGAGACATTCCAGCTTGCCAACGATGGCAGTGTTGGTGTGCACAAGCTGGCGCAGAAGATCATTTGTCTCCCGTTGGGCCTCCACTCCCTGTAGTGTCGCCTCCACTCCCTGCTGTTTCACCTCCACAGCCTCTCTCAGCAGCTGGAGCTTCTGCTGGCGATACCCCTCTAGAGTCAGATTCTGGCCCAGTAGCTTCTGGGCCAATCGAACCAGGTGTCGACGCTGGCGACTGGGTGCCCTCCAGCGGCCAGCCTGGCCTCCCTCACTGCCGTCTTCAGTCTCGCCAACCACAGTGACAAACTGCTCAGGTGGTGGGAGAATTGGAGGATCCGCAGCCCCACTCGCAGGCTCCTATGTGAGGGTGTGCTGGGACCCCTGAAGCTCCTGCTGGCTGACTGTAGCTGGCTCATCCTGCAGAGTTGATGTGTCCATGCCACTACCGCAGGACAGCTTCTCATCAGAGCTGGCATCTACATAGGGGAAAAGCACATATAGATGTCACCGCATAGCACAGGTGCGCGACCTGTGTGTAGGTGAGATGAGTTGCCAGTAACATGCATCCCAAAGGTGTAGTACCACATAGTCAGCAACCATAGGGCGGTGTGTTGGTGACAGTATGAAGGGGATGAATGCAGTGTATGTGCAGACACCTTACATGACCACACCTGCTGATCATAGCAAATGCTCCAATTTGTGAGTATAAGGGTGGTGGACTCTAATTCCATGCTGTGGCATCAGCAGTACCAAACAGGTGTTATGTGAAGGACTGAACAGCAGGTGTACTCACTGATTAGAGGGGTAGAGGAAGGCGGATGAAAGAGAGGGCTCTCAGAATATGGGACATAGCTGTGAGACTGGGGATGAGGACAGGTACTTACCAGAAGGCTGTGCAGGTGGGGCAGCTGAGGTGTCCTGGGTGCCCACACCATAGGTGGAGGATATTGATACAAAGCTCAGCACCAGCTGCTCCATGGGGCAGAGGTCTGACATGTCTCCATCCGGAGGCCGGTTCCCCACCTTTGCTCGCACCTCCCTTTTAATGGCTCGCCATTTCTTTTTGCAGTCCTCCACATCCCGCTTATGGTGGTGGACTGCATTGAGGCGGTGAGCAATTTCGCTCCACAGCTTGCTCTTAGAGTATGCCCCGAGTCTTTCTCCCTGGGGCGAGAAGAGGCGCTGGTGGTGAGTGTGGACCTCGTGCACCAGCAGTTCGGTCTCAGCCTGGGTGAAGTTAGGCTTTCTGGACATGGTTTTCAGTGCTTTGGGAGCCACACTTTTGATAATATGAAGTTAGACGTATTTATACACAATTAAGCACGTCCAACAAGCCGTACGTTAGACGACCTGACGTAATACGTTCATCTGGTCGGTTATGGACAAAACCGAAAAACGTCTAGCCCACGTTCCTTGGTACATTTAAATTCTGAGGGCTGTGATACGTCTACAGCACCACGAACTTCCGTCTCCTGTCTGTTCAGAGACACCTTCCCATCTACTCTTGCAATCTGCACTCATTTGCTGGATGTTACACATTACATGGGCTGCCTTTTCAAGCCTGTGGCTGTACTCAGGTAAGCAAGTATTCCTGCTTCATCTATGATGTTTGGAATGCTCATAGTAATGTCTGGGGCTCACGTTGCTGGTCCCCCCCTGGAAAGGCTGTGTGAAACAGCGTATAGAAGAAGAGTGGGGGGGGGGAGAGCCACTCGTTATTGGGGGGACACACCTCTTCCCTGTCCCTGTCCTCCATCCCTGCCTTCTTTATCCCACAATGGCATCTATCTGATTGCATATGATTCCCAGCATTGCAAAGCAGTCACCAGCTGTCCTGTACATGACTCCTCAGGCCTAGGATGTCCCGCCAGTCTAGGGTTAGCAGAGGCCTCTAGAATGAGGGGGAGCTATTTGCGCTGTCAGGTGGTACATGCATTGCAAATCATGGAACCCACAGGTCTATATCTCTCCCCTCATTCTAGACCTCTTACAACACAACCTCTGTCTCAGGTCCTGCATGTGACATGGTCTCATCCACATCTCACTTACAAGATGGGCACCTTCCCACTTACAGTAGGCTGCCTGACCTTTTGTTAGGTGCAAGTCAGTGACATGACATCAGGGAGCACACATGACACCCAGTTTAGAGGTAGATATCTGTTATTTATTTACTTCTGCTTTTGTTTTGTCATGATTCATATATAAATGCATACACCATTGCTGAGGTTGACATGAATGCTAGACCATCTGGTCACAATAGACTGTCATAGAACATTCATCATATATATATGTACGCTTTATGAGAAAACACAATATCATACTTATGGTAACAACATGGCACATGCCAGGCTGATTGGCCCAACATGCCTGAAACTGCTCCGACCTGTGCAAAGTAATTGAGCAGTTCTCAGCCTCACATACTTTTTCATTTGTAAGGGACAGCAAATATCTGTGAGGGCTGTCTTGCTGCAGCAGCCTCTGTCTCCAGAGGTTGTGGCTTCTAATCTCACTGCTGCTATCTGTACCCCTGGCCTGGTTACATCATCATCCATTGGCCCATAGGTTAGGCAAGCTATCTGTCACCTCAAATATGCAGCCTACCATTCCCACATTTTCTGTGTCACTCTTTGGGCCTCCACACCACATGCCATCTGATGGCAGGGTCTTTTCATTTCACTGCATACCTCTTTTCCACTGATATGGGATAGGTACCCTATATTGCATATAACACTGTCCCACCATATGCATGTCTTCCTACCCTAGGCATGGGGTGAAAACACACCTTCGGTGCAACTATTGCACACCTTAACCATCAATGGTCACGGAACCAACACGGGGTGATGCCACCCTTGACCTGATCCTCAACGGACTAGGGGGACCCGCTAAGGAGGTGGCGGTACTATCCCCGCTAGGAAACAGCGATCACAACACGATCCAGTACAGGCTAGAAATTGGATCATCAAAGGTGAAAAGAACTACAACTGCACTTAACTTCAAAAAAGGGAATTATGATGCCATGAGGAAAATGGTGGGAAAGAAACTCAACGACAGCGCAAGGAAGATGGAGTCCGTAGAAAATGCCTGGACCATACTCAAGGGCACAGTGCACGAAGCACAGAACCTGTGCATCCCCAAGTACAGGAAAGGGTGCAAAAAAATAGAACAAAAACCCAGTCTGGATAACAAATGCAGTGAAAAAGGCGATAAGTGACAAGAAAGCATCATTCAAAAAATGGAAAAAGGACAAAACAAAGGAGAACCAAAAGGAACACAAAAAACACCAAAAGGAGTGTCATCGAGTGGTTAGGAAAGCAAAGAAAGAATATGAAGAGAGACTGGCAGGGGAAGCAACAAACTTCAAATCATTCTTCAGGTACGTTAAGGGGAAGCAACCAGCAAGGGAGGAAGTGGGACTCTTGGATGATGGGGACAGAAAGGGAGTGGTAAAAGAGGAAAAGGAGATAGCTGACAGGCTAAATAAGTTCTTCACGTCAGTTTTCACGAGGGAGGACACAACCAACATTCCGGAGCCCGAGGAGATCGTAAAAGGAGAGCAGGATGAAAATCTGGTCCAGCTAGAGGTGAGCAAGGTGGATGTCCTCAGGCAGATAGACAGGCTAAAGAGCGACAAATCACCAGGTCCGGATGGCATTCACCCAAAGGTACTCAAGGAACTAAGGAACGAAATAGCTGAGCCACTTCGACAAATATGCAACCTATCCCTAAAGACTGGAGAGATTCCGGAAGACTGGAAAATAGCAAATGTCACACCCATCTTCAAGAAAGGCTCAAGGGGAGACCCAGGAAACTACAGGCCTGTGAGCTTGACCTCGGTCCCGGGAAAGATGATGGAAGCGCTGATTAAAGACAGCATCTGGGAACACATCGACAACTATGGGCAGCTAAAGTCGAGCCAGCATGGCTTCTGCAAGGGTAGGTCATGCCTCACGAACTTATTGTACTTCTTTGAGGTGGATAAAGGGGAATCCATAGATATCATTTACCTTGACTTCCAAAAAGCCTTCGACAAGGTGCCACATGAAAGACTACTAAGGAAGCTATGGAACCATGGGGTGCAAGGGGAGGTCCACCGATGGATCAAGAACTGGCTGGCGGACAGGAAACAGAGGGTTGGAGTAAAGGGACATTACTCAGACTGGCAATGCGTCACGAGCGGAGTTCCACAGGGGTCGGTGCTGGGACCGCTCCTATTCAATATATTCATTAACGACCTGGAGGCAGGAACAAAGTGTGAGGTTATTAAATTTGCGGATGATACCAAACTATATCGCAAGGTCAAAAACATGGAGGACTGCGAAGATCTCCAAAAAGATCTGACAACACTGGAAAAATGGGCCAAAATGTGGCAAATGAGTTTCAACATAGGGAAATGCAAGGTCATGCATATAGGGAAAAAAACCCCGATGTTCACGTACAAAATGGGGGGATCAGCGCTAGGGGTGAGCGACCTTGAAAGAGACATGGGAGTGATGGTAGACACAACATTGAAGGCGTCGGCGCAGTGTGCCACGGCCTCAAGGAAAGCAAACAGAATGTTGGGTATCATTAAGAAGGGTATTACGACCAGGACAAAGGAAGTCATCCTGCCACTGTATCGTGCTATGGTGCGCCCGCACCTGGAATACTGTGTTCAGTTCTGGTCGCCGTACCTCAAGAAGGACATGGAGGTACTTGAGAGGGTCCAGAGAAGAGCAACTAAGCTAATAAAGGGCATGGAGGACCTCTCATATACTGACAGACTGAAAAAGCTAGGGCTTTTCTCTCTGGAAAAGCGGAGACTAAGAGGAGACATGATAGAAACCTTCAAGATCATGAAGGGCATAGAAAAAATAGACAGGGACAGATTTTTCAAATTAAGGGGATCAACAAGTACAAGGGGGCATTCAGAGAAACTGAAAGGGGAGAGGTTTAGAACAAACGCCAGGAAGTTCTTTTTCACACAGAGGGTGGTAGATACATGGAACGCGCTACCAGAGGATGTGATAAACAGGAGCACACTACAGGGGTTCAAAGAAGCTTTGGATAGGTACTTCGAAGACAAAGGGATTGAGAGATACAGATAAGAGTAGAGGTAGATTATAGGGATGGGATTAGAGGTAAGTTACAAAATTAATCAGGGACCACTGTTCAGGCAGTAGGCCTGATTGGCCGCCGCGGGAGCGGACCGCTGAGCAGGATGGACCTCTGGTCTGACTCAGCGGGGGCAACTTCTTATGTTCTTATGTTCAATGTACAGTTTACATCTGTACATCACATCTCAACACTTGCAATCATTGGCAGAGAATATGGTGACAACATTGTAAGCGACAGCCTGTAACATGCAAGTATGTCCCAATGGGATACAGTAGGTAAAGTCCCATGAATATGCAAAGGAGCGCCAGTGTGATGTCCTTTCTGTCATTGGATATCTGCCAGCTACATGTGAGAAGTCAGGGACATTGTTGGTAACATGATTGGGGCCTCAATGGTCCATTGCCACCATGGCCCTCAGCTCTGCCCCTTCGGATCCTACACAGGCTCCTGGAAGATGCCTACCAGCTGGCGCAGGAGCCTGACAATCTCCCCCAGGGCCTCCATTGTCTCCCGCCTCCCCTCCTGCAGTTCAGCGCGCATATCGGCCACAACGTGCATTAGCTTTTCATAGGCCTCAGGAGGAGGAGGAACAATTGGGGCCGCTGGCTGCACATCCTGGGCTGGGGCTGGCCCTGCTGCCTCCATTGCCACCTCCTCATCCCCTTCAAGAGGGGGCGATGTCTGCATAGACATCGGGGACCTCCCATGCTCCCTGCTCCTCCACCACGTTCTCTGGCACCACCTCCGCCACGCCCTGTGCCACATCCTGCACCTCTGCCACCTGGCCCTCCTCCTCCACATCCGACACCTCCACTATGTAGTCATGTGGCAGACTCTCTTCAGATGCAGAGTAGCCTTCCTCCTCATCTGCTGCCTCTGCCTCTGCCATTGCCTCCCTGGCAGCCTCGAGGCACATATCCTGCACCACCTCATGGGCTAGGGCCTCCGCAGCATGCTGTGCACGACCTGTGTATGGACAGAATATGATGTTAGGGTAACCATAGTGTGCATAGCTTTTATATTACATACACAATTAGCTATCCCCCCACCCCCACCCAACCCATTGCGACTAGGTGGGAGATAGGTCAGGCCAGTGTGTGAACACATATATAAACTACTTTCTGTGTTTAGTGACACCGGTATACATCTAAACAAAAGGTGGCCAGGCTTATGCAGGTGACACTGAGTGGCCTTGATGTATATGTTGACACATTGGCCTGACCGGCATCTCATCACCAATAGGTTGCATACCAGTACAGCTGCCAAAGAAGAGCACATTTACAAGAAGGTGAGCGTTGAGAGGTAGCAGACATGAGATGACAAAGAATAGAGGGTGACTGGTGCAACTATGAAGCACGCATTATGCTTAGATTCTGATCGTGTCTCTCTGAAGCCCCTCACCACAATCATCTGCATTGTTAGGGAGGCATACCTGACCAAGGGATATATGCCTCCACAACAGCAGGCCTGACATTGGTCTGGAGGTATGAGGGTGACCTCCAGAGCAACATGTGGCCGGCAGCCTCTGGGGCCTATATCCCTTGTTCGGGTATGCCTCCTTGACAATGCAGATGATTGCGGTGAGGGGCCTCAGAGAATGAGCACTCAGTATGCTATCAGCACCGATATCAACTGCAGAGATATTCATTGAGCTGACCATTAGCTCCCGTTCCTCCATTATAGCTTTTTTGCATCTGAGAGTCCCCTCCACATTTCAGGATATCTGGTATTTATTACAAGGCAGCTGTCATAACTGTGCTACTGACTTTAGTGTTTTTTGTTTGGGGGGGGCTGTCACTTACGTCCAGCTCGGAGGTGGTGTCTGGTGCGCTGGATGAGGGCTGGGTTCTCCCTGTGGACTCTGCGCCACCTGCGCCTCAGGGACTCGAGGTCCCGGTACACACCATAACGCCTGGAAGAAAGATATGGTGGAGAATACGGTCAGGTGTTTTAAACATATGCAGTGTTATGAAGGCACTGAGCATATTACATCTGTCATGTAGATTCTAATGAGGTAGGGACCTGTCCAGGTATTAAACATCTGCCTGCCAAACTATTGTTATCCTTCATTATCTATCTATGTTTCCTTTATATCTATCTATCTATCTATCTCTCTTTTTTTATGCAACACAGAATAAGCAAGCAGGTCCTTGACAAATGGGGGTGGGAGCAATAGGTGACAGGTTAAGTGATTAGGACACACTGGTTACATAGTGATGGGTACTGGGGTGGTTCTCACCTATGCAGAGTGTCCCTTATTCTGGCCCAGGCCCTCATGGCAACGTTGTGGGGTGGCCTCCTGCCATTGTGGCCAAACACCCGTGCCTCATACTGGAGACAGAGCTCCACTAGAGACTCTGTCTCCGCTAGGGAGTAGTTGGGCTCCCTACGCTCCACCATCACACCCGCACGCACTCACAGAAGCTCTCACACACACACTCCCACACCCTCACCCTGGTGGCCACACACTCTTTCTGGTACGCCCTTCCTTACTACACTATCTCTCACTCCCACAATCGCTCACACTGTCACTGCGTCTGTCTCCCTTACAATTTCTCTCACTTGCTCTCATACACACACTCACAGAAATACTCTCCAATCACTCGATCCCACTCAGTAATCAATTTAACTCTCCTAACCTCCACCAAACTCCAACCACTCTCCTACTCCTCACTAAACTCCTACTACACCCACAAGGGTCGCACTTCCACGTGGTGGTTTATATATGGGCATGCAGGACGTTGTTGGGGACAGTGTGACATCAGTGGGACATGTGCCAGGCCAACTAATAGATAAAGAGCATCTACAATCTACATCTACAACCAGGCTACAATCTACTTCGTCGGGACAGAGAGGGCAAATTAGGAGGGGGGTAGCACTATACACTAAGGATAATATCAAAACTACCAGGATCACAGATGTTAGATACACAGGGGAATCACTTTGGGTAAACCTGGCCAGAGGGAACGAAAAATGCCTTTACCTCGGTGTGGTATACAGGCCTCCGAGACAACAGGAAGACAAAGACAAAGAATTGATTAAGGACATAGAGAACATCACTTTGCGTGGTGACACAGTACTGTTAGGCGACTTCAACATGCCAGATGCAGACTGGAAAACCCTCTCAGCAACTACGAGCGGTAGCAAAAGAATAATAACTTCCATTAAGGGTGCACAATTCAAACAAATGGTATTAGAGTCCACCAGAGAAAAAGCAATACTGGACCTGGTACTCACAAATGGAGACAGTGTCTCGGAAGTATCAGTGGGAGACACGCTGGCCTCCAGTGACCACAACATGGTATGGCTTAACCTCAAGAAAGGCTTCTCTAAATCAAACACAGCAACGAGGGTCCTCAACTTTAGGGAGGCAGATTTCGACCACATGAGAGACTTTGTCCATCAAGAGCTGCAAAACCATGCAGAAACTGACAATCCGGAAACTATGTGGTCAAATCTAAAATCCATCCTAAATGAAGCATCTAGCCGCTACGTAAAAACAGTAAGCAAACGCCGGAGAAACAAAAAACCACAATGGTTTAACAAGGAACTTTCGGACCTCATTAAAATGAAAAAAGAAACATTTATCACCTATAAACATCTTGGGAAAAGGGAGGCAAAAGAAGACTATCTGGCCAGATCTAAGGCTGTCAAAAAGGCAGTCAGGGAAGCCAAACTTCAAACAGAGGAAGATCTAGCACGGAACATTAAAAAAGGGGACAAATCCTTCTTTAGGTACATTAGTGACAGGAAGAGAAACAAAAATGGAATAGAACGCCTTAGGCAATCAGATGGAAACTACGCAGAATCTGATACTGCCAAGGCAGAACTGCTAAACGAATACTTTTGCTCAGTATTCACCTGTGAAGCACCGGGAAATGGTCCACAACTGCAAATAAGAGACAGCCTGTTTCGTGATTACGAGTTTACACCTAGTAGCGTCTACCACGAACTTTCAAGACTCAAAGTAGACAAAGCCATGGGGCCAGACAATCTACACCCCAGGGTACTCAGAGAGCTGAGTGAAGTTCTGGCTGAACCACTATCCGTACTCTTCAATCTTTCCATGCGCACGGGAAAAGTACCCCTAGACTGGAAAACAGCTAACGTAATTCCACTCCACAAAAAGGGCTGCAGAACAGAGACAGGAAATTATAGACCGGTGAGTCTCACATCCATAGTGTGTAAACTCATGGAAACACTGATCAAACAGGAACTTGACAAAATTCTAGACGAAGAAAATTTACGTGATCCACATCAACACGGATTTACCAGGGGAAGGTCCTGCCAATCTAATCTGATTGACTTCTTTGATTGGGTGACCAATCATCTGGATGCCGGTGAGTCCCTTGACGTGATATATTTGGACTTCAGCAAAGCTTTTGATAGCGTCCCACACCGCAGGCTGTTGAACAAACTAAAATCGATGGGATTAGGAGATACATTCACTACATGGGTAGGGAATTGGCTAGATGGTAGGCTTCAAAGGGTGATGGTAAACGGTACCCCCTCCAAAATGTCAGCAGTGATGAGTGGAGTACCTCAGGGCTCCGTCTTAGGGCCGATTCTATTCAATTTATTCATAGGAGATTTGACCCTAGGACTTAGAGGAAAAGTATCACTGTTTGCCGACGATGCCAAACTATGCAACATAGTTAACAAAAGCAGTGTGCCTGACTTTATGACGCAGGACCTAAAACAGCTTGAACAGTGGTCATCAACTTGGCAGCTAGGCTTTAATGCTAAAAAATGTAAAGTAATGCACCTAGGCAAAAAAAATCCACACAGAACTTACACACTAAATGGTGAAACCTTGTCCAGGACCACGGTGGAACGTGATTTAGGAGTGATCATTAGCGACGACATGAAGGCTGCCAATCAAGTGGAGAAGGCTACGTCCAAGGCAAGACAAATGATAGGCTGTATCTGTAGGGGTTTTGTCAGCAGAAAACCTGAAGTCATCAGCGCGTGGAGGCAGCGAGGGCGGGCAGCGGCTGAGGTAGCAGGAGAGCCAAAGGGAGAGGAGAGGAGGGTTTTTTCCTATTTTTCAGGTCGGAGGAGGAGGCAGGGGCTAGCGACAGCGCGGAACGGGTGGCGAGAGGTAGCTCCGCCCACCCGTGCCGCGTCACAGCAGCGTCGGTGCCTGGACTCCCCCCCTTAAAAGGAGGGGCCAGCGGCGCTAAGGCTCATCAGCGCGTGGAGGCAGCGAGGGCGGGCAGCGGCTGAGGTAGCAGGAGAGCCAAAGGGAGAGGAGAGGAGGGTTTTTTCCTATTTTTCAGGTCGGAGGAGGAGGCAGGGGCTAGCGACAGCGTGGAACGGGTGGCGAGAGGTAGCTCCGCCCACCCGTGCCGCGTCACAGCAGCGTCGGTGCCTGGACTCCCCCCTTAAAAGGAGGGGCCAGCGGCGCTAAGGCTCATCAGCGCGTGGAGGCAGCGAGGGCAGGCAGCGGCTGAGGTAGCAGGAGAGCCAAAGGGAGAGGAGAGGAGGGTTTTTTCCTATTTTTCAGGTCGGAGGAGGAGGCAGGGGCTAGCGACAGCGCGGAACGGGTGGCGAGAGGTAGCTCCGCCCACCCGTGCCGCATCACAGCAGCGTCGGTGCCTGGACTCCCCCCCTTAAAAGGAGGGGCCAGCGGCGCTAAGGCTCATCAGCGCGTGGAGGCAGCGAGGGCGGGCAGCGGCTGAGGTAGCAGGAGAGCCAAAGGGAGAGGAGAGGAGGGTTTTTTCCTATTTTTCAGGTCGGAGGAGGAGGCAGGGGCTAGCGACAGCGTGGAACGGGTGGCGAGAGGTAGCTCCGCCCACCCGTGCCGCGTCACAGCAGCGTCGGTGCCTGGACTCCCCCCTTAAAAGGAGGGGCCAGCGGCGCTAAGGCTCATCAGCGCGTGGAGGCAGCGAGGGCGGGCAGCGGCTGAGGTAGCAGGAGAGCCAAAGGGAGAGGAGAGGAGGGTTTTTTCCTATTTTTCAGGTCGGAGGAGGAGGCAGGGGCTAGCGACAGCGCGGAACGGGTGGCGAGAGGTAGCTCCGCCCACCCGTGCCGCGTCACAGCAGCGTCGGTGCCTGGACTCCCCCCCTTAAAAGGAGGGGCCAGCGGCGCTAAGGCTCAACAGCGCGTGGAGGCAGCGAGGGCGGGCAGCGGCTGAGGTAGCAGGAGAGCCAAAGGGAGAGGAGAGGAGGGTTTTTTCCTATTTTTCAGGTCGGAGGAGGAGGCAGGGGCTAGCGACAGCGTGGAACGGGTGGCGAGAGGTAGCTCCGCCCACCCGTGCCACGTCACAGCAGCGTCGGTGCCTGGACTCCCCCCCCTTAAAAGGAGGGGAGCCAACGGCGCCCAGCCGTTCGGCGCACGGCGAAGGCGAGCGGCAAAGGTGCTCGCCTTAGCGAGAGCGCCTTTGCGAAGGAAGCCTGTGAAGGAGCCCAGGCAGCCCAGCAGCAACTCTAAACCAACTTCTAACTTCTAACCTCAATAACTTCTAACCTAAAAAAAAAAAAAAAAAAAAAAATTTTATTCTCCACTTATCACTCTTATCAATCTTTCTCTCTCTCTACTTTTTCAGATAACTGCACAGGCACCGCTCCGAAATCACCGAGGCTACAGGAATGGAGGCTACAGGAACCCAGAGGAGCTACCCAGTTTTCTGCATCGAGTGCCATATGTATGACTACCTCCCCTCCGGGAGGCAGGTATACATTTGCAATCGATGTCAGGAACTGGATAGCCTGAAGAAGGAGGTCGGGAGACTGCAGGTTCGAGTACAAGAACTGGAGGGACTGTGCACCCTGGAAGAACAGTGTTGGACAACCATGGACACCGCCAGAGAGAGCCACATCGCAGAACAAGTTAGGGAGCTCGAGAAATTCATTGAGGAGGCCTGCAAGATGGTAGAGGCACAGGACCACCAACACACCAGGAGGGAACCGACAGATAGACGACAGGAATCACCAGACACCATGGAACTAGGACCTTGCGGAGGACCTGGGCAGGCAGAGGAGGAGGAGATCCATCAGAGCCAGGAGAAAGGACTAGCGAACTGCGCAGATGACACAGA
Source organism: Geotrypetes seraphini (assembly GCF_902459505.1). Lineage (NCBI taxonomy): Eukaryota > Metazoa > Chordata > Amphibia > Gymnophiona > Dermophiidae > Geotrypetes > Geotrypetes seraphini. Next base: position 88,444,263 of record NC_047094.1, on the reverse strand, counting down.
CCTGAGACCAGGGGCGGAGACACAGCAGAGCCCAGAGGACGGACAAACGGACTACATATATGACACAGACCAGAGAGACAGTTGAAGAAGGGGAGATCGGCTATCGTGGTCGGGGACTCAATCCTGAGAGGAGTAGACAGCCATATAGCCGGTGGGAGAGAGGACAGACTGGTAACATGTCTCCCGGGGGCAAGAACAAAAGACATCATCAACAATATCGAGAGGATCCTGGAGGGAGCCGAGACGGAGGAGACAGCAGTAGTGATCCACATCGGAACCAACGACATCAGCAGGAGAAACTTCAACAGGACTACACTAACTGACCAGTTCAGGACCCTGGGGAGGAAACTGAGACTAAGGACAAGGAAGATAGCCTTCTCAGAGATCCTACCAGTACCGAGAGCGGACACAAAGAGACAGAGCGAACTACAATCATTTAACTTTTGGCTGAGGAGATGGTGCGAGGAGGAGGGCTTCCACTTTGTTAGGAACTGGACTACCTTCTTGGGGAAGAACAAGCTCTACAGAAGAGATGGACTGCACCTTAGCACAGCTGGGACGAGGATGCTGGCACGCAACGTCCAGAACGTCATAGACTTGGCTTTAAACTGAGAAGAAGGGGAAAGCCGATAGTCGACCTGACCTCGACACATCGGACATCAGTACCTGACAAAGGTACTGAACTGGGACAGTGCAAAAGAGGACTCGGGTCTGAGGGTGTATGGGTTGAAAAAGGACCTAGAGACGCATTGCAGGGATCGAGGGAACAAATGGACCAGGTAAGCGGCACCAACACAGAACAACAGGAAACAGAGGGGCAAAGTCATTGTGAAAAAGAGCCCAGGACTGAGTGGGAATTAGGAGAGCAGAAGGTGCAGGGGAAACAGGCAGAGGACGTCACACACACACAACAGGAGGAGGATGAAGCTCAGGGGCTGGCAAACCATGAGGGAAACTGCAGGAATACCAAAGCACAAGGGAAACAAAGAGAGAGGACAAAAAACTGGGTCTTAAACTGCCTATACACAAATGCTAGGAGCCTGAGGGCCAAAATGGGAGAACTGGAAATCACAGCCAGCGATAAGGACCTAGACATAATTGGAGTCACAGAAACGTGGTGGACTGAGGACAATCAATGGGATGTGGCCATACCAGGGTACAAACTATACAGGAAAGACAGGACACATAAAAAGGGTGGAGGAATAGCGCTGTACATAAAAGACTCCATACCATCAGCCAGGACGGAAACAACAGTACGGGCGGATGGCCTGGAATCACTATGGGTTAAGCTACAGGGAGGAACAGGAGCAGACATTAAATTGGGTCTGTACTACCGCCCACCTGGACAACCGGAAGAAATCGACCAGGAGATGGAGGCTGAACTGAAGCAGGTATGCAGAAGCGGAAATGTGGTAGTGATGGGGGACTTCAACCATCCTGGGATAGACTGGAGTATTGGGCACTCAAACTGCGCAAGAGAGACAAAATTCATAGAAGTCACGAGGGACTGTTTCATGGAGCAGCTGGTCACGGAACCAACAAGGGGCGATGCCACTCTTGACCTAATCTTCAACGGACTAGGGGGGACAGCAAAGGAGGTGGCGGTATTACCCCCACTAGGCAACAGCGATCACAACATGATCCAGTGCAGGCTTGAAATTGGATCATCAAAGGGGAAAAGAACCACAACGACGGCACTCAACTTCAAAAAAGGAAATTATGATGCCATGAGAAAAATGGTGGGAAAGAAGCTCAAAAGCAACATAGGGAAGAAGGAATCCGTAGAAAAGGCCTGGACCTTATTCAAAGAGACTGTACACAAAGCACAAAGCATATGCATCCCCAAGTTCAGAAAAGGGTGCAAAAAAAATAGAACAAAAAACCCAGTGTGGATAACAAGTGCAGTGAAGAAGGCGATAAGCGACAAGAAAGCATCATTCAGAAAATGGAAAAAAGACCAAACAGAGGAGAATCAAAAAGGGCACAAAGAACACCAGAAAGAGTGTCACCGAGTGGTTAGAAAAGCAAAAAGAGAATACGAAGAGAGACTGGCAAAGGAAGCAACAAACTTCAAGTCGTTCTTCAGATACGTCAAGGGGAAGCAACCGGCGAGAGAAGAAGTGGGACCATTGGACGATGGAGACAGAAAGGGAGTTGTAAAAGAAGAGAAAGAGATAGCTGACAGGTTAAATGAGTTCTTCACGTCAGTCTTCACGATGGAAAATATAACCACCATTCCGGAACCCGAGGAGATCGTAATAGGAGACCAATACGATAAGCTTGTCGATTTAGAGGTAAGCCAAGAGGATGTACTCAAGCAGATCGACAGACTAAAGAGCGACAAATCGCCGGGTCCGGATGGCATTCACCCAAGGGTACTCAAGGAACTAAAAGACGTAATAGCGGAGCCACTTCGACAGATATGCAACCTATCCTTAAAAACCGGAGAGATCCCGGAGGATTGGAAAATAGCAAATGTCACGCCCATCTTCAAGAAGGGCGCAAGGGGGGACCCGGGAAACTACAGGCCGGTGAGCCTGACCTCAGTCCCGGGAAAGATGATGGAGGCACTGATTAAAGACAGCATCTGTGAGCACATCGAAAAAAATGGGCAGCTAAAACCGAGTCAACATGGCTTCTGTAAGGGTAGGTCATGCCTCACAAACTTATTGTACTTCTTTGAGGGAGTGAACAGCCAGGTGGACAAAGGGGAATCTATAGACATCATTTACCTTGACTTCCAAAAAGCCTTCGACAAGGTGCCACACGAGAGGCTGCTTAAAAAGATATGGAACCACGGGGTACAAGGGGAGGTCCACCGATGGATCAAAAACTGGCTGGCAAACAGGAAGCAGAGGGTTGGCATAAAGGGCCATTACTCAGACTGGAAAGGGGTCACGAGCGGAGTTCCGCAGGGGTCGGTGCTGGGACCGCTCTTGTTCAATATCTACATAAATGACCTAGAGGCGGGAACTAAGTGTGAAGTCATTAAATTTGCAGATGACACTAAACTATACAGCAGGGCTCAAACCAAGGCAGACTGCGAGGATCTCCAAAAGGATCTAACGCAGCTGGAAAAGTGGGCCGAAAAGTGGCAGATGAGCTTCAACGTGGGGAAATGCAAGGTCATGCACGTGGGGAAAAAGAACCCGATGTTCACATACAAAATGGGGGGAACACCACTAGGGGTTAGTAACCTGGAGAGAGACCTGGGAGTGATGGTAGACGCAACACTGAAGGCATCGGCGCAATGCGCCACAGCCTCCAGGAAAGCAAACAGAATGCTGGGTATCATTAAGAAGGGTATTACGACCAGGACAAAGGAAGTCATCATGCCGCTGTATCGTGCAATGGTACGGCCGCATCTGGAGTACTGTGTCCAGTACTGGTCGCCGTACCTCAAGAAAGACATGGCGGTACTTGAGGGAGTACAAAGAAGGGCAACCAAACTGATAAAGGGAATGGAAAATCTCCCATATACTGACAGATTGAAGCAGTTGGGACTTTTCTCCCTGGAAAAGCGAAGACTTAGAGGAGACATGATAGAAACCTTCAAGATCCTGAAGGGCATAGAAAAAGTAGACAGGGGCAGATTTTTCAAATTAAGGGGCACCACAAGCACAAGGGGGCATTGGGAGAAATTGAAAGGGGACAGGTTTAGAACAAACGCTAGGAAGTTCTTTTTCACTCAGAGGGTAGTGGACACATGGAACGCGCTTCCTGAGGCTGTTGTAGACAAGAAAACATTAAATGGTTTCAAAGAAGGTTTGGATAGATTCCTAGAAGAAAAAGGGATTGGGGGGTATAGATAGGTATAGACCATTGCTCAGGCAATGGGCCTGATGGGCCGCCGCGGGAGCGGACCGCTGAGCAGGATGGACCTATGGTCTGCCTCAGCGGAGGCAACTTCTTATGTTCTTATGTTCTTATAATGCCATTGTACAGATCCATGGTGAGACCTCATCTCGAATATTGTGTTCAATTCTGGAGACCACACTACCGAAAAGATTTGTTGAGAATTGAGTCGGTTCAGCGAATGGCTACCAAGATGGTCTTGGGGCTCAAGGATCTCACGTATGAAGAAATGTTAAAAAAACTGTGGATGTACTCACTGGAGGAGCGAAGAGAGAGAGGGGACATGATTGAGACCTTTAAGTATATTACTGGGCTTATAGAGGTGAAAGATGATATCTTCAGTCTTACAGGGCCCTCGGTAACCAGAGGACACTCGCTGAAAATCAGGGGAGGGAAATTTCGGGGTGATGCTAGGAAGTACTTCTTCACCGAAAGGGTGGTCGATCATTGGAACGAGCTGCCTCAGCGGGTGATTGAGGCCAGCAGCGTGTTAGATTTCAAGAGAAAATGGGATATTCATGTGGGATCTCTGGGAGAGTAAGAATCAGGGAGTGAATCATTGGTATGGGCAGACTCGATGGGCTATGGCCCTTTTCTGCCGTCAATTTCTATGTTTCTATGTTTCTACATGACTAGCAAGTCGTCTAGCGGAACGCCGCGACAATAGTTGTACGTCCTGTTTGTGACATTTTGGTAGGTAAAGTTGGACGCTTCGGTATAGCTCATGTGGACGTGTTTCTGGTGGACTTGTTATGTGCCGATAATCGACTGGCCTGGACGTCTTTCGGTTATTGACACATTTCCCTAGACGTTTTACGCCGCTGACGCCTGGAGCTTTTATACAACTTATCGTTTATGCCCCTCCACGTGTCTGTGCTAAGACTAAGAGAACCAGGGATTTGTAAAGGGAGTGCAGCACTATTCTGATGTGACTGATTGCTGAATGACAGAGTAGCACTCTGGGGAAAGTGGTCTGTACCATCTGCCTCGCTGGCGACCAAACCGCTGAGGGCTTTTGGGAATGGCTTATTGGCACCCAATCGCTCAAGCACTTGTGCAGCCAACTCCTCCATACGGCACACAAGAGCTGGGCCATATGGCTCCCCCATGCATTTCTCTTCAGGGAGAAGGAGAGAGGCTCATCCATATGCAGAAATGATCAGTGTTTTGCCCTTTATCAAGAATTCATCTCCCCTTTTAGGAGGCACCAAGGGGCTAGGACAGAGTAAATGCAACATTCACATTGGTTTGCTCTTGTTTGATGAACATTAATTTATTTTTTTTATATCAAAATAGGATATTGTAGGATTTTATTTTGCATTTCTTTTCTTTTAAATCATCCAAATACATCTAAGAACAGCATAGGTTAATGTCAATAGACCTGTAGTGAGCACTGCCCCTGAGCAAGCTGGGGCTCTTGGGAGATAAGTACGTTTAGCACATTAAATAATTTGAGCAATGCTGATTTAAAACAGAAAATGGAATAAAGAAGAGAACTGAGTTATAGCTCTGGTCTCCCTTCAGATAGCAACATAGTAGCTAATAACATGGACAGGAGATGATGGCAGAAAAACCATCCAGTCTGCCCAGATATTACTGTTTACTTACAAGGATATATTCCACCTTTCAACCATGACCTCTGGTGCTTATCCAATTGGATTCTTTTTCTTCCTTTGTGTGTCCCTACCTTCATGAGATAATGGCCATACAAGATCCCATATGTAACTCCTGGTTAGCAGAACTGAGGTGCAGAGTAGTTCCTCATGCCCCCAGAATTCTTTGTGAATGGGAAGAAAGACAGTCATTTAGGATCCTTGGCTCCTGAGACTGTCAACAGAGGTAATTTTCATTACACTAGGACAATAAAGGCCTGCCACTACAAAAGATTCTTGGACAGAACTCTTGCCTTCCATGCAGGCAAATGGAACGATTGGCTTAGTAACGTTTTCGCGCTCTCATCATCCTACTTCAATTTTAGAAAACAGGTAAAAACGAGCTTGTTCAATCGATTTGTTAACTAAGAATCTTCTCAGCTCTGCTTAATCAACCAGTATCCCTAATGAACTAAACAGCTTTCATATTCCTTCATTATGTAAGATTGTATTGCTGACTTTGACTGTAACCTCTTCGCTGACTTTGACTGTAACCTCTTCGCTGACTTTGACTGTAACCTCTTCACTGACTTTGACTGTAACCTCTTCGCTGATTGCCCAGTGCTTCTTGCTGTAAACTGCCTCAAACTTCTATGGCTTTGGTGGTATATAAGAATAAAATTATTATTATTATTATTATTAACACACATGTATAAGTTTGTTAAAAAATAAAACATGTAAGCAATCTTGGTGCAAAAGTTAAAATCAGTACAAGCTGCATAGCCAGCCTTGATACAAATCCAGTGCAAAAAAAAAAAAAGAAGCCACTATTCAGAGATGTAAATGAACAAACCCAGGTCAGAATTCCTAGTCCAAAACAAGCCCAATAGACAGAATGTGCACACATCACAAATAGAGACTTCTTCACCCTCTGACTTTTGCACATAGTTCTGCAGGGGTGTGTAGGCTACAACTTTGTGTTCTGCTTGATTTACACTGGCTTTTACAAAGTTGTGGTAGAGGCTTATACCGCGGGCCAGTGCAGCAAATGCTTCAATGTTCGTAGATTTCCTGTGATCAATGGAGCATTTTCCTCGTCTGCCCACGGTAGAAACCGCTACCACAGCTTTGTAAATGGAGCCCTAAGTTTCCTGTGCTCCCCTTTTACAAAGCCAAAGTAGTGGTTGCTACAATGGGCCTGTGAAGTAAATTCTCCGACGCTCATAGGAATTACAATGGTACATCTGTTGATAAAGAAGACAACCTTAATGATTTCAACATTTCAAGTATTTTGTTCTGTTGTTTCAGCTAAAACACAACATGAAACGGCATGGAAAATGTTATTTTCCACATTGCTTCACATGACTATGCATTCCTGCTATTCTAGGGACTGGAACTCTCCCTTCTTTTTTTGTTGGTACTTGGCAGTCCTGGGTGAAGACCAGAAGCGTGTTGCTGTCTCTCAAATAGATACAGGGGAGCTACTGTGATTCCTCTCAGGAAGCAACTCTGTAAAGTTCCTTCCCTTGGCTCCAGCTAAATTGCCACACCGTTACAAAAATCCTGGTGATAGCTCACAGTCAGCAAAGAATATATAAAATCTATGTACCTGTACAGTTATGGAGGAAAATGCAGACACAATGATATACTGATGACCTCTCTTTCCCTCAATTTTATGATATAATTAAAATACAAAAAAATTGAGATCTATTCATTATTGAATAAGGGCCCCTTTTAAAAAGCAGCGGTAGTGATGCAACAGTGATGCAACAGTGATGCAACAATGATGCACTGAAGCCTATAGGAACTGAATGGACTTCAGTGTGTTTATCGCTGCAGCATCTCTACCACAGCTTTGTAAAAGGGTCCTAAAACTGGTACAATTTATTTTTTATTTCAAGGACTACACAATATTTGGGGGTTGATTTGATTACTTTTGTGGAATGGAAGAAGAATTTATATATACCCCTGTTTTCCCAAAAATAAGACACTGCCTTATATTTTGGGCCCAAAAAAGTCACTAGGTCTTATTTTTTTTTCATGTACACTGATCATCTCTCCATTCCTCTCCTCTACCCCAATTCTTCCTATTTCCTTTCTCTCCCCCACATGTGCAGTATCTTTCCTCTCCTCTCGCCTATCCTCCTGTGTTATGGACATGCTAAATAGTGCCGCCTGATTTGCGATTCGAAACGATTCACCAATTCACTTTGGGTAAATCGATTTGTTTTTGAAAAAAATCGAACTTACCGATTCGTTGGCCCTCATGCTAGAGACCCGTTCAGGTTTTCCCTCTGACACTGGAGTCCTTCCATCTAATGTAACTTCTGGTTTTAAAAAACCGGAAGTTAAATCAGAAGTAAGGACTCTGGTAGCAGAGGGAAAGCCCGAACGGACCTCTGCGTGCAGATCAGCGGCAGCAAGGCTCTTTCCTTCCCGGCCAGAAGTATTTCTCCTCTCCTCCCCTGCCAGGCAAAAAGCGGCGGTAGCGAATGCAATTCACTACCCTGCTACTACTCTGGGTGTCTTCTCTCTATTCAGCTGCCCAAGCGGAAACAGGAAGTTTTCGCTGACAGTGGGAGTGGAGAGAAGATGCAAGGAATGGCGGCAGGAGTGGATCGCTAAATCACTACTGCCACCAGCAACATTTAACATCAAAATAAAGGTAGATGGGGGGTGGAGAAGGGAGATGGACTTGGGGGAGTTGATGGACTTGAGAAGGAGAGATGGGGATAAGATGGATGGGAGAGATGAACTTGGTGGAGGGGGGGAAGATGGATGGTGGAGGGGGGAGATAGACTTAGAGGAGATCATGGAGAAGGGATATGAACTTGGGAGAGATCATGGAGTGGGAAGATGGACTTGGGGAAAGGGAGAGATAGACTTGGGGGAGTTGGTGGACTGGAGAGGGAAAGATGGGGAGAAGATGGATGGGAGAGATGAACTTGGTGGAGTGGGAGATGTATGGTGGAGGGGGGAAGATGGACTTGGGGGAGATCATGGAGAGGGGAAATGGACCTGGGGGAGATCATGGAGAGGGCAGCTGGGGGGAGGGATAGAAGAAATAATGGATCTAAAAACAGGAGAGGGAGTGAGATGGTGAACAATGGGATTCAGGGAAGGAAGGAACAGAAAGGGAGAGAAGTTGGACACAAAGGGTGGTGTAGAAGGGGGCATAGAGATACTGGATAGGAGGGTAGTTAGAAAAAGAAAGGGAGAGCTGGTGGACCTTGGGGTAGTGGGGAAGAAGGGAGATATGCTGGATGAAAATGTAGTTGAGAAAAGGAGAGATGGTGGAACGGGATGGTGAGGTCCATCACTGCAGCTACAGGAATAGAGATGAAAAAAAGGAAAGATGCCAGACCTCCGGGGCAGGGAAGGGAAATGGAAGGGGAGGACAGAGATGGAAGATGGATGGTTACCACGGAGAAAGAAGAAAACAACAAATGGGCAAGAGATCCTGGCAAGCGAGTTATCAGAAGACATTTGTCGCAGAGCCTGGGACCAACCTGATTTGAATAATGACCAGAAAGCAAAAGGTAGAAAAAATAATTTTATTTTCTGTTTAGTGATTACAATGTGTCAGATTTGAAATTTGTATCCTGCCAGAGCTGGATTTAGACCACGAACTTGAGTCAGGATTTAACAGAGAAAGGAAAAGTCTTTTTTGTTTGTTTATTTTATTTACACCACAGCGCCAGTATGGGTAGGAGAGGGCAAAGGGGGTGACGAGGCTATAAAATAAATCCACCGGAATGTTTGAAAAAAAAAAACCCCACCCAATTGGGCAGGAAAATTTAATCGAATCGTATCAAAAAATCGATTCAATAGGCTGAATCGAATCAAAATATTTTTTCCTGAATCAGGTAGCACTAATTCTAAGCACTTATCATGGTGGTAATGTGCACATTAGCTAATTAATGTGGTCACACCCATTTTCTGCCCATGGCACACTCCCTCAAAAAATTCCTCCAAATTATTTACTGTAAGTTTAAGCGCATGCAGATGCAAAAAATTAACACAAGACACTTTAGCTCATCCCACATTAGGCTCTTTTTGCTGTGCTAAACATGTGTTAGTGCTCTTTAGAGAACGGAGCAATACCACAGACCTCATCCATCTCTGATTTTAACCCTTTCTCCTTATCTTCTTAAGGTCCATCAAGCGCAGTATCCCGTTTCCCCACAGTGGCCAATCCAGGTCACAAGTACCTGGCAAGATCCCATAAAAGTAAAACAGATTTTATGCTGCTTGTCCTAAAAATAAGCAGTGGACTTTTTATTTCGAAATTCTGTTCCTGTTTCGGTCTCCATAACCTGAACTTTCTAAGGCATTTTTAATTCAGTACAAATCCAATAAATTTGTAGCATTTTATTTTCACCTTTAAAGATGCAGGGTTGCATTTGAGTAAAAGATGACAAATATTCCACTCTTCACAACAAGCCCTGCTCTGCCTACGTCCCCATCTCTCCCTTGTCTGGACATCACACATGACTCTGCTTTTTGCTATGTTGGTTCACATCTCTGGAATCTACTGCCCCCAAAAGTTAGACTGGAACCATCCTTCACCAAGTACAAGAAACTGAGCAGAGCTTTGAAACCAGCATGTAAACCTTCCTCCTGGCTTGGAAGAAATGCCATGTACCCAGTGGCGTACCAAGGGGGGGGGGCGGGAGGGGCGGTCCGCCCCGGGTACCAAGCCCTGAGGGGGTGCTCCCGGTCCGGTCCAGTTCCTCCCCCCCTGCGCCGGGTGTCGCGTCTGGAAACAGCCTGCAGCAAGATCGCGATGCCAGAGATCTTTGCCTGCTTCGACTGTTTCCTCCGCCACGGTCCTGCCCCTCCTCTGATGTCAGAGGAGGGGCGGGACCGCGGCGGAGGAAACAGCCGAAGCAGGCAAAGATCTCTGGCATCGCGCGATCTTGTTGCAGGCTGTTTCCCCAGGGCAGTAGCGTACCAAGGGGGGCTGAACTGGCATTCAGCGCAGCTCCCTACGCTAAAAACCGCTATCGCAGTTTAGTAAAAAGGGAGGGGGAATATTTGTCTATTTTTGTATAGTTGTTACTGAGGTGACATTGCATAAAGTCATCTGCCTTGACCTCTTTGAAAACCCGCGGAATATAAATGATAATTAACATTTTCTCTGCGTACAGCGTGCTTTGTGTTTTTAAAATTTTATTGTTGGTAGATCATTTTGACTTGGCCACAAAGGTAAGGGGGAGGGAGGGAGGGGAACTGCTGAAAGACATCTAGTAATCCTTGCAGGCTTGACTGCAGGGAATTATTTTTGTAAAATCATGTTTTCTTATGTGACTGGCATTATCTAGACTTTAATTTCTATGAATGAATAGAATGAAAATGATATAAAATTACTTGCTTGTTTTTATGTGCGTGCGCTGAAGGAAAGTGGAGAGAGAGTGGGCTGAGGATGCTGAAGGGAAATGGGGAAGAGAGTGGGGAGAAGACGCTGATTTATAAATTGACAATTGTACAGAATATTGTTTCTTTTTATACTTTAATATAAACAATTCAAGGCTTGTGTGGATGGAATCAGGTGGTTTGCGGGGATGGGGACCGAGCTTACGGGGATTAGTCCAATAAAATGGTATTTTTTTATTTCTCATTATTTGTTTTATTTTTATTTGTTAATTTATAAAGTGGTGATTGTTATGTATCAGGTTTTTCAAATTTACATCTACTGTCTTTATATTTTGCACTGTATTAGAGGACATGTGTTACTGTTTTTTGTGGTGTTGCATTGTATCCAGGGTCTGGTTTCTTGGCGGATCAGTTTAACTTTTGTCTACATATTTCTATTTTTAGTTTGTGATTATTCCATTTTGGGCGAGGGTGTATCTCTGTTCTGTGTGTTCTGAAAAAGACATAGTTTTCAGTTGGCATTGACTACAGGACCAATTGACTGTGCGGGATCTGGCTTGTTTAGTTTTACAATGTATGTGTTGGTGTTCTAGTGCTCACTGCAATGTTTAAGATGCAGCCTTTTCCTAGGTACACTCTTGTGGTGCGATATGTAGATTGGTACTAAAAATCATATTTTTCATATAGATGGGGGGGGGGTGTCAAAAAATGATGGGCCCCGGGTGCCACATACCCTAGGTACGCCACTGCATGTACCTGTACCTACAATCTATCTCTGCCCTTCCTTCCCTTCCCTCTCTCATTCCTTTCTTTTTCATTAATCCTTCTTTTTTTGGTTTTGTATACTGCTTATCAGCATATTGTGACTGGAAGTATATCAAGCCTTGGAAATAATATCAATTTTTTAAAAATAAATCTTTATTCATTTTTAAATCTTTCAACAAGTGTACAATATTAATACAACTAATTCACATAACTCACTTGACAATCTTAAGCAAAGTTATTTTAAGTACTTTAATCCCTCCCTCCATCAACAAATAATCATACAATTTATTAATTATATATATATATCCCATCATTATTGATCATATAATTCCATAATGACATCTGTTTTATCAATGGTCTATCACTGAAATTATATATCATGTCAGGCAGATTGAGTAACGCTGCAAGATCAGCAGCAAGATGCGCCGGACTAGAGAATGACACGGGGAAAAAATCTGTCCCCGTCACCGCCCCGTCACCGGCCCACCATTCTCTGCACCGCCCCGTCACCGCCGTTCCCTTCACCGCCCCGTCACCGTCACCGCCATCCCTTTCACCGCCCCGTCACCGCCACTGCCATCCCATTCACCGCCCCGTCACCGTCCCCGCTGCATCCATATAAGCCTTAGTACTGTAATATTTAGCTTATTCCTTTCTTATAAATCAAAGTTCCTTCTGCTGAACTAGAGAAAGAGATGTTCAGCTGGCAGGGCTTTGTTTATAAATTTTTATCAACACAACTAATATACTATTTTATCCTAAAGCAAAAAATAAATAAATAAATAGAATTTTTTTTTCTACCTTTGTTGTCTGGTTTCTGCTTTCCACATCTTCTCATTCAATTCCTTCCATCCACTGTGTGTCTTCTCTCTGCGTCTTCCATTTGCTGTTACTGTGCCTCTCCCTTAACCCCCCCCCCCCCCAATTGGTCTAGCACCCATCTTCTTCCCTCCGCTCCCGCATAGTCTGGCATCTGTCTTCTTCCCACTCTGTCTTCCACATTTCCCTTGGGGGTCTGTTCCTCTCCACCCTCCTTCAATGTCTGTTCTATTCCTTTCCACCACCACCCTTCCCTCCCTCCTTTACCATCTGTTCCTTTCTACTACTCTTCAGCTCCTCTCGCGTGGCCTATCTACCTTCCTTCCTCTTATTTTCATGGCACTTTACAATGTAATTTGTGCAAGCCACTGGAGCCTGCAAGCTCGGTCCCTGTCCCATCCCCACAAACCATCTCGCTTCTGTGCTCCTATTTTCTCCATTTCTAATATCTCCCCTATGTATCTGTCATTGCCCCCCCTGTGTCCATATACCATCCCCATGGCATGTCCCCTTTATGTCTCTGTCCCTATGCCCCATGCACATAATTTCCCCTCTTTCTGTTACCTTCCTGTGTCCAGATTTCCCCTATCTTCCTCTTCCATACCAGTGTGTCTCTTCTTTTCAACCCCATCTAGCTTTTTTCCCTCTTTCTTCCCCCCCCCCCTGCTTCTAGCATCTGGCTCACCTGCCAGTCCTTCCCTTTCTTTCCTGCTGTGGGTTTTTCTTTCCGACTTCATCCCCTTGGCCCAGAATCCTTTTCCCTTTCACTCCCTCCTTCCAATTTGAGCCGGGAACAATAGCGATCGCACGGTCCCCGCAGCCACTACCTGCCTGCCCAATCGATCCTAGTGTTTAGCCAGCTCTCTCCCTTCTCCTCACCTTAGTTTATAGGTTTTCTTTTTCGGCGACCTGCACGCTTTCCCAAAGAGCCGCGCACGCGCGGCTGCTCAGTGTTCAATCTTCTGCTCTGCTGCAACTTCCTGTTTCCGGTTGCGTCAGTGCAGAAGATCGAAACTGAGCAGCAGCGGGTGCGCGGCTCTCTGATAGCGTGCGGGTCGCCAAAAAAGAAAATCTACAAACTAAGGTGAGGAGAAGGGAGAGAGCTGGCTAAACACTAGAATCGATTGGGCAGGCGGGTGTGAGCTGCGGGGACCGCGCGATCCTTCATGCCTCACTGCGGGGACAAGACCATTCACCGCCCCGCGGGCGGTGAATGGCCTTGTCCCCGTCGCCGCAGCGACTGCTAGTTTTCTTCCCCGTTTTCGGCGGGTGACCCGCGGCTAAAATGCGGTGGCCGCGGGTAAACCGCCACCGTGTCATTCTCTACGCCGGACCACAAGTTCTAAAAATGCCCCCAGTGTCCTAGAAGTTTGCAGACAAACAGCAGCTGTGTGTGGGTGGCGTTTAAGATGTGAACAGTTGGGCCTAAAAGAACATTAATTACAAGTTCAAAGAAGCAATGTGACACAATCAGAACTGGCTCAACCTGTCCCTTATGGCCTGGAGCTGTCTGGTCACCTTGGGTATCGAGGGGTTGTATAATTTTTACCTCTGAGCTAATCATCTTGTCCTGCCCTCATCACTTTTCCTCTGCTTCTGGACATTTTTAAGATTCAATTATTTATCTTTTAAAGGTCGGAGCTCAAAGAAGTGACAAAACAGTTACTTCTCTCCCCAAGAACACTTACAATTTGAATTGTACCCCAGACAATGGATGGTGAGGTGACTTGCCCAGGGTCACAAGCCACCATTTATTTAGTTTTCTTTCTGTGCATCCAGTGTGGCCTTCACACTGGTTTTCTTTACTTGCCCCCCGTTATGAAGCCGTGTTAGGCTTTTTTATCACTGGCTGTGGCGGTATTAGCTTTGGCGCTTTGGAGCGTCAGAGCTAATACCGCCATCGCAGGCAACAAAAAAAGCCTAATGCAGCTTCGTAAAAGGGGTGTGTGGGTGTATTTATTTAAGTATTTAGTGTATTGTAAACGAATCCCAGGTCACCAATTCGTATACCTTTTCTTCCTTTTCCCCACTACAGCTGGAGTAGGTGAAGGCTGCAACTGGCTCCAATCAGGTACCTTTCTTTCTTAGAAAATGCCACAGCCACAGCCTGGTAGGTCCTTCAATCCTTTTGTACATTCTGCCCAGATGCCCTTTCCCTCTGGTCATGCAGGCCTCAGGAGTAAGTATGTGTGTCTGCATTCACAAAGGCTCAGATTCTATAAGTATTGGTGGCGGCCACCTACAAAATGGCTGTTGATTGCATGTCAATCATGCAACGGCACCATTTATAGAATCTCAGCTTCCAGAAAGGTAGGTGCCAGGGTTTTCAAGGCCTACACTTCCGGTGCCTAACTTTCACGTGAATCGTGGCTATGGTGGTTCTTTACGATGCCTAACGCCACTTTCTGCATTAGCTATGCCCAATGGCATTAGGTGTCATAAAGCACCTCTGTAACCACGATGCAGGCACTATTTTATAGGCCAGTAGGTGGCTACATTTTTTTAAAAAACACTATTGTTTTTAATGGTGTTTTCCACATAAGTTAGGCACCAGTCGGAAAGTGCCATTTATAGAACATGGGCCTAAAGTCGAGGTCATCATATATTGAAGTCTTTGTTTTCATCCTCCCTCATCACCCTCCCTATTTTCTTCTTCCTTTTTCCTCTCTCTCTCTATTTTCCTTTTCCACTTTCCTCTTTCTATATTCTTTCCTGTATACCCAGACCCTCTGTCGGTGTTGCTAGGCAATAGCTCTGTCCAGCAAGGGGTAAAGGGTCACAGATTACATATATGTTTATTTTGTAACCTGCCTAGGCATAGGTGGGATATATATTTTTAAACAAATAAATGATGTGCAGACACTTTAGCAAGTCACAGAAGAAGAAAAAAAGAATAGTCTATTATAATTAAAATATAAGCTACCTAGGTATGTAAAAGGTAAGACATGGGGAATAGGGTGATTAAACTGGTCTGGCAGTATCGTAGCTTGCAGGCCTCTTTATGTTGCCTTTAATTGCAAAGCAGTCAAGCTGTAAGGATAGACATCTTAATTATTACATTAAAGCTTGAAATGGAAATTTCCTCAGTGCTTCACACATAGTAGGCCAGCAGAGCAATAAATGGTGCTATTTTCACATATGAAAGGCAAGGTACGATGAGAGGTTTCTAGGTTTATTAAATATTTTATATCCCACCCATTGTGGGAAACTTCTGAGTGGCTTACAAACAACTCATAGTTCATAGTTTCATAGTTTATTAAAATTCTGATTAAACGCTTCTCCTAGAATTCAAAGTGTTGTACAATAAAAATAGTTTAAATATAAATAGGGAATAAACAGCAAATAATAAACATAAACCTTACAAGACAGACAAACTTGATTGGGGAGAGGACGTGAACACAAGAGGAAAAAAAGGGGAGAACTACAATTTGTTAAAAAAGAAAACGTAAAAGGATAAGAGCAATAGGAAAGGACAATAATAACAGTTTATATACCGTAGGACCGTGAAGTTCTATGCGGTTTACAATGATTAAAAATGTTACAGATTGAGTAGTACTAACAGAGTTAAAGTTTAGCGGTCAGTTGTTGTGGGGAAAGATTGTGCAGTGCAGCTTCCTACGTACTTTAGGAACAGATATGTTTTTGGGTGCTTCCTAAATTCCCCATAAGTGTAGGGAATAGTTAAAAAATAAAAATTAAAAAATAGGATAAATCAATTTTTGGTATCTTTAAAAAGAAAGCATTTTAAACTACTCTTGAATTTAGGGGGAAAAAAAGGGGGAAAGGAACGTAGAATTTACAATTTTCAATAAAAAAAAGGAATGCAAGAGAAGAAGGGCCAGTTGCATTCTGCAGTGCTAGACCGTTACCCCAGCCCCATAATCCAGGCAAGAGCAGGGCTGTTTACAATTCATCTATGAACAAGTAGGTTTCCAGATCAGATTTACTTTTTCCCAAGGAATACTCTAAGCACAAAGAGAGTGGACGAGCGTTCCACGATGTAGAGACAGTCACACTAAGGTGTCCTTTTACTAAGGCACGCTAGTCGTTTTAGTGGATGTGCTAGCGTTTAGCTCGCACTAAAACGGGTAGCGCACCTTAATCAAAGGACTCCTAAAAACAGCACTTTGGATGACTGTTGAGCATTCCTCACACTAATTTATACTCATCTCCTCCACTGCCAACTCCAGACTCTGTTCCTTTGATCTTACTGTGCTCTATGCCTGGAATAGACTTCCTAAGTCAGTATGTCTTGCTCCTTTTCTGTTCCTATTCAAATCTAGGCTAAAAGCCCGTTGCTTCATATTCAGAAATAAACTGGGGTAGATCAGGCAGGAAAGTTATAGCCATATGTTAAAGGAAACGTTTGTTTATTTTAGCCTTCAAAAACTGAGAAATCAGTCAGCGAACTTCAAACAAGCTCCTGCTAAGTCCCTTCTTTTACCTAATGGTTAGGACAGTGAGCTGAGAACCAGAGCTCAGTTCAAAACCCAGTGCCTCAGGTACAAACTTAGAACCTCTTTTATTAAGCCACGGTAGAGGTTTCTACTTTGGCTCCAATGCTGCTCCGACACTCATAGAATTCTATGAGCACTGGAGCATTTAGCAATTCGGGGTGTGGTAGAAACCTCTACCATGGCTTAGTAAATGGGGGGGCTAGGTTATAAACCCTTCCGGGTCAGGAAAATACCTACTGTACCTGAATGTAACTCACCTTGAAAAAGGCAGAAATGAAATCCTAAATCGATAAATAAACACAGGTACACCCATCCAATCAAGGTACTATTGCTGCACCAGTGTGAGTTAGCTCAGCTTTTACATGGAGCCAAAAATACCTAAGACTTTTTTTTTCTTTTAATTGGCAAGGGTTTCATTTAATTGAGGAATTCAAGTTTTTAGCTCCAGTCTATTTATCCCAATGGACCTAGGCTGAGCGGTACACCTGTAACATATCCGCACACCCAAGTACTTTGCGGTCTTCTCCAGCTCTCTGCTAACACAAAACATACAAAATTACATACACATTTATTCCCAACCAGGTCTTCCCGACCTCCTGGTTGTCCCGAGGTCCTCCCTGGACTCCTTGGGGCTCATAATCAAAAGAAAAAAACATCTAAAAGGTGGCCTAAATGGGTACTTAGATGATCAAAAAGCCTGATCGTCCAAGTACCCAGAATCAAAGCTGGTTTAAAACCAGCTTAGGCCTTTCCCTTGCCTCTAAACGAACAGAGAGAAAAGAGGTATTTTTAGAGGAGAGGAAAGGGCAGGCATTGGGTGGGAGGTGGGCCAACCTAGACCTAGGCGTGCAGCAGGTATAACCAAAACTTTAGGCAGGTTGCCTAGTCGGCACTTATACGTTTTGACTTAGACCAGTGGTTCCCAAACCTGTCCTGGGGGACCCCCAGCCAGTCAGGTTTTCAAGACATCCCTAATGAATATGCATGAGAGAGATTTGCATATTGTTTATTGTTTATTCAGATTTTTGATTAAACACTTTTTCGGAACTACAAAGCGTTGAACAAGATTTAAAATAACATTTAAACAAAAATTTAACAATTAAAACATACATTTCTATAAAAAAAACTACAAGACTGACAGCAATGACATACTAGGTAAATACGGACCGAAAGGCCCCTAAACACGAATAGGAAGAGGGGGAGAAATACAATCGATATAGAAAATGTGAGAAACATTTAAGGTAAACACATAAAGGGACTGGGAAAATAAATGTAAAAAACAAGAATAGGTTAATTTCTAAATTAGAATTGATCAATTAAAAGCATCTTTAAAAAGAAAGCACTTTAAATTGCTTTTAAAATTTTTAAAGTTTTTTTCCATTTTTAAGTGTAAAGGAAGAGAATTCCAGATCATAGGGGCTGTCACAGAAAAAATTGAGGTACGACGTGTACCGATTATTTTTAAAGATGGAATGTTAAGATTGTATTGAGAAATAGATCTTAAAGCTCTCGGAGGGTCATATGGGATCAAAAGTCTGTCTATAAATGCTGGTGTATTGGTCTGCAAAGTTTAAAATGTCAGAAGGGCGATTTTATAAGTTACCCTGTGTGAGACAGGCAACCAGTGGGCTTTTTGAAGCAAATTTCTGTGTTTTGGATAAGCTGCAAGCGTTTTAAGTCTTTATGATAGATCCCTTTTAATAATGAGTTACAATAGTCCATTTTTGATATTACGAGTGCATGGATCAGAACATTCAGGGAACCAATATCAAGTAGAGCGGCCAACGATCGAATCATCCTTAATTTATAAAAACAATTTTTAACCAATGCACTAATTTGTGGTCGAAATGTTAACTTATTGTCTATAAGGACACCTAAGATTTTAGTAGTTGTGATTGGTGGAAGTGGAGTATTTTCAATGGTGACTGGAGAAATTAATTGTGCTCCCTCTTTCCCGGGGAAGAGGAGAGTGTTAGTTTTTGAAATATTTAAAGAAAGCTTATTAGTATTTAACCAGTCGTGAACTTTATTTAATTTGTGATTAATTGACTGAATCTCATTTTGGCTATTGGGATCAATGGGGTGCAATAATTGAAGATCATCGGCGTAGGCGTAAACGGTAAACCCTATTGATTGACAGAGGGTCAGGAGAGGAGCCAAATAGATATTAAATAAAAGAGGTGATAAGATGGAGCCTTGTGGAATACCAAAGTTAGAATGATAGGATTTTGAAACTGAGTTATTGAAATGTACTGTAGAGGCTCTGTCAAGAAAATAAGAGCGAAACCATTCAAGGGCTTGGTCGGCTACACCTATAGAAGAAAAACATTGCAATAAGAGATGATGATCGATAGTGTCAAACGCTGCTGCAAGATCTAAAGAGATTAATAGAACTGATTTATGTTGGTCAAGATAGTAATTTATACTTGTAGTGAGACCAAGTAAAGAGTATTCTGTAGAATGGTTTATTCGGAAACCAGTTTGATTAGGATGCAGAACATGCGTTTTTTCTACAAAATCAGACAGTTGTTGAAACACGATTTTTTCAATTAGCTTGGATAGAAAAGGTAGATTTGCTATTGGACGGTAGTTAGAACAATCGTTAAGGTTATTTTTTAGATCTTTTATGATTGGAGATATGATAGAATGTTTCCATTCTGGTGGAATATTAGCAGTAGATAAGCAGGTATGGATAATCTGAAGAATATATGGTCCAAATAATGTGAAGTATCGTTTAAGAAAAAAAGGAGGAATGGGTTCTAATTTGGAACCTTTAATGTTAATACAATGCAAAATGTTTTCAATAGCTTTTAAAGATGGAAGGAGGAAATTGAATAGTGCAGCATGAAATGTTTTGTTCCTAATTATTACATTGTCATTTTCAGAAGGACTAGCTAAGTTTGCAAGGGTAGATACTTTGTTAGTGATTTTAGATCTGATAAATGAAATTTTTTCCTGAAAATAGTATGCTAATGCTTGAGCTGTTGGAGATTCTTCGGTTTGGCTGATTTTTTTATTTTTAAATACTGTTAATTGCTTAAGAATTTTGAATAAGGTAGATGAGTTATTAGTTTTAGAAATTTTTCTAGCATAGAATTGTTTCTTAGTAATATTGATTGTTTGCCGATAATGCTGTGAATGTTTATTATAGTTGTCTAAGTTATCCTGGGTAGGTTTGGAGCGCCATTTGCGTTCCGCTGAGCGCATTTGTTGTTTTAAAAGCCCTAAGGAAGCATTAAACCATGGGTTTCTTTGTTTTTTTGAAGAAATTTTCCGAGTTACTAACGGCGCTATTTTGTCTAATAGAGATTTGCAAGCTTTATTCCACATAGTTACTTGTTCCGTTAAAGTTACAGAGCTGAATTTTTCTGAGTCTATTATAAATGCTGTTGGAACAAGTGAATAATCAATATGTCTCTTAGAATGACAATTTTAGGGGTTGGAAAAGAAGACTTAGGAGATGGCAATAATAATTTAGTTTGAATCAAGTAGTGATAGGACCAAGGGACTTGAAGTGAAATAGGTTGTGAAAAGTTTGAACTTAGTTTACTGGGAACAAGAATCGCATTCAAAGTATGACCATGGGTATGAGTCGGATCTGAATTTAGTATTACAAAACTAAGATCATTAATATGGGTTAACAGTTCAGATGTAAATGAATTGGAAGAGTCATCAAAGTGAACATTGAAGCAGTGGCGTACCTAGGGTATGTGGCACCCGGGGCCCATCATTTTTTGACACCCCCCCCCCCCCCCCCCCATGTAAAAATTTTTTTTTTTTTTTTTTTTGCAATAACCATGAAATGGAATAAATGGTCAGAATAGAAACAGGCAGTGAAAATTTTCTTTTATTGAACCTCATATATGTAACCATTATTCCAAACATAACATAAATTATGTCTAAATTGTCATGACATTAGAAGTACATATGGAGTAGTTGCAGGTGATGCTTGGGACAGTTCTGATTGTGTTAGTTCGGTTTTATGTGTTTTTTGAATAGAAGGGTTTTTATTTCTTTTTGAAGGTTTTGCAGTCTGTGGTTGATATCAATTGGTTGTAGAGTTGGGGGTCGAGTGTTGCAGCTCGAATGGCTAGGAGGTTGTCGAACAGTTTTTTTCTTTTGACGTTTTTGGTTGGAGGGTGTGTGAATGGTGCACAAGTTCTCCTATGTCTGTTTGAAGTGGATTGAATTATTTAGCTGAAGAAATTAGTTACCCCCCCATTCCACACACATTAATTCTCTTCCATTTTTGTTCCCATTATAAAAAACACTGATAAGTTCCCAGAAAAAAAATACATTAAAATAAGAAGTGAAAACAAAGGCCCCTACAGATGAGAACATAACATAAGAATAGCCTAACTGGGTCAGACCAATGGTCCATTGGCCCCCAGTAGCCCATTCTCATGGTAGCCAATCCAGGACACTAATACCTGGTCAAAACCCAAAGAGTAGCAACATTCCATGCTACCGATCCAGGGCAAGCAGACACTTCCCCCATGTCTTAATAACAGATTATGGACTTTTCCTCCAGGAATTTGTCCAAATCTTTCTTAAAACCAGCTACACTATCTGCTTTTACCATAACTTCTGGCCACTTCATTTTTAAGTTTAGATCTTTCCTTTCAAACAGAGACCTTGCTAGATGTCAAATACAGCACAAGGTAACTTCACATGGACTTAGCTGTGCAGGAAATGTGAATCTCCTCATACACCCACCATATAGTGCAAAAATGTGCAAAGGTCTGTTTTTTTCTTTCAATCACTACATAGCCTAATGCCACACAAGCAGCGCTGTTACAAACATATTCTGTAGGTCAATGCTAAGGATAACAAAGTTTCCTTCCTTGGACCAGAAGGAGATAAACCACTGGAAGAGATCCCAAAACAACACCCAAAGACCCACTCAGTGTGTGAATCAGTTGAGTGGAGTGGACTAACTGGGGGGTGGAAATGGGCCCGGAGTTTGCTCAGCAGAATTTCCCAGACCACCTCTTCCTCTCAACACATTGACACGCTGCCACCATCACCACTAGGAACACCTCACTGGGTAGGCCAGCTATGCTATAAACTTTATAAAACACATTATTATATTTTCTTATAAAGCACATATTTTAACTGACCTCTCTGACATCCTCAGCCTTTCCATTCACAAAAATAGAAGGAAGAAAAGTTCCCATTTCCTGCTGTCTCATGTCCCCGGCCTATACAATATTTTTTTTCTGCAGACCCTTCAAAAGTCTGACCAAATCCTCGTTTCACTTGCATTATAAAGTACTGAGGATGCCATCTCTCCCCAATCCCAGGTCCTAAAGTCTAAGACAGTAGCGCAAACTAATGCTGCCAGATACAGGAAAAAAAAATTTTGATTCGATTCAGCCCTATTGAATTGGTTTTTCAATTCGATTTTCCTGCCCAGTTGGGTGATTTTTTTCAAAACTCCTGGTGGGTTTTATAGCTTTTTCACCCCCTTTGGCTTCTCCTAACCACACTGGCGCTGTGGTGTAAATAAAATAAAGAAACAAAAAGGACTTTTCCTCTTTCTGTTAAATCCTAGCTCACGTTTGCAGTCCAACACCAGCTCTGGCAGGATACACATTTCAAATCTGACATGTTATAATCACAAAACAGAAAATAAAATTAATTTTTCTACCTTTTGTTGTCTGGTTATATTTCAAATCTTGTTGGTCCAAGGCTCTGGTTTTCTTCTGATAACTTGCTTGCCAGGGTCTCCTTCTTTCTGCATGCTAACCATCCATCTGCCAACTCTGTCCTCCCTTTCCATTTCCCTTCCCTTCCCAGGAAGTCTGGTATCTTTCCTTTTTTTCATCTCCCTCCACAGATCCACCTTTTCTTAAATACCCTTTCATCCGGCATCTCTCCCTCCTTCCCCACCATCCCAGAGTCCACCATCTCTCCCTTTCTTTTCCTAATTACCCTCCTATCCAGTATCTCTATCCCTCCTCCACACCATCCTTTGTGTCCAATTTCTCTCCCTTTCTGTTCCTTCCCTCCCTAAATCCCTTGGTCCATCATCTCTCTCCCTCTCCTCTATTTTCAGACCCATTATTTCTTCCCCCCCCCCAAAGTTTGGCATATGCATGTCTCTTTGAACACCCCCTTCCCTCCGTGTACTTCTAAATCATGGTCCCCCCCCAAAGGCCTGTCCCCCCTTAAAGGTCTGCCTGTCCCACCTTGAAGGCTTGCACCCCCCCGAAGGCCTGTCCCCCCCTTGAAGGCCTGTCCCACCCCCTTGTAGGCCTGTCCCCCCCTTGTAGGCCTGTCCCCCCTTTTAGGCCTGCCTGCCTGCCTTTCCCCCCCTTGAAGGCCTGTCTCCCCCTTGAAGGCCTGCACCCCCCTTGAAGGCCTGCACCCCCCCTTGAAGGCCTGTCCTCCCCCCTTGTAGGCCTGTCCCCCCCCCTTGTAGGCCTGTCCCCCCCCCTTGAAGGCCTGCCTGCCTTTCCCCCCTTGAAGGCCTGTTCCCCCCCTTGAAGGCCTGCCCCCCCTTGAAGGTCTGCACCCCCCCAAAGGCCTACACCCCCCCCCGAAGGCCTGCACCCCCCTGAAGGCCTGCACCCCTTGAAGGTCTGCACCCCCCCCGAAGGTCTGTCCCCCCTTGAAGGCCTGCCTGCCTGCCAGTCACCCCCTCCCCCTTGAAAGCCTGCTTGCCTGCCCGCACGCCCCACCCTGAAGGCCTGATGCCCCGACCCACCCCGAAGGACCGCTCGCCCCCCTGGCCTCCCCGCACCACCTATGAAGCAGCCGCAGCAGGATCGCGAAGTCAGTGTCAGCGATCCCTGCGCTGCTTCCTGCGCCACGGTCCCGCCCCTCTTCTGACATCAGAGGAGGGGCGGGATCGCGGCGCAGCAACCAGCGCAGGGATGCTGACGCTGACTTCGCGATCCTGCTGCGGGCTGCTTCACAGGTGGTGCAGGAAGGTCAGTGGGGCGAGCGGTCCTTCGGGGGTGGCGGGGGACTGAACGGCAAGGCCGGGAACACCCCCTTAGGGCTGGCACCCTGGGCGGCCTGCCCCCCCCTAGGTACGCCACTGCATTGAAGTCACCTAAAAGAAGAGGTAGTTGTGAAGTGGTAGAGAAGTCAGAAATTATGGATAATAGTTGAGTAACCACTGACTGGTTAATTGGAGGAGGAATATATAATTATAATCTATTTTAGGCTTCGTGTTGACTTTAGCTTGGATAGATTCTATAGTATTGTTAGTTTGAGTTAGTTCTACTACTAAGGATAGACTAGTTTTGAAAATTATTGCAAGACCTCCGCCTTTCTTTCCGGTACGATGATTATACTTGTAGTTGTAACCTGAAGGACTAGCGTAAGAAAGATAAGCCCTCAGAAAGCCAAGTCTCTGTAATACAAAGAATGTCTAAAGAGTGTTCAATTATCAAATCTTTTATTATGTGATGTTTGCTACGCAATGAACGAACATTAATCATACCAATGTTTAGAGAATTAGGCGATAAAGCATATAATGGAAGTGACAGGTATGCAAATCTCTCTCATGCATATTCATTAGGGATATCTTGAAAACCTGACTGGCTGGGGGTCCCCCAGGACAGGTTTGGGAACCACTGACTTAGACCAAGTCAAAACAGATATAAGTGCCGAAAAGGGGCCGCTGAGTTGATCGTGGCTGCTGCGATCAGCTCAGCGGCCCTAGCAACCTGCCTACCCCCTACTGCAACGTTCGCTGCAGGAGAGATGGCTCATCTCTCCTGCCAGCGATGGTGATCGTCCACCCCCATCCAAACGGAGGCACTTCAGGGTGAGCATCGCGGCAGGGCAGCTCCCCTGCTGGCAATCCTCACCCCCAAAGTGCCACGGTTCGGAGCGGGGTGGGCGATCACCATCGCTGGCAGGAGAGATGAGCCATCTCTCCTGCCGCGATACACCCTTCACCCCCCCCCCCCCCCGCCGACAACATCGGACCAGGAGAGAGCCCAAGCCCTCCTGACCCCGTCGATGGACCATTCTTGCCCCAGCGATCCTCATAGCCCCCCCCCCGCTGATTATGATTGGGGCAAGAGGGAGCCCAAGCCCACTTGCTCCGTCGATCTTCGTAGCCCCCCCTGTCAATTACGATCAGGCCAGGAGGGAGCCCAAGCCCTCCTGGCCTCTCGCCCCCACCACCTACAAGATTGGGCAGGAGGGGGTGGGGGGTCGTGGGTCAGCGGGGGGGGCTATCGGGGGTTCGGTCGTTGGGGGGAGGTTTGTGTCGAGGGCAGGAGGGCCTGGGATCCCTCTTGCCCCTATTTTAGTGGGGGTGGGGGGTAGGGGGTCCGCATGGGCAGGAGGGGTTGGGCTCCCTCCTGCCCAATCTGTAGGGGGTGGGGGTGAGAGGCCAGGAGGGCTTGGGCTCCCTCCTGGCCCAATGTTGTCGGCGGGGGTTGTGGGTCTCCGGGGCAGGAGGCCTTGGGCTTCCTCCTGCCCCGATCATTTGGGGGTGTGTGTGAGGAGTAGTGGCTCATGGCCAGTAGGGGGTGATGTTTATGGGATGGTAATGGAATGGATATCAGAACATGATAGTGCAGTATTTTTGTGGAGTTTTTCTACAAAAGTGTCTGTTTTTCGTGTGATTCTGGGTAATTCTAGTTAGATATAAGCATATGTGTTAGTTAAGGCCACGCCCAATAGAAGCGTACGAAAAAAGGTGAATAAAAATCTGAATATAAATGAAGCCAAGGCCAGAAAAACACACTACAGATTAATATAAGGGAAAGTATAATAATATTTTTTATGTACTTTGCTGTTGGGCCAGATCATGAAGAAAACCAGAGAATACATGAAATCCATTTTGGTTCTCTGTCTTTTCTATATCTTCTCAGTCTTTGGAATCCATTTTGATTTCCAAGTCTTTGTTCTCAGTATCGTGGTGTTAATTGATGCCATATGTGCCTTAGGCTGGCTAGAAGAAGTATCCTAAACTGAGATATAACATTTATGAAATAGGAGTTATGAATGAATCAAGTTATGAATGTATGGAATGCTTGGCCAAGCAAATATGACTGAAGTATGTGATTGAATGACTGTATTAAACAAAATAATGGGTTTTGAAAAAACATATGATATATCTTTGCAACCTAAAATAACACCTGGAATAAATAAAATCCTAAAATAACACCTGGAAGTAATTAAGTCAGAAACTCCTGCTCTAACATAGGAAGGCTTCTGTGTGAAGTAGAGAGCTGCACGGGAACGGGGATGACGGGAATCCCGCGGGTTCCCCCTTTGGGTCACGGGGATCCCGTGGGGATGCCCCCTAGGGTCGCGGGGATCCCGTGGGGACGCCCCCTAGGGTCGCAGGGATCCCGTGGGGACGCCTCCGAGGGTCGCGGGGTTCCTGCAGGGTTGGATCGCAGTGCACTCGAGCCGCGAGGGTAGTCTCCTTCTCCTTACCTGCCCTGTCGCAGCACACAGCCGAACGGAAATCTTCCCGATGTCAGCGCTGACGTCGGAGGGAGGGCTTAAGCAAAGCCCTCCCTTCCTCCGACGTCAGTGCTGACATCAGGAAGACTTCCGGTCGGCTGTGTGCGGCAGGGCAGGTAGGGAGAAGGCAATGGCGTACGAAAGAGGGGGGAGGGGGCGGTCCGCCCCGGAGAATGTGCACAGCCCGATCGACCGACAACAGGCCCGGCCGACAAATCTCCCTGCCCTGTAGCCGCGAATCTAAATTACCTCTTACAGCAGCTTCAATACTCCAGCTGCTGTAAGAAGGTAATTTAGATTTGCGGCTACAGGACAGGGAGATTTGTCCGACCGGGCCTGTTCTGTTGTCGGTCGGGTGCAAAAGCGCCACAAAGGTGGAGGCAGGGAGGGAGGAAAGGTGGAGTGGAGAAGAAAAGACGCTTAAGGGGGGAGAAGGCCGCTGAAAGCACTGGGGAAGACAAAGGGGTGGAAAAGAACGCTGAAAGGACATGGGGTAAACGGGAGGAAGGACCCTGAAAGCACTGGGGAAGACAAAGGGGTGGAGAATGCCACTGAAAGGACATGGGGAAAACAGGGGTGGAGAAGGTCGCTGAAAGGACATGGGGAAGACAGAGGGGGGAGAAGGCCGCTGAAAGGACATGGGGAAGGCAGAGGGGGGAGAAGGATGCTGCCTGACAGGACATGGGGAAGATGGTGGGGGAGAAGGACACTGAAAGGAAATGGGGAAGAGGGAATGGGAAGAAGACGCTGGCAGGGAAGAAGACAGAGGTGCCAGACTATGGGGGGAGCGGAGGGAAAAAGATGGGTGCCAGACCAATTTGGGAGGGGGGAGAAAGGGAGAGGCACAGTAACAGAGCAAATGGAAGACACAGAGAGAAGAGAGGCAGTGGATGGAAGGAATTGAATGAGAACATGAAGAAAGCAGAAACCAGGCAATAAAGGTAGGAAAAAAATTCTTTTTTTTTTTTGCTTAAGGATAAAGTAGTATATTAGTTGTGTTGATAAAAATTTATAAACATTAGAGGCTCTGGTAGAAACCCGTTTACAAAGTATGTATTCTTCCCAATTAATATTTCCAAATTAATAAAGTCTTTTTGCTTATTTTTAAATGGGTTTCTACCAGAGCCTTTGTTTTACCACTTATTTCTGCCCAATGGGATGATCAGTAACCCTCAGAAAGGCACCCAGACAATATAAAGCTTAAACAATAACACTTTATTACATGCATAGATAAATATTAAAATAGATTAACATCACCGTATTTCCGGACATCACTATCCCTCACAATCTGGAACCCAAAGCGATTGATAGGAGAGGAGAATCGAACGGGCTGTCCCTTGTTGCAACGAAACTGGATTCAAATTCTATGGGCTGAGTTCTTCTCTTTTATAGAGAAAAACTGCTGCCCTCTTAGTAAGACAGCCGGTTCTGTTCTTTTGTTATCTGTTTTGACAACACCCAGGTCAAAAGAGGTCAAGATAGCAGATACTTGTCACTGTCTTTTTCTTTTTGATGTAGTTTCCCATCTGTCTTTACTGATGATCATTTGGTTTTACTGTCCTGTGGAGATTAAAGAGGTCAGGATCTCAAATACGCAAGGAGGTGTTGCAGTTTTATTGTCTCTTTGATGCTATCCAGTTGACACTTAGACAAAGGAAGTCAGGATCTCAAATAAGCAAGGTTATTGCAGAGACCATTTGGTCTTACTGTTCTTTGGAGGTCAGGATGTCAGATAAGCAGACTTGAGGATTCATATCAGTAATATGTTCTGAACATGTCAGTAATATGCTGAGGCATAACAGTCCACCCCTGGATCCTTAAGTCTGTATCTCCGAATAAGAAGTCATCCGAATAGAGGGATAGAGTGTTCGTTTGTATACACAATAGGTAAATCCACAATTAAGAAATGTTAACATAAGGATAACTAAACAAATATAGATTAAGGGATGAAGAAACACTTTTCTAGCTGTAGCACTCCACCCGGTAAAAGCATCCCACCAATGGTGTGCAGTAGTAGCTTCAATATGATCTGCCACTGAATGCAAGTTAGTATTTAAAAATTCAGTATCTATTTTATGCTGTAGCAAGGTAAGGTTACGTTGCTGGTTTGCTTTATTTAGAATTGCTATATTTTGCATAGCTTTCTTTACAGAGGGTAATAAAATAATTGGAGTAAGTACATCGGCAAAAGAAAGATTAACATTTACATTTGATATCCAGGGTTCATAAAAATGATAAGTTGCATTATTTGCCCACTGCAACACACTAACATTCTGTAAACATACTGAAAAGGGAGCTTGAATAGCAGGAATCACAAGTTCAACAGTACTGCTAGCAACACAGACATATTTATGTAATATTTCTTGTATAAAAGTGTAACCTTGAGGTTGAACGGTCCATTGGCATAGATTGTAGGTATGTTGTAGAGAACATGGTTCATAGATCGCATAAGAAGATGGACAAACTTGTCCATGTTGAATTTGTTTACAATTTTTTAACATGTATGTTTTGTTCTGTTCATCTATTTGTTGCCCATAGTAAGTAGGAAACCATAATTGGGGTCCTAATACAAAGGCATCACAGTGAAAGGACACATTATGGTAGAGTTCCTTACATCAAATAACGTAAGCAACCCTTCACAGGAGAAATCAGAACATTGTTTTATATCAAAATTCCACCATGTTCTATCTAAGGGCGTGGTTTTATTAAATAATACAAAAATCAATGAGGTATTTCGTAATTGTAACTGCTGGATAAAATTAATTCTTTGTTGTATAAAAGACAAAACACGAATCTCACAAATAGTCCAATGTAAGGCTGAAGAAACATTACTATCTAAAGTATATTGCTGTATTATAGTATCATTAACAACATGTAACATTAACTGATCATATCGTAAGGTTAGTTCATGATTATGTACAGTATTTGGCATCCATTTACCTTCCCATCTAAATACATCCGCTACTCCGGAGCCAAAAGATGCTTGTTTGCCAGCCAATATTTCAGAATCAATAGTATTTACAATACCTAATGTAGTTCCCGCCCCCCCCTAATAGTTGATCCAGCCATCTTCGGGTCCTACATTTGGGTAGAATAGGAAAATTAATTTTCCATTCATATATCATTTCCTTATGTTCTAAACTGGTATTTTTGCATTCTCTAATATTTCTTACTAAAGAGGCATTTAATGAAATAGGATTAGTATGGATAAATGTCATAATAATTACCATGTCAGTGCGGTTTTCAATTTTGGTTGCATTCCTACAAATTAGTCCCTGTGCCCTGTTAATGGGTAAGGATAAATTCCAAAATGTAGTGCTAGTAAACTTTTGTGTTTGTATGATATCTCGAGCCACTTGTTTACTAACTATATTTTGGGGGAAAGTATAGTTAGTACATTGGATCCCAGTGTGATTTTGAATGGTAATGCTAATTACAGAGGCATCCATCACCCAAAAAGGAGTTTTATAATATTTAGTGAACCCGGTATCTGTGTCATATCGAATGACAGGGGAAGAAGAAAATGTAAAATTCCATATGTTACACAGAGAGTTTTCGCTGCATGTGAAATTATCTTGTTTTCTCATTGAAGTTGCATTTTTCCACTGGACCGTGACGACAGTGGTTGGACGGTCACTCTTCACTGACATTATTGCAGTTTGTCCGTACCATACCAAAGATAGAATGGCGATACACTTCCATGTTAGGTCCTAATAGTTCCCTTCTCTCCAAGGTGTCCGGACTTTTGATGTGCCCATGTTGCCATGGCCATTTCGGAAGCAACATCTGTTTCCATGACCACAACGTGCGGGGTGGAAGAGTTTTGTTCTTCTGCCAACTCTGTTTCAGTGAGTTTGGATGCGCTATCTGCAACAGAGTTGAAAACAGTGTCAAGCGTATCTTTCACCACATGTGCATCTACATGGTACACTGTTATTACGGTAGTATTGGCCCATTCCAGAATATCTTGCCAAAGTCTGGCTCCCCAGACTTCTTTATTATGAATTGTCCAATTGTCCTTTTTCCATTTCATCATCCAAGTTGTCATTCCATTTGCTACTGCCCATGAATCAGTAAAGATATGGCATTGTTGTCCTTGTTCTAGCCGTATGGCCTGCCACACTGCATATAGTTCAGCATATTGTGAGCTCTCTCCTTTTCCAGTGGTTGTTAGCAGTTGCTTTGTGACTGGATTAAAGGACACGCCCTTCCAATGTCTCAGTTGACCCTGGTATTTGGAGGAACCATCTGTAAACCAGGTATGCTGTTGTTGTGTCTCAGTTAGTTCTTGATATGTCTTTCCCCACCGAATGGGACTTTCACATATGTCATCCACTTGCAATGGGGTATCTTCTGTGGGCACATTAAATACTTTTTCATGCAGCATCGTTACTCCATGTAGGCCTGACTTAGCCCTCTGTTGGATGTACCATTTCCATTTTATGATACTCTGTTCCTGGGCATGTCCAATACGATGAGTTTTTGGGTCACTCATGATCCATGTCATAATGGGTATTTCTGGTCGTATCATTACTTCGTGTCCTATGGTCAACTGTTCTGTTGCTACCAAAGCCCAGTAGCATGCTAGCAGCTGTCTTTCAAAGGGTGTGTATCGGGTCCCAGTTTCTGGGAGAGTCCTATTCCAGAATCCCAAAGGCACTCGTCGTCCAGCTTGCTTTTGCCATAGGCTCCAATTAGCATATCGCTCCTGTACACTCACTTGCAATTCTACTGGACCCTCCTTTAATGGCCACAAATTCATGGCTTGCTGAATAGCTTCCTTTGCTCTCTGGAAAGCCTGCTCCTCGTGTTCAGTCCAGACAAAATCATATTTTTTCCTTGTGATTTTGTACAGAGGAGACAGGATTTGCCCCAAGTGTGGAATATGTTGCCTCCAGAATCCAAAAAGGCCAATAAAGGCCTGGGTTTGTTTCTTACTTTGGGGAGAAGGGAAGTTTACAATTTTCTGTTTAACTTTCTCTATCACTTCTCGACACCCTTTTGACCATTTAATTCCTAAAAATACCACTGTTTGTGCTGGTCCCTGCACTTTCTTTGGATTTATTTCCCACCCTGCCTGTCTCATTGTTTCTACTACCAATGCCAAAGCATCTGCAACTTCCTTTTCTGTATTACCCTGGATTAAAATGTCATCAATATAGTGTGATAGTTCTACTCCTTCAGGTAAGGTACAGTTATCTAAATGCTCTGCTATAATCTTGTGACAGAAAGTGGGACTATGTAAATACCCTTGTGGTAGTCTGGTAAATGTATATTGTCTCCCTTGCCAAGTGAATGCAAATTGTTCCTGACATTGCTCCACTATAGGAATAGAGAAAAATGCATTGGCTAAATCAATAACTGCATACCAAGTACCAGTTCGTGATTGAATTTGTTCAACCAGTGTTATCATATCGAGAACAGCGGCACTTAAAGGTGGCGTGTGTTTATTCAATTCTCGGTAATCTACTGTCATTCTCCAACTTCCATCCGCCTTATGGACGGGCCATACAGGATTATTGAAGGCGGAGGTAACTGTTTTTATTACTCCCGCTTTCACCAAATCCTGTATTGTATTGGTAATTTCTTCGTGCCCTCCCGGAATGCGATATTGTTTCATGTTTACAATTTTTGTGGAGATTGGTACTACTATTGGAACAGGTAATTTTCCCACCACTACTGATCTTATAGGAATGGCTGGTGATTTGCCAAAACTATAAATTCCATCAGAAAGCTGTAAGGTTAGCCCTTTCAGAATATCTATCCCTATTATATACTCAGGAATCTCAGTGATCAGTACAGTATACTCCCGGATTGGTAATTGTCCAATTTTTAATCTCAGTTTTGTCTGTACTGCTTGAATAATTTTCCCCCCCAATCCTGCTATTTGTATTCTAGGGCCCCGAAATTTTTTAGGGTTCCCATATATAATAGATGCCTCCGCCCCAGTGTCCACTAGAGCTTGTACCTTTTGCTCCCCAGATTTCCAATAGATATTTACCTCGACATGTGGACGCTGTTCTAATTTGGTCCAGGCAAACACTGAGGCTTGGCATTCATATCATTGATCCTCCCACCACTTCCACCCTTTTAAATCAGGATAAAGAGTGGAAGCAGTTTCCGCAGGAGGAGCAGTTGGCACCGGCATATCCTCACTCTTGCTTACTTGGGCTTGAGACATAGATTTCTTTCCTAATCCTCTACTTTTGTACATTTTCCATAAAGTCCCGGTATCTTTCCCATCTATTTCTTCCCTCTTTACCCCATCTTTTATTAATGCCAAAAACATATCCCTTCGGGATACTCGATTAGCCCTGTTTGAATTGGATTGTCCTTCCCTCTTTTTATCAAAAGTAGTTTGAGGTCCCCAGTCTCCCAGATCTCCTAACTGTCGGACCGCTTCCAAGACTTCCAAAATAGACCTGTCTGTTTGGTTGATCAACAGAGTCATAATTACCTGTTTGTATGCCGGTGCAGCATACCTGATAATTTTATTTCTCATGGATACAGTAAAAGGTAATGACATATATGTGTCAGCGTGACCTATTACTAAAGCTACCTTCATAGCCTCTTCCTTAATTCTCATTTGTGCATCTTTCAATGTATACCAAACTTTATCATTGGAAGGCCAGTCAGATTCAAGGGGATATCGCCTCGTAACACCCTTACCAATTACCTCTAATAAAGACCATTGGTTGTAATTTGTCGGATCGGGATCCTCCCGTAGCGCATCTTGTACTGCTGCTTCTTGACTAATTCGAACAAATTTAGGGGCATCTGTGGCATCTAACATAATCCCTGCTGCGCCCAACTCCTGTACCCGAATTACCCATTGTATTAGTGGCTCCCCGGGCCGCTGTGTAAAGCGTGCCATAATATCCATGACTTCTTGCTGAGTAAAGTCCTCCATAACATCATTTCTAGTTAGATTTTCTCCTGTCTGCAGATTTCCCTGTAATCTTCGTCTCCTTACTGGCTTTGCTTCTAAGCTTTCTGCCTGCTTTCCTTCATTACATATATCCTCCTCACTGGTATTAGAATTGGAATCCCAAATATCCCCATCCCATTTATCTGGATCCCAATCATCCGGAGGATGGGAAAGCAAAGTCCTAACCTTTTTGGCACTCACTTTCCCCCTCCGTTTTTTGTATTTATATTGAGCACAACGCACAGCTGCCTTTTCGGCTACATTTTGATAGGTGTTCACCTTATCCATTAACAATTTATTTTGACATTGTAGCATTGTGATGGCATTCTGTTGCTCACACATTTTCTTTTCCAGCTCCCCTAACTTTGATTGTAACTCATGTTTAGCTTCATGCAACTTCCTCCATGCTGCTAAAATCATCCATCCTCGTCTAGAAATTCCCTCTCGCTCTTTTCCTTTTGTAATTTTTACCTTTTGTAAAGAGGCACATAATTCATGTGGATCCCCACTTCCAAAAGTCCAGGATTCACATAATCCTGCCTCGACAGACCACTCAGTGGCTACTAATTTATAAATGCTGTCATCCCAACCCGGAATGGAGAGGTTGGGGGCCTGCCCCTCAACCCCATGTTTCATCTGGTGCCTTTTTGACCACATCGATCAACCCCACTTCCTGGTACCAATTTGTTTTACCACTTATTTCTGCCCAATGGGATGATCAGTAACCCTCAGAAAGGCACCCAGACAATATAAAGCTTAAACAATAACACTTTATTACATGCATAGATAAATATTAAAATAGATTAACATCACCGTATTTCCGGACATCACTATCCCTCACAATCTGGAACCCAAAGCGATTGATAGGAGAGGAGAATCGAACGGGCTGTCCCTTGTTGCAACGAAACTGGATTCAAATTCTATGGGCTGAGTTCTTCTCTTTTATAGAGAAAAACTGCTGCCCTCTTAGTAAGACAGCCGGTTCTGTTCTTTTGTTATCTGTTTTGACAACACCCAGGTCAAAAGAGGTCAAGATAGCAGATACTTGTCACTGTCTTTTTCTTTTTGATGTAGTTTCCCATCTGTCTTTACTGATGATCATTTGGTTTTACTGTCCTGTGGAGATTAAAGAGGTCAGGATCTCAAATACGCAAGGAGGTGTTGCAGTTTTATTGTCTCTTTGATGCTATCCAGTTGACACTTAGACAAAGGAAGTCAGGATCTCAAATAAGCAAGGTTATTGCAGAGACCATTTGGTCTTACTGTTCTTTGGAGGTCAGGATGTCAGATAAGCAGACTTGAGGATTCATATCAGTAATATGTTCTGAACATGTCAGTAATATGCTGAGGCATAACAGCCTTTAATTCAGTAGCATAATTAAATGAAATAACTATTTCTGTAGTTTATAGGGACGGGCGGGGACGTAGGGGATTCCTCGCGGGGACGGGTGGGGACGGAGGGGATTCCTCGCGGGGACGGGTGGGGATGGGTGGGAATCCTCACGGGGACGGGTGGGGACGGGTGGGACTTTGGCGGGGACGGGTGGGGACGGGTGGGATTTCTGTCCCCGCGCAACTCTCTAGTGTGAAGCTGTTAGCTCAGGGGGAGACAGCCCCTCCTTTTCTCTGATTGCCTTCTCCTGCACTTTCTCCTTTCCTCTAAGGCTGAGAACTTTTCAGCATCTTTTTAACAAATAATGTTCTTAATATACTTTTGTGAAAATTATGATTTATATTCAGAAATGAATATAAGTAAACAAAAGTACTTTTCTGAAACTTTGTCTAACTTTTATACACCTCCTTTGTTGATTTTTATTGGTTGAGAAACTGATGATGTCATAATGAGCCAAAGGTATATAATGAGAGTGTCGTGAGATCTTAAGGGAGCTCGTTATCAGAAGGCCAGCATTTGGCAACTATAACGAACTCCCACTAATGTAACGGCTAATTAATGCAATTATGCTTTATCTTTTGGTGCCATGATTGGAGAAAAAAAACAATAAAATTACTGGTAACTTTACATTAGTGAAATTTTGCATTTTTTAAAATTATTTTTCAAACCTTGAGCTTTCAAGAAGGCGTCAATGTCCCTTGCTCAGGGGGTGAATTCTGTAACCGGTGTTGTGTTTGACAGACACCGGTTACAGAATCCAGCTTTTAGGCGAAGGACTGGCTCCTCCTTTGCCTAAAAGTTCTTGTTTTGGACGTTTGGGGCTTAGGCTTTTTTTAGGTTGATTATAGGGTATAAGTTTAGACGTAGTGGTGGTCTGGGCATTTAAACAACTAAACGTAGAGGCAGGCCTTTATAAAAAAAAACCTCCTTTTGGAAGTTTTTTTTGATAATGGACATTTTCCCTGCTTCTACTTTCAACATTTAACGCCTTAGGCCAAAAGACTCTCCAGGCTTCTCCTTAGTCCCTGCTGACCCTCCATTATGCTTTGGATTATGAGTTTTTCCAATGTGCATCACTTTGCATTTGACCACATTAAATTTCATCTGTCTTCCAATTTCCTAAGGTCATCCTGTAATTATCGCCAGTCTGCATGGTTTTTTTTAACAACATTGAATAGTTTTGAATCATCCGCAAATTTAATCACCTCACTTGTTTTTCTGATTTCTAGATCATTTATAAAAATGTGCAATAGCACAGGCCCCAGTACAGATCCCTGGGGCACTCCACTATTCAACTCAATCAATCCATTATTATCTCCACTATTCAACTCAACTTTTCAATCAGGAGCTGTGTGTCAAAGCAGCTCCTGATTGGTTAGCTTTACTTTAGTAACAGGAAGAGGCAGTCGGAGCATACTGCGAGTGATTTTCTTAAGAACATAAGAAGTTGCCTCCGCTGGGTCAGACCAGAGGTCCATCCCGCCCAGCGGTCCGCTCCCGCGGCGGCCCATCAGGCCTATCACCTGTGCAGTGGTCCCTGACTCCAGTTGCCCTCTCCTGCCCTTTGACAGGCAAAAAACTGTATTTGCGGTTTTTCGAAATTCATGGGGGTTCCTGGAACAGAAACCCCTGCGAATATCGTGGGATTACTGTATAACAGTTTCCACTATCTTGCCCAGCACTGAAGTTAGGCTTCCTGGTCTGCAGTGGCATAGCAAGGGTGAGAGATGCCCTGGGCAGCGGTGACCCTCCCTCGCCCTATTTTATGACCCCTCATCCGCTCCTTACCAGCCCCCTCCCGCCACATGCGCGCGCCCCTTCCTTTCAGCTGTACCTTTTTAATGTTCGCGGCGCGAGCAGCAACACCAACCTGCTGTTCGCACCAGTGTTGGCTCTTCCTCTGTTGTCACTTCCTAGGCGTGGGTCCAAGAAGTGATGTCAGAAGAAGTGCTGACACTGGCACGAACAAGTTGGGGTTGTTGCTCGCGCCGCAAACATTACAAAGGTATAGGAGAAGGGAAGCGGCCTGTGTGCGCGGTGGTGCAGGAGCAGAGATGATGGGTGCTGGCACCCCCAACAAGATGGCACCTCCCCCTGCTACCTCCTTGCTACGCCACTGCTGGTCTGTAATTTCCTGGATCACAGCTGTAACCCTTTAAAAAAAATAGCATTATCCCTTGAACTCCTTAATGAAGGGCTCTACTTGGAAGCGCAGACTCTCATTCCTCTGTGATTTCATTTGAGGTCTTTAGAGGAATACCTCCCCACCTTTGATTATACACGCTTGAGTCAACAGCGGTTCCGAGATCTTGGAGTTTCCATTACTGTAGATCTTTTGAGTCGTAGTCTTAAGATGGCTTCCCAGATACGTTTATCGGTCGCCCTCTGGGAGCTTAATTACAAGATGACTGTGTCTCCCAGGTGTGCACAGCAAATAGCGTTACAATTGGATGCTCGGTGCCCTAAATGTAATGTTCTGGGGGTTACTTTGGGGCACATGTTCTTTGCGTGTCCCTAGATTCGTGCTTTTTGGGGGAGGATCTTGGATCATATTTCTTTCTTTTGGCATGCCCAATGTCTGGTAACCCTTCATCTTTTGTTTTTTCTGTGTCGGGTACTCGCCCCAGTGCCTAAGGGCTTGCACTGTTTTCTATGCAAGGCTAGTTTGCTGGGGGAAAAGGTTATTTTATTTCATTGGATGGAGGTGTCACCCCCATCTTTGCAACACTGGCGAGCGACCATGATCCAGCTGTTGCAGGTGGAATGGCTTATGGTCTCCAACATGGAGTCCAAAACTGGCAAACGGTTGCAAGATGGCTGGTCTCCCTTTTGGAATACCTTAACCCTGTCAGCATGCAGTTACTTACTTAATTTGAAATACCCTATCTCTTTCCTGTGTCTTCTCTCTGAGCTCCACGGCCCGAACCATCGCTGGTTTTCTTATGGTACCACCACTTTGGTCCTGCATTGATACACACCTGCTCCTGGGGGGGTAGGGTGGGGGGTGAAGGTGGGCTGGGGGTGGAGGGTGGGAGGGATAAAAACAAAATTCAGACTGTTATCTTTTGCTTAATTACTTCTGGTCCTCTGTTATTGGTTGTGCTGCTTTGTTTCTTCGGATTGTGTTGATTCTTGTTCTGTTTAATAAAGATAACTACAAAAAAAAAAAAAAAGCATTAAATTGACCATCCTCCAATCTCCAGGTACTATGGATGATTTTAATGACAGGTTACAGACCACTAACAGCAGATCAGCAATTTTATGTTTGATCTCTTTCAGTACCCTGGGGTGTATCCAGATGATTTATCACTCTTTCACCTGACAATTTGTCTCAGTATATCTTCCAGGTTCACTGAGATTTCTTTCAGTTCCTCCACGCCATCACCCTTGAAAACCATTTCTGGTACAGGTAGCTCTCTGAAGCAAGAGTTCATTCAATCTTTCTGCTATGGCCTTCTCCTCCCTCAGTGTCCCTTTTGCTACTTGATGATCTAATGGTTCCATGGATTCCCTTCACAGGCTTTCTCCTTCTGATATACCTGAAAAAGATATTACTGTGAGATTTTGCCACTGTAGCAAGTTTCTCTTTATATTCTCTTTTAGCCTTCTCTATCAGTGCTTTGCATCTAACTTGCCAGTGCTTATGTCTCTTCTTATTTTCTGCATCAGATATGGATCTCCCACATGGCAGAGAAGAGCAAACCCTAACTTTGATTGTTAAATCATCTCCTTGGAACTATGGCTAATCTTAAGAATGATTTCACTTTCCCCAACTGTGGTGTGAGTGAGTTTGGGAGCCAAGTTACAGTAGCCAAGCATGAGCATCTGCTCAGCTGGTCAAGACCCATTATGTCAGTTCTAACATACCCAAGCATTTGCAATTCACACCAGGAGTGCCAATGATGAGAAAATCAGTAGAGATGTGCAGTTGGTTTCTGGTTTTGGTTTGGAAAATTCTGTGCATGTAAAAAATGTGCACTTTATTGACTTTACATGCATCAGACTTCTGAATTTAATGCAAGCAAAAATTGATTTACATATGTTAAAAAACATTGCTTTAAATCATATTTTTCATGCATTAATTTCCGGAACTAATTGAAAAATGTCTGAAAATTGGAAACACTTTGAAAATGATCCAAAATTGAACTGTTTTTCTGTATCATGCGCATATACAACGGTGATTTTAAAAAATTAGGGAAAAAAGCAAATTAAACAATCTAGTCTCCATCAAGGCCTATACACTTAAGCCCAAATTCTGTAACCAGCGCCTAAAGTAAGGCACCTATTTTAGAGGCCCCCAACTAGACAGGCGCCTATCTAAATTGAATAACAAGCTCAATTAAGCTTTTTAATCAGTACTGATTGAAACATAGGCGCCTATCAAGAAAGTGTGATTCTGTAACAAGGTGCCTCTAAAAAAATTTAGGCGGCCTTCAAAAATATAGGCGCTTGCATGTTAGGTGTGGGCGTGGCTACATGTTAGGCACCTTGTTACAGAATCACTGCTCTTAAGCTTGCTTAAGCGTTCAGCTAGGCGCCTAACTTTTAGTTGTGCCTGGAGCTGGCCTATTTCTTGAGTGCCTCCAAAATAGGTTCTGCTCAGCGTGATTCATTAAACAGCATCCAATTTTACTTGAATTGTGCTGAACAGTGCCTAATTAGGTGCCTAACGTTTGGGCGCATCTTATAGAATTTGCCCTTTACTCCAGTGAGTTTCCAGTTTTTTCATAATGTAGGAAAAATAGCGTACAAAAAACTAGAAACTCACTGGACTAATTTTTAAGCCCTCGATGGAGACTACATTGTTTAACTTGCATTTTAACCAAACTTTTCAAACCACCCTCGTATTTCTTCCAAGAATGGGCAAGAAGTGATGCTGTAGTGTAGTACCATGTAGCACACTCTCTTCAGAGGTTGGCTGCTAGGCAGTGCAGTTACTAAGCAGAAAATGTGGCCTGCAGATCTCGCCAGTGAACCTTCATCTGTGTCCAGCTGCATCTAGAGCAGTGGTCTCAAACTCAAACCCTTTGCGGGGCCACATGTTGGATTTGTAGGTACTTGAAGGGCCGCAGAAAAAATAGTTAACGTCTTATTAAATAAATGACAAATTTGCATGAGGTTAAACTCTTTATAGTTTATAAATCTTTCCTTTTGTCTAAGTCTTAATAATAATGTTGTAATTTATAGCTAAAGAGACACATGATCAAGAAACTGTTTTATTTTACTTTTGTGATTATGATACAGAGGGCCTCAAAATAGTACCTGGCGGGCCGCATGTGGCCCCCGGGCTGCGAGTTTGAGACCACTGATCTAGAGGGTTTCTGAGCATGCGTGGATGACGTCACACACATCTGCACATGGTCCAGACCCTCCAGACGTGGCTGGAGCTGGTTGTAGAAGAGAGGAGGCTTGCCAGGGGTGGAATGGAGCGGAGTTATAGGTCCAGAGTTTTCTTTTTCCAAATATGGTAACCCTACTCAGAGAGCAGTGCTGTAGTGACCAAAGCAAATGATGGCCTACTGTAATGCCAAAAACTTACCACCAGCTCAGGGGCAGGGAAGAAGGATTTGAGGAGATGATTTCCTAAGAATTTCTCACATTAAATTGCTGATTTTATCCTCTTTTGGAAGCTGAAGGAAGCCCGTGAAGCTTCTATGCACTGATAGTGAGAAATAAACATGTGTGAGTCCAAGCAAAAGTGAAAATGAAAGCACCCATTATTGCCTGGTTTTCCTGAGCATGTGCATAAGAACTGTGCAAGCACCAGGCAAGTTTCTCCCCTTGCTTTCAGTTTTGCAGCGTAAATTAATCATGCATAAAATTTGAATGTCATTTGCTTTGAGCAATGGTTATATAGTTTCCTGCACAGTTGTTGCACTATGATAATATGAAATGAAACGAAAAGTGTCAAGAAAGTATAGAATAACTTGAAGTTTCATGGCTCCATATCATTTTCTTCTTGGCTGGGGGTAAGAACTTTTCAGCGGCCCCTCATACACCCTTGTCCGGTAAGGAATAAGTAATAAACTAAAAACAGAAATATGTACACAAAGGTTAAAACTGAACTGCCACGAAGCCAAACTCCACAAATAATGCAACACCACAGAAATAGAAACAGTGATGCTTGGCCCCTAATACTGTGTAAAATATAAATATAAAGTTTACAAGTTTATTAGGATTTTATATACCACCTATCAAGGTTATCTAAGCAGTTTTACAATCAGGTACTCAAGCATTTTCCCTGTCTGTCCAGGTGGGCTCACAATCTATCTAACATACCTGGGGCTATGGAGGATTAAGTGACTTGCCCAGGGTCACATGGAGCAGTGTGGGACTTGAACCCACAACCCCAGGGTGCTGAGGCTGTAGCTTCAACCACCGCGCCACACACTCCTTCTCCTAAAGATAGCAGATGTAAATTTGCAAAAACCTGACTAACAATTACTACTTTACAAATTAACAAATAGAAATAAAACAAAAAAATGGAAAATATGATAATACTCCTACCATTTTATTGGACTAATACATTTTTTTTAGTTAGCTTTCAGTGGCCAAAAACGTCATCCTCAAGTTAGTACAGTATACTTCTGTTATAGTATCCTGTCCTAATCTGAGGAAGAAAATTTTGGTCTCCGAAAGTTAGTCAAATATGTATTACATTTGTCCAGTAAAAAGATCACCTTATTTCCATTTTCTATTTATAAAACTTTATTAACACAGCTATAATACTACTTTATCCTAAAGCAATGGTCTAATGCCTAATGGAATGGTCTAATGCCTGGCAACTAAAATTCAATGCAAAGAAATGCAGAGTAATGCATTTGGGAATTAATAATCGGAAGGAACCGTATATGCTGGGAGGTAAGACGCTGATATGCACAGACGGGGAGAGGGACCTTGGGGTGATAGTGTCAGAAGATCTAAAGGTGAAAAAACAGTGTGACAAGGCGGTGGCTGCTGCCAGAAGGATGCTGAGCTGTATAAAGAGAGGCGTAGCCAGCAGAAGGAGGAAGGTGTTGATGAGGTCATTGGTGAGGCCCCACTTGGAGTATTGTGTTCAGTTTTGGAG
Source organism: Geotrypetes seraphini (assembly GCF_902459505.1). Classification (NCBI taxonomy): domain Eukaryota; kingdom Metazoa; phylum Chordata; class Amphibia; order Gymnophiona; family Dermophiidae; genus Geotrypetes; species Geotrypetes seraphini. The sequence continues at coordinate 88,402,568 of NC_047094.1, read as the reverse complement.
ACCGTATCTTGCGAAGGACGTAAGACGACTTGAATAAGTCCAGAGGAGGGTGACAAAAATGATAGGAGGCTTGCGCCAGAAGACATATGAAAAGAGACTGGAAGCCCTGAATATGTATACCCTGGAGGAAAGGAGGGACAGGGGAGATATGATTCAGACGTTCAAATACTTGAAGGGTATTAACGTAGAACAAAATCTTTTCTAGAGAAAGGAAAATGGTAAAACCAGAGGACATAATTTGAGATTGAGGGGTGGTAGATTCAAGAGCAATGTTATGAAATTCTACTTTATGGAGAGGGTGGGGGATGCCTGGAATGCGCTCCCAAGAGAGGTGGTGGAGAGGAAAATGGTGACTGAGTTCAAAGAAGTGTGGGATGAACACAGAGGATCTAGAATCAGAAAATAATATTAAATATTGAACTAAGGCCAGTACTGGGCAGACTTGCACGGTCTGTGTCTATATATAGCCATTTAGGGGAGGATGGGCTGGAGAGGGCTTCAGTTGCTGGGAGGGTTTAGATGTGCTGGAGTAGGTTTTAACGGAGATTTCGGCAGTTGGAACCCAAGCACAGTACCGGGTAGAGCTTTGGATTCTTGCCCAGAAATAGCTAAGAAGAAAAAATTAAAAAAATTTAAATTAAATCAGGTTGGGCAGACTGGATGGACCATTCGGGTCTTTATCTGCCATCATCTACTATGTTATTATGTAGCAAACAAAAAAAGAAAAATTTTATTTTCTATCTTTGCCATCTCTGGTTCTTTCTTTCCTTATCTTCTCTTCATTCCATCCATCATCTGCCCTCTTTCTCTCCCCCTTCCATCTACTGTTTACCCTCTTTCTATGCCCCTTTCATCCACTATCTGCCCTCACTCTCCTTCCATATGGCATCTGCCCTCTATGTCCTTTTCATAAACAGTGTGCCTTCTCCCTCTTCTATCCAGAACCTGCCCCTTTCCATCCAGCCTATGCCCCTCTCTCCTATTTACATGATTCATTCCAGCTTCACTCCTCTCCTTTTTTTATCTCTCCTTTCTCTGTCTCTAGCCCCTCTTCCATGCTCTGGCACCTTTCTTTCATTCTTTCCCCAACCCATCCCATGGTCTGGCATCTCTGTCTCCTTCTTCTCCCTTCTCTCCCCTTAGTTTGGCATCTCTGTCTCCTTCCCTTTCATCTCTCCCTCTCTTCTTCTTTCCCCTTCATGGTTTGGCATCACTCTCTTCTTTTTTACTCCCCCAGGTGTAGAATTTTTCTCTTCTCCTTTCCATCCCCCAGGTCTGGCATCTCTGTCTCCTGCCCTTCCATCTCTCCCTCCCTCCTTTCCCACCATGATATTGGAGTCCATTTAAATTACATTTATCAGTATTCTATAATGGCAAATACATGCATAAGAACATAAGAATTGCTGCTGCTGTGTCAGACCAGTGGTCCATCGTGCCCAGCAGTCCGCTCATGTGGCGGCCCTCTGGTCAAAAACCAGTGCCCTCACTGAGACTAGCCCTACCTGCGTACGTTCTGGTTCAGCAGGAACTTGTCTAACTGTCTTGAATCCCTGGAGGGTGTTTTCCCCTAGACAGACTCCGGAAAAGTTTTCCAGTTTTCTACCAATCTCTGGGTGAAGAATAATTTCCTTATGTTCGTACTAAATCTATCCCCTTTCAACTTTAGAGAGTTCCTTCTTGTTCTCCCTACCTTGGAGAGGGTGAACAACCTGTCCTTATCTACTAAGTCTATTCCCTTCAGTACCTTGAATGTTTCGATCATGTCCCCTCTAAATCTCTGTTCGAGGGAGAAGAGGCCCCGTTTCTCTAATCTTTCGCTGTACGGGATCAGGGTATATGGAAGAAATTATATCTTAAACTGGTTGACAATTATGCTTCTCACTCTAGAACATGGGTGTCAAAGTCCCTCCTCGAGGGCCGCAATCCAGTTGAGTTTTCAGGATTTCCCCAATTAATATGTATGAGATCTGGTGGGTGAATGTGTGTACTATATACAAATATGAACGAATTAATGCAGAGTGTAGGGGACTTAGTGGAATATTCAACAAAATTTGGTGCCCATTGACTACATTTGTACAAATATAATACTGTATTTTGTCTTACTTTTTTCTTGGTTTATTTATCTTTACACATTCAGGGAGGGTGGTGTTTGGGGGGTTGGGAGGAAATATTGATAATGATATTTTAGGTAACTTGGTTTCATTTTATATTATCTACTCGGTTCTTATGTTATAACTATATGCAAAATAATGTAATTATTGAATGATAGTTCTGTTATCTATATAGATATTAGTGTTATGACTGAATGCAATAATATACTGTTCTTTTATTTATATAATACTGTTCTTGTTTAAAAATTAATAAAGAATTATAAAAAAAAAAAAAAAAGGATACAATGAAAACAGTGCATGCAAAAAGATCTCATGCATATTCATTGGGGAAATTCTGAAAACCCGACTGGATCGCGGCCCTCGAGGAGGGACTTTGACATCCCTGCTTTAGAAGAAATTGATTGTATGTAACTCTCCCATAAACTTCATGAATAATTTAAATGTAGTGGCTGGCATCCACAGTTTAAATATTTCCCTGAATCTATATAAGAATAGAGCTGGGGAAAGGGGTAGAATGGAAGGGATGTAAAAAAATAAATGATGGTAGCAGTTTACAGGCACAGAACTAGGGGATAAGAACTTCAGTAAATCAAACCCGATGTGCAGAGCCGGTGTAACCTGCCTCTGCAGAACCGACCTATGAGCATGGGTAGAGAAGAGGGACCTGGCTGCGCTTGTTCCCTGGAGGTACAATCATTAAACCTCACAAATTTGGGTGGAAAACTGTACATTTACTACTACTAATTTCTATATAACACTACTACCAGGGGGTGCTGAAAAGTTCTCAGCCCAACCAACTAGCTTCCTAAATTCTGAGCTGTTATTTTGGCATTGTAGCTGAAAAGAGCGTCCTCTTATTTCATTACCTGCCAATTTGGACAGTGTTTCAGATCATTGATTGAACCATATCCACATCATTCTCTTCTTGCTTGGGCTGAGAACTTTTCAGCACCCCCCCCCCCATCCTAGATATATGTTTCTTAGGAAGCCCTGGAAGTTCACATGGGCTGAAATGTTTGTCCACAGAGCTTGCAAAATTAAGACAGATGCTCCCAGAAGACACCCCCTTTTTGCCTTTGGAGCTCAACTCTGTGGCTTATTGTGCACAAGCAAAGACGTGTGATGTGTCAGATTTTCAACTCAGAGAAATCACACTCCACTCTGACGTGCCAATGGGCAAAACACACCAGGTTTCCTTCATCTTCTTCGTTATTTTTGACAAGCTTGGGGAGAAGAGCTGACGTTCATGTGAAATGCACTTTTGACTGAAATTTTTCTTTATTATGTTTAATTGAAAAGTGCTAAAGTTGCCCAACATGAATATTCAACGAAGGCCTTTTGGTTGTGTTCCAGGCGCGATGATTGTCTGTGATTTCCGGGACGGCTTCTCAGCATGAAGCCCTGTCAAAGCCAGAGTGACAGTAGGGAAGCTATTAATTGAAATAGCTTCATTAATTAGTAATTAACATCAGAGTAATGACTATGTCACACGTCGTATTTCAATGAATGCCCTTCATGTGTTATGGGGTCTTTAATTAAGAAATATGCATTTTAATTAAGAGGTAAGTTTGGCCCTTTGGCCTCTGGAATACAAGAGATGCTTCTACTGTAAGGAGTGGAAAAGGGAAAGGTTAGGATGTAAAACGAAAACTTGGGTTATGACAGAACCTCAGCAGCCCCAGATGCCAAGTGATCAGAAGGAGAGACACCATTGTTTCCTGGTCATTTACTGAAGCCTTGTTTTCTTTCTGCCTGGCAGAAGAGCTGCTATCTGCATTCCACAGAGCCCTTAAACACACGTGTAGTGCCATGGAGAGCATGACCTCTCTCTCATAAGATTAAACCATTCTCATCAGTTGTAACCAGTGGCAGTGGGCACTATGTTTGGTCATTAATGTTGTTTCCTTTTTGGTGTGGTGTTTTTGATTCAGTTTTTTTAGTACTCACTATTTTAAAACAGCTGACAATATTTTACAATCTGGTACCAGCTCTCAATAACCAGGCAGTCAGCAGCCTGGCTGCAAAGAGTGACCGAGATATTCAGCAAGGGGGCCCGATAATTGTCCAGATGTCTTAGGACAGCCAAAAAAAGCTGTGCTAGGTTAATCACATTACTATTCAGGTACTGCCACTGAATATTTGTGGTAGCCAGGGGGAGTGTATGTTGTTAGATATGGATGGAGGAAAACAAATTAACCCCCCACCTCCCTAATGATATAAGGAAAGAAAATGTTTTCAACAGTTTGCCTTACATATGTTTTATCTATGTTCAGGTTTCACATTTCTACAGATGCATTTGCTGTGATGGAATCATTTGAATTATGCCTTGCTATATCAACAGCAAAGTTAAGTACAAAAAAAAAAATTATTAACATGAAAAGAGACAATTCAAGCAGTAATAATAATTTCTTGACATAATCACAGGGGATCTAATGCAAAAGAGATTTTTATTGCAGGCCAGTGTGCTGAATACTCTGTGCTGTTCCCGACGCTTATAGGAACTCTATGACTGTCGGGAGCAGCGCAGAGCATACAGCATGCCAGCCAGTGCTAAAAACTGCTTTTGTGGTTTTGTAAAGGGGGGGGGGGTAAGTTCATATGCAAATAAATTGGTAATTTTTTCTTGATACAGTCATAAGGGATCTAATATGAGTAGAATGTAAGATCACATGCAGGTAGATTAGTTCTAGTAATATGAGAGGGTACTGATAAGTCTTTGGCTTTTCCTATTTCATCTACTTTTTTACTAATAATACTTTCATTACATCAAAGTTTATTGTTTTGCATGTGTCTGACCTAAATTTCAAAATTGCAGCCTGATTATTTAAATTTTTTTGCAGACGGATCTGAAGTGAATATGGCACAAAAGCAACAGAATTTTGTTTGTAGATTACCTGGAAAGGGGTGCAGCCATTACAGCAAAGAACTACGTTGTACTTCTTGACAAACTGAGTCATCAATTTGTCTCCAAATGTTAAGGCAAGCTTTCAAAATGAATCTTGTTCTTTTAAGACAACGTCGCTCCTCACAAGGCAACCATTACGCAGCAGAAATTGGCAGTTTCACTTTGAAGTTTTGAAATAGAGAATGACACGGGGACAAATTTTTCCCTGTCCCCATGGGAAATAATTTTCCTGTCCTGTCCCCATGAGTTCTGTTTCTGTCCATGTCCCATTCCTGCAAGCTCTGTCCTCATTTGCACAAGCCTCAAACACTTTAACATCATAAGTAGCAACATTCTAGAGCTCAGATTGTGATGCCATAATGCCTCATTTCACCAATGCCTAAACTCCGTCCTCATCTGCACAAGCCTCAAACACTTTAAAATCATAAGTGTTCAAGGCTTGTGTGGTTAAGTCAGAGCTTACAGGAATGGGGCAGGGACAGTGACAAAACTCACAGAGATGGTGAAATTGAGTTCCTGTGGGGATGGAGACAAATTTATCCCCGTGTCAGTCTCTATTTTGAAACTCTGCCTACTCACCTGATTTGGCCCCTTCAGACTACTACCTCTTTCCCAACCTTAAGAAACACCTCAAAGGAAGAAAATTTTCAAGCACCGAGGATGCCAAATTAGCTATGGACATGTGGCTTGTAGCAGAACCAAAATAATTTTTCTTAGATGGGTTAAAGAAGGTAGAACATATGTGTGTGGAGTTCAGTGGTGAATATGTAAATAATTTTTTTCAGTCCCGTAGCTTGTTGATTTCTTTACAAAGTCAAGGACATATCAGTACCCCTCGTATATTCTACTTGCATTAGATCCTTTACAATTGTAACAATACATTAATATTATCAATCTACCTGCATGTGATCTTATACAGTGGTGCCTCGCATAACGGCCGCCTCGTACAGCGGACGCTGCGCACAACGAACTTTATGTCGTGATCCGTATAACGTACTTCGTTTCACACAACGAAGTCGCCCGAGCTGCATCCTTCCGGGGATCCTGCGGGGTTGGATCGCAGCGGGGTTGGTCGAGGGTAGTCTCCTTCTCCTTACCTGCCCTGTCGCAGCACACAGCCGAACGGAAATCTTCCCGATGTCAGCGCTGACGTCGGAGGGAGAGCTTAAGCAAAGCCCTCCCTTCCTCCGACGTCAGCGCTGACATCAGGAAGACTTCCGGTCGGCTGTGTGCGGCTGCGGCAGGGCAGGTAGGAAGAAGGCAATGGCGAACGAAAGAGGGGGGAGGGGGCGGTCCACCCCGAAGAATGTGCACAGCTGGTCAGGTCCCCCGATCGACCGACAACAGGCCCGGCCGACAAACCTCCCTGCCCTGTAGCCGCGAATCTAAATTACCTCTTACAGCAGCTTCAATAATCCAGCTGCTGTAAGAAGGTAATTTAGATTCGCGGCTACAGGACAGGGAGATTTGTCCGACCGGGCCTGTTCTGTTGTCGGTCGGGTGCAAAAGCGCCACAAAGGTGGAGGCAGGGAGGGAGGAAAGGTGGAGTGGAGAAGAAAAGACGCTTAAGGGGGGAGAAGGCCGCTGAAAGCACATGTTGGAGCAGGGGATGAGAGGGAGGGAGAGAAGGGGAAATATTGGACAAGGGCAGAAGGGATGCTAAATCATAGGGTGACAGGCAGAGAGAACAACAGGAAAAAGAGTGGAAGCAATCTTGAACCCTGAGGGTGAGGGCAGAGAGAGGTGGTGAGATGATTGATCATGGGGAGAGGGACAAAAGGGAATAGAGATGGGATAGGAAGATAGTGGAAGTAAAAGGACAGGGAGATGTATGTTTTTAGATGTATCTAAATAAAAATAATAACAAAAAATTTATCTTTTTTATGTCATCTTAGCATATTTTATGCTGCAGAACGAATTATTTTTTTTTACATGTATTCCTATGGGAAAACGCGTTTCACATAACGAACGTTTCACATAACAAACTTGCTCCTGGAACCAATTAAGTTCGTTGTGTGAGGCACCACTGTATTCTACTCATGTTAGATCTGTTATGACTATATCAAGAAATAATTACCAATTTATCTGCATGTGAACTTATATTCTACTTGCATTAAAATGGATCTAATGCATTAGAATGGATACATTACAATTGATCTAATGCAAGCATAATATAAGTTAACTTGCAGGTACGAGACCATATCAATCAAAGACTTAATATATCAAGAGAAATAAGGTTCACAATGCTAATGCCAGTGAGAATAAAACTTTCTATTTTCTACAGAGATGTAGAGACTCTCGATCTGTCCAGATAGCGTTATTCTGAATTGTACATTGCAAAATCTGAAAATAAATCTCGATAATTACAAGAGTTTTTGATACAGATTATGCAAGCTCATAGGAGGATGATATTTTAATTCTGTTGATTGTTAATATTATTATGACTATGCTTGTTATAATTATATAATGAGGCAGATTCTATAAACAGTACCTCACTTGGTATGCACCTGGAAAATCAACACCTACCGCATGGCAATCAAAGTTAGGCCAACTAAATATAATGAAGGTACAATCGTATTCCGTGAAGAAAAAATTGTAAATATAAACATTGTAAATAGTTAAAGTAGGGGTTCATTCACACCAAAAAATATATAATAACAAATACAGGACAGTTGACAAAATCATAAATAAACGGAGAAAAATAAACCTCAATTGTGGGTCGCCGGGACTACACAAGTACCCAAAGCTCACCACCTCATCACGGGTTTATAAAAAAACTCCGTACAATTATAAGTTGCTTTCACACTTCAACATCTCTTTAAAAGAATAGTTTTCAAAAAATTCTCAAAGGATTTGAATTTCAACGTCCATAAATTTTCTATAATTAGGTGAAACAGTCCCAAACTAACTATTATTTAAATTCAAAACAGGGTTTAATAGCGTGGCTGTAAAACCTGCATAATAGCTTATATAAGAGAGTTAAACACTCATCTGAAGGAGAATCTTCGTCCCGATAGAAAAGATCTTCTATTTCGCCTGAAAGCAGGCTACTTCAGGGGATTCATTTACACACGGTTATCTCCACGCTTTCAGCTGCATAGCGGGAGGCCTGCTTCTCTCAGAATGGACCCTGTTAAACCCTGTTTTGAATTTGTCTACAGCTGGAGCTGATTGCCATAAATATAGTTAGTTTGGGACTGTTTCACCTAATTATAGAAAATTTATGGACGTTGAAATTCAAATCCTTTGAGAATTTTTTGAAAACTATTCTTTTAAAGAGATGTTGAAGTGTGAAAGCAACTTATAATTGTACGGAGTTTTTTTATAAACCCGTGATGAGGTGGTGAGCTTTGGGTACTTGTGTAGTCCCGGCGACCCACAATTGAGGTTTATTTTTCTCCGTTTATTTATGATTTTGTCAACTGTCCTGTATTTGTTATTATATATTTTTTGGTGTGAATGAACCCCTACTTTAACTATTTACAACGTTTATATTTACAATCAAAGTTAGGCGCCATTTGTTGAATCATGCCAATGTGCCTGAATCAACTTATTATAATAATAATAATAATTTATTTCTTATATACTGCCAAAGCCATGGTAGTTCGAGCAGTGGCATACCTAGGGTATGTGGCACCCGGGGCCCATCATTTTTTGACACCCCCCCCCCCCATGTAAAAAAATATTTTTTGTAATGACCATGAAACGGAATAAATAGTCAGAATAGAAACAGGCAGTGAAAATTTTCTTATATTCCAAACATAACATAAATTATGTCTGAATTGTCATGACATCAGAAGTACATATGGAGTAGTTGCAGGTGATGCTTGGGACAGTTCTGATTGTGTTAGTTCGGTTTTATGTGTTTTTTGAATAGAAGGGTTTTTATATCTTTTTGAAGGTTTTGCAGTATGTGGTCGATGTCAATTGGTTGTAGGGTTGGGGGTCGAGTGTTGCAACTCAAATGGCTAGGAGGTTGTCGAACAGTTTTTTTCCTTTTGACGTTTTTGGTTGGAGGGTGTGTGAATGGTGCGTGAGTTCTCCTATGTCTGTTTGAAGTGGATTGAATTATTTAGCTGAAGAAATTAGTTACCCCCTCATCCCACACACATTAATTCTCTTCCATTTTTGTTCCCATTATAAAAAACACTGATAAGTTCCCAGAAAAAAAATACATTAAAATAAGAAGTGAAAACAAAGGCCCCTACAGATGAGAACATAACATAAGAATAGCCTAACTGGGTCAGACCAATGGTCCATCAGGCCCAGTAGCCCATTCTCATGATAGCCAATCCAGGTCAAATCCTGGTCAAAACCCAAAGATAAGCAACATTCCATGCTACCGATCCAGGGCAAGCAGACACTTCCCCCATGTCTTAATAACAGATTATGGACTTTTCCTCCAGGAATTTGTCCAAATCTTTCTTAAAACCAGCTACACTATCTGCTTTTACCATAACTTCTGGCCACTTCATTTTTAAGTTTAGATCTTTCCTTTCAAACAGAGACCTTGCTAGATGTCAAATACAGTACAAGGTAACTTCACATGGACTTAGCTGTGCAGGAAATGTGAATCTCCTCATACACCCACCATATAGTGCAAAAATGTGCAAAGGTCTGTTTTTTTCTTTCGATCACTACATAGCCTAATGCCACACAAGCAGCGCTGTTACAAACATATTCTGTAGGTCAATGCTAAGGATAACAAAGTTTCCTTCCTTGGACCAGAAGGAGATACTGATAAACCACTGGAAGAGATCCCAACACAACACCCAATGACCCACTCAGTGTGTGAACCAGTTGAGTGGAGTGGACTAACTGGGGGGTGGAAATGGGCCCGGAGTTTGCTCAGCAGAATTTCCCAGACCACCTCTTCCTCTCAACACATTGACACGCTGCCACCACCACCACTAGAAACACCTCACTGGGTAGGCCAGCTATGCTATAAACTTTATAAAACACATTATTATATTTTCTTATAAAGCACATATTTTAACTGAACTCTCTGACATCCTCAGCCTTTCCATTCACAAAAATAGAAGGAAGAAAAGTTCCCATTTCCTGCTGTTTCATGTCCCCGGCCTATACAATATTTTTTTTCTGCAGACCCTTCAAAAGTCTGACCAAATCCTCATTTCACTTGCATTATAAAGTACTGAGGATGCCATCTCTCCCCAATCCCAGGTCCTAAAGTCTAAGACAGTAGCGCAAACTAATGCTGCCAGATTCAGGAAAAAAAATTTCGATTCGATTCAGCCTATTGAATTGGTTTTTCAATTCGATTTTCCTGCCCAGTTGGGTGATTTTTTTCAAAACTCCTGGTGGGTTTTATAGCTTTTTCACCCCCTTTGGCTTCTCCTAACCACACTGGCGCTGTGGTGTAAATAAAATAAAGAAACAAAAAGGACTTTTCCTCTCTCTGTTAAATCCTAGCTCACGTTTGCAGTCCAACACCAGCTCTGTCAGGATATACATTTCAAATCTGACATATTATAATCACAAAACAGAAAATAAAATTAATTTTTCTACCTTTTGTTGTCTGGTTATATTTCAAATCTTGTTGGTCCAAGGCTCTGGTTTTCTTCTGATAACTTGCTTGCCAGGGTCTCCTTCTTTCTTCTTTCTGCGTGCTAACCATCCATCTGCCAACTCTGTCCTCCCTTTCCATTTCCCTTCCCTCCCCAGGAAGTCTGGTATCTTTCCTTTTTTTTATCTCCCTCCACAGATCCACCTTTTCTTAACTACCCTTTCATCCGGCATCTCTCCCTCCTTCCCCACCACCCCAGAGTCCACCATCTCTCCCTTTCTTTTCCCAATTACCCTCCTATCCAGTATCTCTATCCCTCCTCCACACCATCCCTTGTGTCCAATTTCTCTCCCTTTCAGTTCCTTCCCTCCCTAAATCCCATGGTCCATCATTTCTCTCCCTCTCCTCTATTTTCAGACCCATTATTTCTTCATCCCCCCCCCAAAGTTTGGCATATGCACGTCTCTTTGAACACCCCCTTCCCTCTGTGTACTTCTAAACCAGGGTCCCCCCCAAAGGCCTGTCCCCCCTTAAAGGTCTGCCTGTCCCCCCTTGAAGGCCTGTACCCCCCTTGAAGGCATGTCCCACCCCCTTGTAGGCCTGTTCCCCCCCCCCCTTGAAGGCCTGTCCCTCCCCCTTGTAGGCCTGTCCCCCCACCTTGAAGACCTGCCTGCCTGTCCCCCCTTGAAGGCCTGTCCCCCCCTTGAAGGCCTGTCCCACCCCCTTGTAGGCCTGTCCCCCCCCCTTGTAGGCCTGTCCCCCCCTTGAAGGCCTGTCCCCCCCCTTGAAGGCCTGCACCCCCCCGAAGTCCTGCACCCCCCCTGAAGGCCTGTCCCACCCCCTTGAAGGCCTGTCCCTCCCCCTTGTAGGCCTGTCCCCCCACCTTGAAGACCTGCCTGCCTGTCCCCCCCTTGAAGGCCTGTCCCCCCCCTTGAAGGTCTGCACCCCCCCCCCGAAGGCCTGCACCCCCTTGAAGGCCTGTCCCCCCCTTGAAGGCCTGTCCCACCCTCTTGTAGGCCTGTCCCCCCCCTTGTAGGCCTGTCCCCCCCTTGAAGGCCTGCCTGCCTGTCCCCCCCTTGAAGGCCTGTCCCCCTTTGAAGGCCTGTCCCCCCCTTGAAGGCCTGCACCCCCCCCGAAGTCCTGCACCCCCCCTGAAGGCCTGCACCCCCCCCTGAAGGCCTGTCCCACCCCCTTGGAGGCCTGTCCCCCCTTGTAGACCTGTCCCCCCTTGAAGGCCTGCCTGCCCCCCCCCCCCTTGAAGGCCTGTCCCTCCCCCTTGAAGGTCTGCACCCCCCCCCCCCGAAGGCCTGTCCCCCCCCCTTGAAGGCCTGCCTGCCTGTCACCCCCCCTCCCCCTTGAATGCCTGCCTGCCTGCCCACCCGCCCCACCCCGAAGGACCGCTCGCCCCCCTGGCCTCCCCGCACCACCTATGAAGCAGCACTACCTATGCTCCCGGCCTTGCCGTTCAGTCCCCACCATCACCACCACCCCCGAAGGACCGCTCGCCCCACTGACCTTCCTGCACCACCTATGAAGCAGCCGCAGCAGGATTGCGACGTCAGCTATCCCTGCGCTGCTTCCTGCGCCGCGTTCCCGCCCCTCCTCTGACGTCAGAGGAGGGGCGGGACCGCGGCGCAGGAAGCAGCGCCCAAGCAACTTAGGGATAGCTGACCTCGCGATCCTGCTGCTTGCTGCTTCACAGGTGGTGCAGGAAGGTCAGTGGGGCGAGCGGTCCTTCGGGGGTGTGGGGGGACTGAACGGCAAGGCCGGGAGCACCCCTTCAGGGCTGGCACCCGGGGCGGACCGCCCCTCCCGCCCCCCCCCTTGGTACGCCACTGAGTTCGAGGCAGTTTACAATAAGAAGTGCTGGACAATCAGCGACATAGTTAGATTGAAGAAGTAATGAATTCAGTATACAGAATAGGAGAGATAATGAACAACAAATGCTTAGGTGACAAATCGGTTGAACAGTTTCGTCACTAGTAGCTGTGTATCCCTTAGGTGCCAGTATATTAAGCCAGAGTTTTCGTCATCTAATACTGCAGTGTCTAACTCATTCCATGCCCACCTCTGCCCCTAACTGCCATGCAGGTGCCTCAGTGTTGACACCTACCATGAGGTGGTAGGTGCCTACCGGCTAATCCATTTAAAAATTGTTTTTTAAAATGACACTTTCAGTTCCAATTTAAAAAAAATAAAAATAAGGTAGGTGCCTTTTTTGGTAGGCACCCAAATTTATGGAGATGGGACTTGTATATTGCCCTTTTGTGGTTCCACATTCAAATCAGTTTATATATATACAGGGGCAAAGGAGGATTAAGTGACTTGCCCAGCTTTACAAGGAACAGTGCTGGGAATTGATCCCACAACCTTAGAGTGCTGAGGCAGCAGCTCTACCACTAGCCACTCCTCACCTCCAGGGCCACAGTCTATCCAGCACGGAAAGACAAAAGAAGTAGACCCTGAGTTTAGCTATCTTAGCTCAGAAAATAGCAGTGTGCACTATCTACTTTTACTTTGGGATTTTTTTCCCCCCCAAACTGCTTGTGTGCTGTGACCCCCTTGTGGAAGTTGCACAATTATAAGCTTGAACACAGTAATAATATATTTCACTAGAGAAGCTGCACACTGGCAACCTTTTTCTTGATATATTCATGAAAAACAAGGAAACAAAAACCCACAATGAAACAACAGAGAAAAAGTGGAGAAGGAACTGTACACATCAACCTGAGATAATATACTAAAACTTATTAAAACAAATCAAAACAGTCTGTATTTCTTGTTGATTCAGAGTATTCAAATCAGTCTGTGTTGCAGACCCAACACAACTTTCAGGTAGAGGTACCTTTTAGCAGAAACGCTGCACACATTCGTATGCTGGAGAGACGCTATTTTTGCTATTCCTTCATTACTATATGCTATTCCTTCATTACTAAAAAAAAGAAGAAATTATTCCAGTATTGTAATAATCTCCAAATTCATAAGGAGAAGTGAGATACTCGGTCCTCAGAGGGTCAAAGTACCCAATGGTTCAAATGAGCAGAAGCTCATAGAACCCGATCTTCATGGGATCCAAATGTATCTTTTTTTATCTTTATATACTTTTTTTTATATCAATTTTTCTTTTGTCCATAAATCATTAGTAAAAATGGTTTTTACTTAGCTTTTATCTAGTTTTTAAAGGGGAGCGCCTCCACATCAATTCCAGTTTCTAGTATAGCCATTTATTGAGGGATTCCTTCATTACTGACATCACCAGAATGCCATCTACTGAGGCAGGTTTTATAGCCAAAACATGGTCTGTGTCCGGTCTGTATTACAGATTGATTTGAATACGCACAACCCTCTTCTTGATAACAGTGTGCCACTACAGACAGTGGTGTAGCTGGAGTCTCTACTTAATAGATGGGGGTTAATTCCACAGTGGGGGTGCACATGCAAGGTAATGTGAATTGCTTGTTTACTCTTTTCAAAAATAGTAGGACTAGGCAACATGCAATGAAGCTACTAAGTAGTAGGTTTAAAACATTTCAGAATTCTCTGGAATTCGTTGCTGGAGAATGTGGTGAAAGCAATTAGCTTAGCAGGGTTTAAAAAGGGTTGGCTAATTTCTTAAAACAAAAGTCCACAAGCCATTATTGAGATGACTTGGGAGAAACCACTGCTTATTCCTAGGATAAGCAACATAAAATATGTTTTACTTCTTGGGATCTTGCCAGGTGCTTTTGACCTGGGTTGGCCACTGTTGTAAACAGGATACTGGGCTTGATGGACCTTTGGTCTGTTCCAGTATGGCAACTCTTATGTTCTTAAGTACTCTGACTCCTGCTGACAGCCTGACACCATTGAGTTAGAGCAGGGGTTCTAAACCCAGTCCTCTGGACACACCCAGCCAGTCTAGTTTACAGGATACCTGCGATGAATGTGCATGAGATAGATGTGAATGTAGTATATTCGCTGTGGATATCATGAAAACCCAGCTTCATACAGCATAATGGAAAATCTGAATAAGCCACAGAGCATGGCGAATTTTGGAGATAGATCTGGAGTGCTGGTATTTGCTTCTCAATGTACTTGTCATAGTTTAGTTTATTGAACTTGATTTATCACATCTCGATTGCATGGTACAGTGAGGTGGTTTACAATAAAAAAAATATTAATAGTAGGAGGGAAAAGAAAAAAGAAGAGGAAATCAACAGACATGACATTGACTCCTGTGGCAAGTCCGAAATGGCTTTGGTCATTGCCTCCTGCTGTAGTCTAGATGCTTCTTGGCTAGCCTGCCACATGTCTTGGTTGACCTTCAATGTCTTTTTCCAATCCTCAATCTCTTTTTGGCGTTCCCTGGCCAGTAGTGCTAGGACATGTTGCTGCTTCATAGTGGACACCTGTAAAGAGAAAAACCAAAACCAAAAACCAACCAAGTGCGGTACTTTAAGAAAGAACCTTCACCGTTTCCTCAGAATGTTAGGCTCTCAACCTTCCCACTGGTACTGCGAATCCTCACCAGGCCCCCCTACCTAGGTACCTGAGGGTCTGATGAGTCAATGCCTTGGGGTTCTCAGCCTTGACCTTCCTGGTTGAATGATGCTTCCTGCCCTCTGGAACAGAATCCTGGTTCCCGCCATTTGGTCTGTGTCCTGAATGTTCGTCCAAATTCGTGGCGTTCTTCCGATACGCTGGCTGGATACAACGCTTGCAAAAGCAGAAACAGAATGAGTTTCAATCCAAAAAAAACAAAATTTAAAGTAAGGACAAAAATATTTTTGGTTCCCCATTTTTTTTTTTTTTTTTTTGCCTTACTGTGGCTGGGTGTTGCCTGTAGAGGAGCTGTATCCCACTCCTGATACTAGTTGTTGCCTGGCCGGGCCCGCTAAGAGCAATGCAGTAACCCGCCACCAGGCGGCACCAAATATTAGGCCAGCCTCTCAACAGGGAGAAGGCCCTAAAGGCAGTGCTGGCTAATAAGGTTTGCAAAGCACCATTACAGACCACTCAGAAAAGCTCACAGAAGTCACAAAGGCAAGGTTTTAATTGTTGCTGAAAACAAAAGTAGACTTTTATTATGCAGTCTTTGCCAAATAAACAAGTTTTCCGGATAACCAAAATCAATCCAAAAATAGGGCAAAAAGGTAAAACAGAAAATATGCAGTGCACAAGAATCAAACAATGCAGCACTTGAAACAAACACAGAAAAATAGGCTGACTGCTTGCATTCAGTGGATCTTTGGCTTTCTTCAGCCTGGTTAGATGCTACGCTCGGATGCTGCTTAGGCCTTGTTTCCAGGATATCAGGAGGCTCAAAAGAGAGGAGAAAAATAACCTTGAGTAAGTTCCCTAACACAAATACCACTTCACAGGTTCATTTATCAGTACTACTGAATAGCTGTTGCTTAGTTAACTCCACACAGTGTGTATGGTACAACATAGGTTCCACAGTTCAGTAAAGTCATTCAATTAGTCCCAGCCAAAAAAAGAAACATCCATGAAACAAAACCCAGTTCAAGCTGATTCTTCTCAGTTGAGAACAATAAAGGTTTACTGCACAGTTTCTTTGCGATAAGACAAACAAAAAGGCAAAAGAATCCCTTCTCCAAGAAAGAGAAAAAAAAAATAAGCAGGGTTCATTTAGTTAATGTCCATATCCTCATTCAGCTCACCTTGTACAGGCAGACACAAGACTTTTTTTGGATAGGACTCTTGCATTTCAAGCAAGTAAGCAGCAGTCCTGGTGGGGTATTTGTATTGGTGAAGTTATGCTGTCTTATGGTGAATTTCGAAAAGTAATTAAGTCAGCGTTGTTTGGGGGAGGATGGGCTGGAGAGGGATGGCCATTTGGGGGAGGATGGGCTGGAGAGGGCTTCAATGGCTGGGAGGGTGTAGATGGGCTGGAGTAGGTTTTGACAGAGATTTCAGCAGTTAGAACCCAAGCACAGTACTGGGTAGAGCTTTGGATTCTTGTCCAGAAATAACTAAGAAAAAATTAAAAAAATTTAAATTGAATCAGGTTGGGCAGATTGGATGGACTATTCGGGTCTTTATCTGCTGACATCTACTATGTTACTATGTAAGATCTGCCTTTGCTGAAACTGTGCTGGCTGGTCCTCATCAGACCGTGTCCGTCAAGGTGATCAATGATGCAGTCCTTTATCAGCGCCTCTACCATCTTTCCCGGTACTGAGGTCAGACTCACCAGTCTGTAGTTTCCCGGATCTCCCCTCGAACCTTTTTTGAAGATCAGCATAACATTTGCCACGCTCCAGTCTTCCGGAATCTTTCCCGATTTGATTGACAGATTGGCTATTAGTTGAAGCAATTCAGCTATAATCCCTTTCAGTTCCCTGATGACCCTCGGATGGATGCCATCCGGTCCCGGGGATTTATCGCTCTTAAGCCTATTGATCTGCCTGCATACCTCTTCTAGACTGACTCGTCACCCTGTCAGTTTCCCGTCTTCATTTCCAGCATATAGCCTGATGGGTTCCGGTATGCTGTGTCCTCTTCGGTAAATACAGACGCAAAAAATGTGTTCAGTTTGTCGGCAATTGCTTTATCCTCCTTTAGCACTCCCTTTATTCCATGGTCATCCAATAGTCCCACTGCTTCCTTTGCGGGTCGTTTCCCCTTAATATATCGAAAGAACGGTTTGAAGTTTTTCGCCTCCTTGGCTATTTTTTCCTTGTAGTCTCTTTTGGCCCCTCTTACTGCCTTATGGCACCTGCTTTGATGTTTGTGCTTTTTCCAGTTTTCGTCCGTTTTTGACCTTTTCCATTCCTTAAATGATGTCTTCATGTCCCTGATTGCTTCCTTCACCGCTACAGTGAGCCACGCCGGTTCCTTGTTCTTTTTCCTCTTGGATCCCTTGTTGATACGCAGTATATATAGATTTTGTGCCTCAGTGACTGTGTTCTTAAAAAGGGACCAAGCTTGCTCTAGCGTTTTTACAGTGCTTATCACCATTTAGTTCTAGGTGGTTCACATCAAGAAAAAACTGTACAATCAGCGAATCATACATAAACATGTCATTCACATCTCAAAAAATACAACAATGGCAGTCAGGTCACAAATTTATCAAACAGGTAAGTTTTCAACAATTTTCTAAAAGAATAATGACTGGGCTTGGGGAATAAGAGTACTCCACCAAGTATTTATTACATTAGCCTGAGAATCTCTTAAAGCGACATGATTTTGATGTTGGAAACGTGAACCAATAAGCTTTTCGCGTATTCTTATTAGACTTATAAAATTCAAAGTGAGAAAAAAGATAAGCTGAAGTCAGACCAAATATGGCTTTAAAGCAAATACAGCCAAATTTAAACAGGACTCTTGTCTCGAATAATAAAGGCTGACAAGATCATATTTCTTTAAGTCAAAAATCAAGCGGACTGCTGTGTTTTGTAATATTCTTAATCTATTAACCATTTTTTTGTGAGATCCCAGATAGATTATGTTACAGTAGTCTAGAACTGACAAGATTGATGTCTGTACCAATGGTCTGATGTGTTTTAAGTTGTGTGTACATCTCATAGGTACTGATTTATAGAATTATCGCCATGATTCAGGCAGATGGAATGGCCCATGCAGTCCTTTTCTGTCAACTTTGCCCATGTGTCTGTATTGTCATACTGTTTATTGTTCGGAAAGCACTTTTTTTTCATTGCATCTTGTTTCAAAAACAGTTCTGAGTAGTCTGTACTTCAGATCAAAGCAGAATGTCCTAAATGGAAATTAATATGCATTATTTGAACAGTGAGATGAAAAGAACTGTTTGAAGAAAAAGAAATGTTTTCCTAAGTTTTCCATGACATTCAGGTTTTTAACGACTTTTAAAACAAAGTGACTGTTAAAAATTGGGCTGGTTTCAGGAGTTTCTGATGCCTGACAGGTGTTTTGCCCATGTGGGAAACAGATGCTAATAACATTTCCCCTAATAGCTCATAAATAATAAGCGTTTAGCATTTTTCCTTTGAATGCTGCTTTGTCAATAGCCAATTTACTTTTCAGAAGCTGTAAAGTTCTCCTGTCAATCACATTTTGCCTGGGGCACTGTTTGGTGATTAGAAGGCCCTTGGAGAGCAAGAACTCCAAATTAGCTTTAAATAAAAAATAAGAATATTCATGTTGTTGGAATATCTAAAGGTAGAAAAGAATGCAGCCTTGGTGCATTCACATGAATGCAGAACTATTTAATACTTCACAGAGTGGGAATGGCTTGCTGTTTTTGGGGATACTTCAGCGTTAGCAATGAAAGCAATATAATCCCTAGTGAAGCACATAAGGGCTTGAGGAGGGAGATCCAGGTTGATTAAAATTAATCTTCTCACACTATGGGTGCTCTGCAGATCTCAGAGTAGATGTTAACAATCTGGAAATCTGTACATTTCATTGCTTTTTTAATCCAACAATGAAATGTTGCCCAACAGCAAATACCCCCTTTTTGGTTTTTGGAGGAATGAAAATGAAGAAGAAAAAAGTCACAGAAAAAATCACCAGGTCTGCATGTTGAAGCACAGAAGCGAGAGTGAGCTCTGCTTTGGGGACTGAGGCTTTTTTTGTTTCAGCACTAAGGTTCTGTGTGGCCTGGCAAATCCCCTGTGGCCATTTTAATAAAGGGCACTACAGTTTTGCAGTTACCCTGCAGTAATTGCTGGAAAGCCTCTTTATTGACTGTTGGAGGCAGAAAATGTAGAGAAAATGCACGTACTGCACATAAACTGCAGATAACACAGATGTACTTAACATCATCTACTGAGGAAACAATACGTATTCTGTATTTCTGTATTATGTACTGCATTAACAGATAATGCTCAGTAAGTTATAGTGTGTTACCTGCAGTATACAGATACCCTCAAATTCAGTATATAGCGCCATAAGTTGTGCATGCAAATAAGTGCGCACAAACAATTTGCACACACAACTTAATTATTTAACAAGACCGATCAGTGCTGATAATTGGCAATTAACACCTCCTAATTGATGCTAATTGGCACTAATTAGAAGTTATATACACAGCAGGCGCATACTATAGAGTGCTGAGCATCAGTTCTAATGTGTGAATCTAACAAGGGAGCATGGCCAGGGGAGGAGCATTCCTAAAAGTTAAGCGCTCTGATATAGGATATACCTGATCTACACATTATTTTAGGCACAGGTATTGAAAAATTTAAAACTAAACTTAAAACTTTCCTTTTTAAAGATGCTTTCACTCTCTAGCATCAGCCTCCACTTTTTAACTTCCTGATTCATATGTATTTTTGAAATATCTAACACTTCTTCTTAAAGTGATCCCTTCCTATTGTTTTTACCACTCCCCATTTACCGTCCTTTTTTTTATTAATTTAACTTCGATGTATTTTAAACAACCTCTCCCTCCCCTACTATCCTTTCGTCTCATTTATGTTCATTTAAATTTGTCCAGTATTTTTAACATTTGATAAACTACCGTTTTTTATTTGCTTCCTTTAATTGTTTTTATAATTTTTTATAATGTACACCGTCTAGACATGTATTTTTATTGACGATATATCAAAAATAAAGAATCTTGAATCTATGGTGCGTATGGCTGCTAAGCACGATTTTATATATGGTACGTACCTTTTATAGAATCGCGTTAACAACTGTTCTAGTTGGCACGGATATTTTTGGCATTATATATAGAATCAGACCCTAAATGCAGGAATTACTACATTGTGTCAAGCTGCTATATTAAATCATACCCAGCCATGTGCTAACAGCATGCGCTAAATCCCACATTAGCTGCTTAACACACTTTAGTAAAATGTTCCGATTGCTAGTTTGTTCCTACTTCATTTCCCACTTTATTACTGGAGCTGCAGTTCCTGTTTCCTGATAAAATTAGAGTGCTCTATACTAGGCTGCACTAAGAGAGTCATTTTATAAATGATTTTGTGCATAAAATGTTGCTTTGCATGCACAAATGGGCTCTTAAAAAATATCAAGCAGCATAACGGTATGTACTGTGACTTAATGGAGTTGAGTTTGAGTTAAGTGAGGTACATAGTTAATTCTGTAAAGAGGATGCCAATATTTAAGCATCAAGGCCCTGATTTTCAGAGAGTATCCAGCAATTGGCATTGAATTTCTGGTCTATGTTAAGCACGTTTGATATAGCTGATCAAGCCAATATTCATTGACTGCTTGGCCAAGACATAGCGGCCAAAGATAGACCTGCTATTTAGGTGAGTATCTGCCTGCTCAACTTAGCCGGTCAGCCAATGAATATTGGCGCTGATTGACTATGTTGTACGACATAGCCAGTGGCCGGACTAGCTGCTAGCTATCTCCTGCTGAATATTGGTGGTTAGCTGGCTTAGCACTATTTAGCTTACTAGGAGCTGTTCCTGGCTGACTAAGTAGTGCTGAAGATTGGACTGCAAGAATCCACTAAAGGGATAATAGCCTACAGTATTTATTCCATTTTCTATACCGTTCTCTCAGGGGAGCTTAGAATGGTATACATGAATTTATTCGGATACTCAAGCATTTTCCCCTGTCTGTTTCGGTGGACTTACAAATTTATCTAATGTACCTGGGGCAAAGGGGAGACTTAGGCCCAAATTCTGTAACCAGCGCCTAAAGTTTTCGGAGGCGCCTAAGTAGATAGGCGCCTATCTAAATTGAATACAAGCCCAATTAAGCTTTTTAATCAGCATTGATTGAAACATAGGCGCCTATCAAGAAAGCGCAATTCTGTAACAAGGCGCCTCTAAAAATTTAGGTGGCCCTCAAAAAAATAGGCGCTATGCATGTTAGGCATGGGCATGGCTAAGTGTTAGGCTCCTTCTTACAGAATCACTGCTCTTAAGCATGCTTAAGCACTCGCATGAGTGCCTTTTACTTGTGCCTAGAGCTGGCCTATTTAATGGGCGCCTCCAAAATAGGTGCCGCTCAGCGTGATTCACTAAACAGCACCCAATTTTACTTGAATCGCGCAGAACAGTGCCTATATCGGCGCCTAACTTTTGGGCCTATATCGCCGCCCCGGTTTTCTCCTACCCTTCCCATAATCTCCCCTGCCCTTCCCCAAATCTCTCTTGCCCTTCCCCAAATCTCTCCTGCCCTTCCCCACCCTGCGAGCTCATGGTATTTAACCCATGGGTTTAAAGCGGGTTAAAACCACGGACTCGCAGGGCTAAAAACTAATTTAAAAAAAAGTAAAGTAAAGTTTCTTTCTTTCCCCTCTTTTCAACAGTTGTGCTTTCCCTTCGCTCTTGTTAGGAGCTTTCCCGAAGAAATAGCTAAAGAAAAAGAAAAAAAAACCTCTGCCAGCCCAAAGGTCCAGCGCTTGCGCAGACCATCTACAGATAGTCTGCCCATGCGCTGGGATTGCTATAGAGTGGTCTAGCAGGCAGATGGGGGCGTTCCTCCGATCGCCCCCATCTGCATATTAGAGTTTGTAGAATTCGTCGGACCTGCTCAGATCGGGCCCGATCAGGCAGGTTTGTGAATCTAGCCCTTAGCCAGTTAGTGGGCTGAAAAATCACCACTATTTGCCTAATTTGTGGTTCCTCCCAAATTCCACTCCCAGTCTATCTGGTTAGGGAATGACCGTTTACTAGAGATATTCAGGAGCATTACACAGTTAAGTGTCACTGAATATTGGCAGTAAGCCAACTCATTGGTCATTATCACCTAACCCCCTTGCCCTTGACCAATGGATCACAAAGAAATGTATATTGGTACCAGAACCCAGCATGTGTCACGTAAAGAAAACTTGTATTGTAAAATCTTGCACTGTAACTATGGCAAATCCAACCTGTAAACTGTCTATGTGTGTCAATTAGGATAAAACTTATATTGGAAAACTTGCACTGTAAGGATAACTATGGTAAATTGTAAACGGTAAACTGTTTCCCCCATAATAAGACACTGACATATTAATTTTGGGCCCAAAAAAGGCACTAGGTCTTATTTTCGGGGAGGTTTTATTTTTTTTCATGTACAATGATTTTCTCTCCCTTCCTCTCCTCCACCCCAATTCTTTCTATTTCCTTTCTCCCCCCCATGTGCAGCATCTTTCCACCCATCTCCTTGTGCAATATCTTTCTATTCCTCCCCATCCCTCCCATCCCCCTGTACAGCAGAACCCTTGCAGCCTATATCCCTCCCTCCCCTTGTGCAGCAGAACCCTTGCAGCTTCTATCCCTCCCATCCCCCCGCTACCGCCGTGCACCCCCTCTCCCTGCTGACCCTTCCATCTCTCCCACCCATCCGAACCCTTACTGCGAGACCAAAATACAGTACCTTATAACAAACCGCATCATCGGCAGCTCAGGCCCCATCACGGCTTTCTCACACCTGGGCATTCCTCTGCCGCATTGCTGCGCTTTAAAGGAGTGTGCACTTAATAGGAGTACCACTTTTTAGTCATGAAAAATCACAGTACGCTGTAGTCAAATGCAATAAAACTTTTATTCAACCAAAAACATACCGAATACAATATAATATGGTTCAGTTATAGAAACAGTACTGTTCGGTCTAATGCAATAAACCTTTTTTTAAACCAACATTCTACTGAAATAGTCATTGTTTTCTGCATGCAGATTGCATGATTCAGGCTGTGTATCTGACTACTGATGCTGTAAAACTGTCCATAGTCGTGACAGCCATATATCTCTATATATAGATAACAACGCAGCATGTGCAAAGACTTCAGCGTGTCCGAGAAGGAAACAATCTCTGCAGGTGGTTCATTAGTCGTGATGACAGCAGTAGTATCTCTGTCCTCATTAGGCTTTTGGTTGTCTGCAGTGTCCTTTATGACTGTACAGATATCGGAATTAGTGCTGTCAGATGATGTGGGCAGATCATTGTCAATGGGAGTTCAATGGACGAAGTGTCAGCTTCAGTTGTCTCATCAGATGCATGAATGAAGCTCGCCTGTCGATAGCAATTTGAAATCATTGATGATGAGACTCGACTCCATGCCTCCCGTACTATATGAAGAGAGTCGAGCATCGTAATTTTTCTCGCGAGCTCAGGGGCTGGATTCCATGTTTGCATCAATCACTTCCATCACATATCTTAGGACGAGTGACCTCTAATGACATTTGAAGTTGCCAATTATCCCCTGGTCCATTGGTTGGATCAAAGAAGTTGTGTTTGGTGGCAGAAACATGAGTTTGATGTTAGTTAGTCGTACGTCATTACTGTGTGCTGCACAGTTATCACAGCATTACAATGTGCCTCCTACGTTTTCTCATCAGATTGTCAAGCTTCTGTAACCATTCAATCCACAATGTCGCTGTCATCCATGCATTTTTGTTGCTTTCATATTCAGGTAAGTGTTTAATGTTTTTGAAGCACTGAGGATTTCGATTCTTCCCAATCACCAGTGGCTCAAGCTTTTCACTACCATCCATATTGCAACTGAGCAACAATGTCAATCGTTCCTTTGGCACCTTGAAGCCAACAGCTTTACTGTGTTTGAAAGTCAATGTTCCATCAGGGATGGCACGCCATTACAGGCCCGTCTCATTGTGTTGAAAATGTCACATGGTTCATATCCACCAATGACTGATGGCAACACTTCCATGACCCATCTTTCTGCATCAAACTCATCCACATCTTGTTTTTTGCA
This sequence comes from Geotrypetes seraphini, assembly GCF_902459505.1. Lineage (NCBI taxonomy): Eukaryota > Metazoa > Chordata > Amphibia > Gymnophiona > Dermophiidae > Geotrypetes > Geotrypetes seraphini. The sequence continues at coordinate 88,378,425 of NC_047094.1, read as the reverse complement.
ATGCTGCTTCCACCTCTCTAACCATCTGTTTGTTGCTTTGAAGTCTTCTACGCCCAGTTCTTCAGATAACTGTGCCACTTTCTCCATCAGCAGAGGTCCACTGATTGACAATTGTCGACTTCTAGCTTCAGCAAACCATCGCAGCAACGCCTGTTCTACGTCTCCAGCCTTCCCAATTCTTTTCCATTTTCTGGTAGGATTGCTGTTGTTTTGCCAGTCTTTCAATATCGCTTGCTTTTTTTTTTTTTTTTTTTTTTTTGTAAATCTGTGAAATCTGGCTAGGATGAATGCTGTAATGTTTTGCAATAGAGACCTGACTCTCCCTTTGGCCAAGTCTCTTTAAGACATCAGACAATGATTTTTGTCCACGTGATGCCATGGTGCTGTTCTAAAAGTTCAAACACCTGGCCAGGCCTAGGCTAGAGTTCCGAAACATGTGGCTCATCCACGTCAGAACGTGATTGCATTTAACCGGAGTGAATGTAACATGAAAGAATAGAGGTGGGACCTATGACATCAGTACGCATAAGCAGATTGTATACTTATCAGAATTGCAAATATCCGGAGTTTACGTCCATTGACTTTAATGTGAAAAAAATGGGACTGTGCTGGTCAGGTGCGGATAACCGAAGTGTGCGCTTAACTGCCGTGCACTTAGGTGAAGTCGACTGTATATACAATTGGTCTTTGGACTAATCACTAAACTGCCCCTGTGCTCTGCTATAGTAATATCTATGTCCCTATTTGAATGTTTCAGTTTTTAAAATGGATGTTTCCAGTGCACGGATGTATTTTTGAACAGGCTGTCTCCTGTTTGAAAATACATGCAAAATGTTCATTTGTTTCGGGCTTTCTGACTTGGATGTCCTTTTGAAAATACCCTTTCACATGCATGGTTTTTATTTACATTTCTTACATTATTACTAATGGAACGCTTTGTAAATTAATTACGGATTTATTTATACATTTTGAAGTTATTGTAATTGATGTCTTAATTTTTATTTATAATTTTGATCTACTATTTTGCTTTATGTCTGATCAAAAGTTGTTCCTAATGCAGTCTTAAAGGCCATGTGGCCATGTCCCAAGCACAGTAATTATATTTGTGTATTAAAGTTTCTACTTCTACTACTGCATAGTGTTTGCTTTGTGGTCTGCTGTCATTGCTTCTGTTTTGGATCACACTGCTGGTTAACAAATGTGAGAAGAAATGTTTTCTTTCTCTTGCATTAGAAACCTGTGGTGCAGCTCATGGCTGGGTTTGGCACTCTAAGAACCTAAGATATTCAGTTGTATCGGTGCAGGATATGGACAGTTCCAAGCAGCACGTCCTTCTGTAGTTGACAGATGGTGATTTTCTCAATGCCTAGTGTGCTCAGATGTTGTTCTAGTCTTTAGATACTGCTCCAAGGGCTCCAATTACCATAGGGACCACAACTGCAAGCTTTCACCAGATTTGCTCAGCTTCATGATATTTCATGATCTTCTCCAGCTGTTTGTCTTCAACACATCTGTCTCCTGGTATTGCCACATCTATGATCCATACCTGCTTCTTTTTAACCACAATGATATCAGGTGTATAGCGCAGTTAGAATTCTTAGTAGAAAATGAACAAGACAAAATTTTCTAAGATTTCAGGATACAGACTGTCAGATTCAATTTTGTCTTTTTATCAATTTGTGGTTACGGGTAAATATGTAATACTTTCAGCAGATATTTCCATGTATCATGGCTTCTAATTTGTTGTGCCTTTACTTGTAGTTTCAAGTTTTTATTGATATTTGATGAATTGCTTATTCAATTTGCTAAGCGATGTACAACTTTCTAAAAAACATAGTTGTAAAAACCAACAAAATAACATCAGACTTACAAGTTTAAAACAAACATGAATCAAGGAGGATAAGGGGGAAAAGTTACAATTCTTTGGTAGAGAGAATAAACAAAAAGGGTGGTGGACACATGGAACGGGCTTCCGGAGGCTGTGATAGGCCGGAGCACGTTACAAGGCTTCAAAGAAGGTTTGGATAGGTTCTTAGAGGATAAAGGAATTGAGGGGTACAGATAGGAGTAGCGGTAGGTTATAGGGATAGTCTGGGACCATTGCTCAGGCAATGGGCCTGATGGGCCGCCGTGGGAGCGGACCGCTGGGCGAGATGGACCTCTGGTCTGCCTCAGCAGAGGCAACTTCTTATGTTCTTATGTTCTTAAAAGACGAAAGGGAGGGTAAAAAATTAAAAACCTAAAGCATTTACTACCGACCACCCGGGCAATCAGAAGCAATGGATGAAGAAGTGAGAGACGAGTTGAGGCGAGAATGTAAAAACGCAAACACCATAGTTATGGGAGATTTCAACTACCCGGGGATTGACTGGAGACATGGGGCTTCAAAATGTTCAAAGGAATCGGAGTTCCTAGAGGCTGTGCGGGACTGCTACTTGGAACAGCTTGTCAAGGAGCCAACGCGAGGGACAGCTATTCTGGATTTAATCCTCAGTGGACTGGGAGGACCTGCCCAAGAAGTAGAAGTAGTAGGACCTCTAGGGAACAGTGATCACCACACTATCCAATTCAAAGTGGAACTAAATATGCAAAAGGGGAGGAGAACCATTGTAACAATGTTCAACTTCAGGAAAGGGAACTATGATGCCATGAGACAAATGGTAAAGAGAAAACTCAGGAACAGCTCCAGAAAGGCACAGACAGTGGACCAAGCCTGGACCTTATTCAAGGACACGGTGAACGAGGCACAAAACCGGTATATACCCAGATTTAGAAAAGGGTACAGAAAGAATCAAGCAAAAGACCCAGCATGGTTAACCAAAGAAGTTAAGAAGGTGGTAAGAGATAAGAAAATATCCTTCAGGACGTGGAAAAAGGACAAAACCGAGGAAAATTGGAAAGAGCACAGGAAGCACCAAAGAGAATGTCACCGCGCAGTCAGAAAAGCAAAGAGAGAGTATGAAGAGAGGCTTGCAAAGGAGGCACGGAACTTTAAATCTTTCTTCCGATATGTGAAAGGGAAACAGCCGGCAAGGGAGGAGGTGGGACCCCTGGATGAGGGGGACAGGAAAGGAGTAGTAAAGGAGGAAAAAGAAGTAGCGGACAGATTAAACACGTTCTTCTCGTCGGTCTTCACAAAGGAGGACACATCCAATATACCAGAACCGGAAAAATTATTTAAGGGGGACCAAGAGGACAAATTATCGTGCATGGAGGTAAGCCTCGAAGATGTACTCAAACAGATAGACAAGCTAAAAACTGACAAATCTCCGGACCCGGACGGAATCCACCCAAGAATACTAAAAGAACTTAGAGATGAAATAGCGGAGTTACTGCAGCAGATTTGCAACCTATCCTTAAAAACAGGGGTAATACCGGAGGACTGGAGGATAGCAAATGTTACACCTATCTTCAAGAAGGGATCCAGAGGCGACCCGGGGAATTATAGACCGGTCAGCTTAACCTCAGTTCCGGGGAAGATGGCCGAAGCGATAATCAAGGACAGTATCAGTGAGCATATAGAAAGAAATAAGCTGATGAGAACAAGCCAGCATGGTTTCTGTACTGGAAGATCTTGCCAAACGAATCTACTGCACTTCTTCGAAGGGATAAGCGGACATTTGGTCAAAGGTGACACCATAGACATAGTATACCTGGACTTCCAGAAAGCCTTTGACAAAGTACCTCACAAGCGCCTACTAAGGAAACTGTGGAACCACGGGGTGGAAGGAGAGATACACAGATGGATCGGTAACTGGCTGGCGAAAAGGAAGCAGAGGGTAGGAGTAAAGGGACACTATTCTGACTGGAAAGGGGTCACGAGCGGGGTCCCACAGGGGTCGGTGCTGGGACCACTGCTATTCAATATATTTATAAATGACCTGGAAACAGGGACAAAGTGCGAAGTTGTTAAATTTGCAGATGACACGAAACTCTCCAGTAAGGTTAGATCTGTAGAGGAATGTAAAGAACTTCAAATGGACCTGAATAGACTGAGTGAGTGGACAAATAAATGGCAGATGAGCTTCAATGTAGAAAAATGTATAGTTATGCACATAGGGAAAGGGAACTCGATGTACAACTACACAATGGGGGAGATGGTACTGGGGGAAGGCAACCTAGAAAAGGACTTGGGAGTTTTGATAGATAGAACAATGAAGCCGGCGGCACAGTGCGCAGCGGCCTCAAAAAAGGCAAACAGAATGTTGGGCATTATCAAAAAAGGTATCACTACCAGAACCAACGAAGTTATCCTCCCGCTGTATAGGGCGATGGTGCGACCGCTTCTGGAGTACTGCGTTCAGTACTGGTCGCCGTACCTTAAGAAGGATAAGGCGATTCTCGAGAGGGTCCAGAGGAGAGCGACAAAAATGATAAAGGGCATGGAAAACCTCTCATATGCTGAGAGGCTGGAGAAGCTGGGGCTCTTTTCCCTGGAAAAGCGGAGACTTAGAGGGGATATGATAGAAACTCATAAGATCATGAAGGGTATAGTGAAGGTAGAGAGGGACAGATTCTTCAGACTAGCAGGGGCAGCAAAAACTAGAGGGCACTCAAAAAAATCGGAGGGAGATAGGTTCAGAACAAATGCTAGGAAGTTCTTCTTCACGCAGAGGGTGGTGAACACCTGGAATACGCTTCCAGAGGAGGTGGTAGAGCAGAGTACGACTTTGGGGTTCAAAAGGGGATTGGATGAGTTCATGAAGGAAAAGGGGATCCATGGGTACAATTAGAGGGTTACTATACAGTACAGAAGGCTGTAAAGTAATAGAATAGTAGAGAAATAGATCACTACAGGTCATTGACCTGGGAGGCCACCGCGGGAGCGGACTGCTGGGCGTAATGGACCTATGGTCTGACTCAGCAGAGGCAATGCTTATGTGCTTATATGGTCGTATGTCTAAAATTTAAATGTTGAATGCGTCTTTAAAGATTTTTTAAAGGAAGTAAGATCCTTTTCTTCTCTAATATATTGAGGTAATGAGTTCCACAATTGAGGAGCCATTACTGAAAACATATCGTGTCTTCTAGTGCCTACAATTTTCAGGGAAGGGATGGTTAAGAGGTTTTGAGAAGTCAACCGAAGAGACTGAGGGGTATTATAAGGGATGAGCATTCTAGTTACAAATTGGGGTTCATTAGAAATTAACGTTTTATATACTAAAAATAATACCTTGAAGGTGATGCGGTGGCTAATTGGAAGCCAATGGGAACCAATCATTAAGGGCGTGACATGGTCATATTTTTTGGCATTATGGATAAGTTTAACAGCTGTATTTTGAATAATTTGGAGTCTTCTTTTTTCCTTTTGTGAGATATTGAGTAAAAGAGAATTGCAATAATCCATTTTGGCTATAACCAGGGAATGAATTAATATGTTGATGGATTTGGGCTCGAGAAATTTAGAAATTGAGCGTATCAAGCGTAATTTGTAAAAGCATGTTTTAACTATACGACTAATATGGTCGTGAAACGATAATTTGTCGTCGACAATAACTCCTAAGATTTTTAAAGTAGACACTAACTCTAAGGGGATGTTATTCAAGTTTCAAGTTTCAAGTTTATTGGTTTTTTATATCCCGACCATAAAACAAATATCTGGCCGGTTAACAATAAAATTTAAATAGGAAGAAATGACATATTTAATGGAGATTTAGGAAGATTGGTGAGAAAAATAACAACATATAAAACATACAAACGGATCTGACAGTGAGGGTAAATGGGGAGGTAGGGAAAAAGTTACATAATCTTAGCAGAAATGAGATAGAGGGAAGGGATATAACATAGAGGGCGGGGGTGCATGATATGAGCGAAATGCGCTGAAGATAAAGATTAGATATAAAAAAGGGTAAACAAGTGGACAAAAGGATTAAGATTTGGCAAAGGCATCTTTAAATAGAAAGGTTTTAAGATTAATCTTAAATTTTAGTAGTTGGGTTTCATCCCGAAGAAATTGGGGGAGAGAGTTCCACAATGTGGGGGCAATTATGGCGAAATTAGTATTCCTTGAGTAAAAGGATTCTTTTAGAGATGGGATGTAAAGAAGTTTTTGATCTGATGATCTTAAGGAACGAGAAGAACTTTGGGGGATTATTAGTTTATCTAGAAATAGAGGCAGGTGGGAATGTTTAATTTTGAAAGTAAGCAATATGATTTTATAAGTTATCCGATGAGTTACTGGGAGCCAATGGGCCTCTTTAAGAAGAGGAGTATTTACCGATTCTATAGATGAGTTTGATAGTTATTAAGGACAAAAGGGGTCCTCAGGATTATGTCCTTTTTCCAGGTGAAAAGCATAGATTTAGTTTTTTGAATGTTTAATGCTAGTTTATTGGAGTAGAGCCAATTTTTTATAATTTCGGGTTTCTTATTGATTACGTGATTTCTTCGTTATTTTCTGGGTCAAAAGGATGGAGAAGCTGAATATCATCCGAGTATGTAAATGATGTAAAGCCTATTGATTGGCAAATGCTCAGAAGTGGGGAAAGGAAAATATTGAATAGAAGAGGTGACAAAATAGAACCTTGGGGGATCCCATAGGTTAAGGAATAGGCTTTGGAATTTTCGTCGTTGTACCTGACAATTGAAGAACGGTTAGAAAGAAATGAAATTAACCAGTCGTTGATGCCTATGGATTCTAATCGTTTGAGTAATAAATTGTGATTAATAGTATCGAAGGCCGCGGATAGGTCTAATGAGAAAAGAACTACTGATTTGTGATGATCTAAATAGTAGTGAATATTAGTTATTAGTCCTATCATTGAGTATTCTGTATTGTGGAATTTTCGAAAGCCAGTTTGATTTGGGTGAAGTGAATTTGTGGATTCAACAAAATATGAAAGTTGATCGAATACCAATTTTTTGGTTAATTTGGCAAGGAAAGGTATATTGGCAATTGGATGATAATTTGACACCTCATCTGGACTGATTTTATGGTCTTTAATATAGGGGTGATAATGGCGGTTTCCAGAGAGGAGGAACAGATGCAGTTTTAGGACAAGAAAATGAATGAAAGGACCAAAGCAAGAAAAGAATTTGTTTAGATAGAACGGGGGAATAATTTCAGAACATGAACCTTTTATATTGATTTTTTGAAAAAGGGATTCTATGTCTTTTAGGGAAGGGATCTTAAAATTAGTACATTTGGCTGTAGGTATAGATTCAATTTTGCAATTGTTCATGGGATTGCCTAATGTGTTAGGATAGAAAGTATTTCTAATGGTACTGATTTTTTGGCAGAAATAATCTGCCAATTCCTGGGCTTTGAGGGTGGACTTTTGATTAGAGTTGCTTCTTTTCTGGGGTAATGGATTTTAGAATATTATATAAAATGGAAGGATTTTTTGCTTTATAAATTTTGTTGGAATAGTTGTTTTTAGCATGATTAATTTTATTTTTATAAGAGAAGCCTTTTCTCTGTAATGTTGTAAGTTTGTATAGGATTTAATAAGTCGCCATTTTCTTTCTAATGAACGTAGTTGTTTTTTCAAGAGGGAGAGTTCTTCCGTGTACCAGGGGTTAGAGAGTTTGCGGAGGGGGAGAGTTTTGGAAATTATTGGTGCTTTATTATCTAGAAGAGATTGTAAAGAAGAATTCCAAGTTAGTAATTGTTCTTCAGGTGAATTGGAATTGGAATTGTGAATTGTGATGGAAGGATTGAAAAAAGGCAGAATATCAGTAATTTCTAATTTAGAATAATCCCGAAAAGAGATCTTTTTAAGTTCTGAAATGGTTTGAGATGGTATAAGTTTTTGAAAGTAGAAGTTGAGCGATATGAAATAGTGATCAGACCAGGGCACAGGTGAGATGAATGGGACGGAGTGAGTGATATGTTGGAATTTGGATGTGAGAATCATATCTAAAGTGTGATTAGCAGAGTGAGTTGGTTCCTGAATTAATGTTTGCAGATTTAGGGTTTTAAGGAAATTTAATATATCAATAGTGTTTGGATTAGAGAGATCCTTGAAATGGATGTTAAAATCTCCTAGGATCAGAGGGCAGGTTGTTGCAGAACAAAAATCAAATATTAAATTTTGAAGCAAAGTTAGTTGTTTTGTCCAATGGGTGGGGGAACATAAAGTAATAAGAAGTCAATTTTGGGTTTCAAATTGAGTTTAACGTGAAGGTATTCGATGGCGACGTTTCCAGTGGAATGGTCGCAGATGTTGACTAAATTATTGTGAAAAATGACCGTTAAACCACCGCCTTTGCGGTTGTGGCGGTGATTCCAGTAATAATCATAATTTGGAGGGCAACAGAAGGAGAGGTATGCTTCTTCACCATCGGTAAGCCAAGTTTCAGTAATGCAGAGAATGTGTAAACCCTGTTGGAAAATAGCATCTTTTAGAAGGTGATATTTGCTTTTAATGGATCTGGAATTGATAAGGCCAAATTTCAAGCTTATATTATTAGAGGTATAGTTTTTGTGGGAGGACAAAGCAGTATTTGCTGATATATGATTTGAAGACAGTGGTAAAGTTGGAATTTCCAAAATTGTAGGTGAGCGAGTTCTTGTGGTTCTGTGGATTAAAGGACGATGACCCCAAAGGACTGGGATATTATTGTAAATTGCAGGCATGGTAAAGTCTTTGAAGGCGTTAGTGTAATAGGCAGTGGCGTACCTAGGGGGGGGCGGGGGGGGGGGGGCCGCCCCGGGTACCAGCCCTGAGGGGGTGTTCCCGGCCTTGCCGCTCAGTCCCCCCCCACGCCCGAAGGACCGCTCGCCCCACTGACCTTCCAGCACACCTATGAAGCAGCCCGCAGCAGGATCGCGACGTCAGCAATCCCTCAGCTGCTTGGGCGCTGCTTCCTGTGCACCGCGGTCCCGTCCCTCCTCTGACGTCAGAGGAGGGGGCGGGACCGCGGCGCAGGAAGCAGCGCCCAAGCAGCTGAGGGATTGCTGACGTCGCGATCCTGCTGCCGGGCTGCTTCATAGGTGTGCTGGAAGGTCAGTGGGGCGAGCGGTCCTTCGGGCGTGGGGGGGGCAGTAGCTTAAGGTAGCCCGGCGCAGGAAGCAGCTCCTAAGCAGCGCAAAGATAGCTGACGTCGCGATCCTGCTGCGGCTGCTTCATAGGTAGTGCGGGGAGGCCAGGGGGGCGAATGGTCCTTCGGGGTGGGTCGGGGCATCAGGCCTTCAGGGGGGGGCGGGCGGGCGGGCAGGCAGACTTTCAAGGGGGAGGGGGGTGACAGGCAGGCAGGCAGGCCTTCAAGGGGGGGTGCAGGTCTTCGGGGGGGGGTGCAGACCTTCAAGGGGGTGCAGGCCTTCAAGGGGGGGACAGGCAGGCAGGCCTTCAAGGGGGGGACAGGCCTACAAGGGGGGGGGGACAGGCCTACAAGGGGGGGGGACAGGCCTACAAGGGGGTGCAGGCCTACAAGGGGGGGGGACAGGCCTTCAAGGGGGGACAGGCCTTCAGGGGGGGTGCATGCCTTCAGGGGGGGTGCCGACCTTCAAGGGGGTGCAGGCCTTCAAGGGGGGGACAGGCAGGCAGGCCTTCAAGTGGGGGGACAGGCCTTCGGGGGGGTGCAGGCCTTCGGGGGGGGGTGCAGACCTTCAAGGGGGTGCAGGCCTTCAAGGGGGGGACAGGCAGGCAGGCCTTCAAGGGGGGGACAGGCCTACAAGGGGGTGGGACAGGCAGACCTTTAAGGGGGGATAGGCCTTCAAGGGGGGACAAGCAGGCAGGCCTTCAAGGGGGGGTCAGGCCTTCAAGGGGGGGGGGACAGGCCTTCGGGGGTGCAGGCCTTCGGGGTGGGTGCAGGCCTTCGGGGTGGGTGCAGGCATTCGGGGTGGGTGCAGGCCTTCGGGATGGGTGCAGGCCTTCAGGGGGGGACAGACCTTCGGGTGGGGGGTACAATCCTTCGGGGAGGGTGCAGGCCTTCAGGGGTGGGGTTTAGGCGTTCAGAGGGGGACAGACCTTCGGGTGGGAGGTAAAGTCCTTCGGGGGGTGCAGGTCTTCAGGGGTGGGGTGTAGCCCTTCTGAGGGGGGACAGACCTTCGGGGGAGGGGGGTCCTGGTGTAAAAGTACACAGAGGGAGAGAGGGATACGTGCATATGCCAGACTTTGGGGGTTAGAAATAATGGGTCTAAAAACAGAGGAGTGGGAGAGAGATGGTGCATAATGGGATTTAGGGAGGGAAGGAACAGAAAGGGAGAGAACTTGGAAACAGGGGATGGTGTGGAGGGGGGATAGAGATACTGGATAGGAGGATAGTTGGGAACAGAAAGGGAGAGATGGTGGATCCTGGGGTGGTGGGGAGTTGAGAAAAGGTGAATCTGTGGATGGAGACAAAAAAAAGGAAAGATGCCAGATCTCCGGGAGAGGGAAGGGAAACGGAAGGGGAGAACAGAGATGGCAGACGGATGGTTAGCACGGAGAAAGGAGACCCTGGCAAGCAAGACAACAAGAGCCTGGGACCAACAAGATTTGAATATTGATCAGAGAACAAAAGGTAGAAAAAATAATTTTATTTTCTGTTTTGTGATTACAATATGTTAGATTTGAAAAGTGTACATGAGACAGCTTGAAATGGGAACTTTTCTATTTTTGTGAATGGCAAGGCTGAGTTCAGTTAAAATATATGCTTTATAAGAAAATATAATAATGTGTTTTATAAAGTTTATAAGCATTGCTGGCATACTCGGTGAGGTGTTCCTAGTGTTGGTGGTGGTGGTAGCATGTCAGTGTGTTGAGAGGAAGAGGTAGTCTGGGAAATTCTGCTGAGCAAACTCTGGGCCCATTTCCACCCCCAGTTAGTCCACTCCACTCAACTGGTTCACACACTGAGTGGGTCTTTGGGTGTTATTTCTGGGTAGTTGTTTTAGAATCTCTTCCAGTGGTTTGTCAGTATCTCCTTCTGGTCCAAGGAAGGAAACTTTGTCAACCTTAGCATTGACCTTCAGAATATGTTTGTAACAGCGCTGCTTGTGTGGCATTAGGCTATGTAGTGATCGAAAGAAAAAAACAGACCTTTGCACATTTTTGCACTATATGGTGGGTGTATGAGGAGATTCATTTCCTGCACAGTTAAGTCCATGTGAAGTTACCTTGTGCTGTATTTGACATCTAGCAAGGTCTCTGTTTGGAAGGAAAGATCTAAGCTTAAAAATGAAGTGGCCAGAAGTTATGTTAAAAGTAGATAGCGTAGCTGGTTTTAAGAAAGGTTTGGACAAATTCCTGGAGGAAAAGTCCATTGTCTGTTATTAAGACATGGGGGAAGCGTCTGCTTGCCCTGGATTGGTGCACTCAGCAGCAACAAATACTAGTTTTGGCTGGCTCTTTCCCCGCATTTCTCCTCTCTTCCCCACGATTTAATATCCAGTTCAGGCAGTAAGTAAATGCATCGGCAGGGGGGGGTCTGGTAAGTCTTGGGGGCTGGGGATGGAAGGTGAGAATCAGTTCTGTAGGCTATCAGAAATTTGCTTAATTATCTACTCACACAGAAAAGCAGTAAAGTCAATAGGTTCTCTGAGTGGGAACAACCTGTTTGATCTTGCACTCTTGTGATTGACCAATTGTTTATCACTGTTTAATTTATCACATTGATTAATTTGAGCACACCTGAGGTGTCCTATGATGGTGTGCACTGCAGGCAGAGGAGCCTTATTGTGTAAAGCACTGGAGAATTCTCTCCTCTCGCTTACCTCTCACGCTGAGGACACCCTGCTTCAGTATAATCATTTATATGATTTATCTTATAAACATTATTACGTGGTCTTTTCCTCAAGTGCTGAGACATCAGGTTGTTCCCACTTGGAGAACCTATTGACTTTTACTGCTTTTCTGTGTGGCTTTAACATTTTTGCTATTCAGTATACCTAAACTATTATTCAGTATGAAAAATATGGTTTGTTCAATCAAATCCTGTGTGGACATTGGACTTCTATGAGTGAATGTTCTGCTTGATTGAACAAACTAAATTTTTTCTACTGAATAATAGTCTAGGTACAATGAAAGTAAATAGCAAAAATGTTTGAGTAGATAATTAAGGAAATCTTTTTCATATTGCTTGCTTATGGACTGGGAAAAAAGACTGTTCAAGCAAATGTCTCCAGAACTGCTTTAATGGAAAAATGTGATTTTTTTTTTTTTAAGTACTTTGTGAAATTTATTGTTGTTGTGAAATTTATTGTTATACTTTGTTTAAACTTAAAAAGCGGTGTCATTAACAGTGAATCTAATCGAAAAATCGATTCAACAGGGTGAATCGAATCGAATGAAATATTTTTCTCTGAATCGGGCAGCACTATTGGCTACCATGAGAATGGGCTACTGGGCATGATGGACCATTGGTGTGACCCAGTTAGGCTATTCTTATGTTATGTTCTCATCTGTAGGGGCCTTTGTTTTCACTTCTTATTTTAATGTATTTTTTTCCTGGGAACTTATCAGTGTTTTTTTATAATGGGAACAAAAATGGAAGAGAATTAATGTGTGTGGAATGGGGGGTTAACTAATTTCTTCAGCTAAATAATTAAATCCACTTCAAACAGACATAGGAGAACTCACGCACCATTCACACACCCTCCAACCAAAAACGTCAAAAGAAAAAAACTGTTCGACAACCTCCTAGCCATTCGAGCTGCAACACTTGACCCCCAACTCTACAACCTATTGACCTCGACCACAAACTACAAAACCTTAAAAAAAGAAATAAAAACCCTTCTATTCAAAAAACACATAAAACCAAACTAACATAATCAGAACTGTCCCAAGCATCACCTGCAACTACTCCATATGTACTTCTGATGTCATGACAATTCCGACATAATTTATGTTATGTTATGTTTGGAATAATGGTTACATAAATGAGGTTCAATAAAAGAAAATTTTCACTGCCTGTTTCTATTCTGACCATTTATTCCATTTCATGGTTATTGCAAAAAAAAAAAAAAAAAAATTTTTCCATGAGGGGGGGGGGGTGTCAAAAAATGATGGGCCCCGGGTGCCACATACCCTAGGTATGCCACTGGTAATAGGTTCGTAAGCCTAATATTAAATTGTAGAAAAGGAGGAGAACTATGAGCCTATATTTATGGCCGACTGGAGCTGAAGAATGTGGATTGGGTTTAAAGATAATGGCTTGCGCACGAAGGAGCAAACTAAAGAGCAGGTCCTGCTCCTTTTGCGTGCTCCTTTTGCGCGCGCTGAAGGCTTTGCATGCGCCGCAGAGAGCCCAAATAAGTAGGGCATGTGTTGACCTGATTGAGGGTGGAGTCCGGCGCAAAGGAGGAAGGAGCAAAAGTAAGCTAAAAAGTAAAATATAACAGCAAATAAGTAAAGACTTTTAAAGATCTTTTTGTGGCCATTGATTAGGTGGTCCACAGTCTCTTTGGCTACCTATGTGTCATAAATGTGCATGAAGTGAATCTCAGTTTAAAGGAAACTCTGGAATGAGGGGGTATAAGAACATAAGAATTGCCGCTGCTGGGTCAGACCAGTGGTCCATCGTGCACCACAGTCCACTCGCACAGTGGCCCTTAGGTCAAAGACCAGTGCCCTATTTGAGTCTAGCCTTAACTATGTTCTGATTCAGCAGGAACTTATCTAACCTTGTCTTGAATCCCTGGATGGTGCTTTCCCCTATAACAGCCTCTGGAAGAGCATTCCAGATTTCTACCACTCTCTGTGTGAAGAAGAACTTCCTTACATTTGTTTGGAATCTATCCCTTTTTAACTTTAGAGAGTGCCCTCGTTCTTTCCACTTTGGAGAGGGTGAACAATCTCTCTTTCTATACTAAGTCAATTCCCTTCAATATCTTGAATGTTCAAGGGAAAAAATGTCCTCTAATCAGTACAATATTTTGTTAATGGCTTCTTAAAACACTCTTTCTGTATTGCAATAAATCTTTCCATTTTATATATATGACATAGAGAATTCCACCAAAAATTATAATTTAGTCTACTCCAGTTTTTCCAATTATAAGTAATTTGTTGAATGGCAACCCAGTCATTATAAGTAATAATTTGTTATTATTTGAAGAAATCTGACTTTTTGCTGCCACTGGATTATCTAATAAACAATTAATTTGGTCCCAAATTGATTTCCAAAAAGCTATAACATATGGACAATAGAATAACAAACGATCTAAAGTTCATGCTTCAAGATGACAGTGCTAACATTTATTAGACTTAGAGCTATCCAATTTTTGTAACCAAACAGGGGTCCATAATGCTCTATGTAACAGAAAAAAACATGTTTGTCTCATAGATGCTGACATTGTACATCATCCTCCAAGTCCAAATTTGTGTCCATTTACAAGTTTAATTGTGAGGGGGGGGAGGGAGGGTAATTTATTATTACAAATTGTTCAAGGTATTTGATTATATGATAAGAAAGGGTGGGAAGGATAGGAGATAAGAGCATATCATTTGTACCATTGATGATTATTAAGTGATATATTTTTTGTTAATTTGTTTGAATATATTGTCACACTTATTGTAAGTTTGAAAATGAATAAAGATTTACAAAAACAAAATATCTTGAATGTTTCGATCATGTCCCCTCTCAGTGTTCTCTTTTCAAGGGAGAAGAGGCCCAGTTTCTCTAGCCTCTCATTGTATGGCAACTTCTCCAGTTCCTTAACCATTATGTCACTCTTTTCTGGACCCTTTGAAGTAGTACTATGTCCTTTTTTATGTACGTCGACCAGTGTTGGACACAGTATTCCAGGTGGGGGCGCTCCATGGTCCGGTACAGTGGCATGATAATCTCAGATCTGTTTGTGATCCCCTTCTTAATCATTCCTATTTTTTGTGCGTGGACGGCTTCATTGACTTGTCTACAAGTACTCCTAAGTCCCTTTCCTGGGGGTTCTCTCCGAGTACAGCACCGGACATCCTGTATTTGTGCATATGAATTTTGTTACCGACATGCACTTATCCATGTTGAACCTCATTTGCCATTTCGCGGCCCATTCATAGAGTGGATGAAAGTGAAAGGGAATAGACTAAGGTGAAAGGAAATAGACTAAGAAGTAACCTCAGAAAATACTTTTTCACAGAAATGGTGGTGAATTCATGGAATGGCCTCCTGGAGGAGACAAAAAGTATATCTGAATTCAAGAAAGTATGTTGGATCTCTAAGGGATTGGAAGATAGTAGATGGCAGACTAGATAGGCCATATGGTTTTTATCTGCCTTTTTTTTTCTATGTTTCTATGCTCCCAGCATATTAGCAGCTGCTTTCTGATTTATGCTACAAGCAGTAGAGAGCAATGCCAGGGTGGAAGGTAATATCGTCTCTTGACTACTGTAACTCTCTTTATCAGGACATAACTCAAAAAGAGATTAGGAGATTCCAAGTCATCCAAAATAACATAATATAACATAACATTGTACTTGTTGACCTCGTAACCATTAGTTCAACGCGGTTTACAAAAAATTACTATAGAAAATCATAATTCATGGAATGAAGAGAGTTGGTCAGATATTTAGAAAATAAATAGGTTTTCAATTGTGATCTAAAGTCTCTAATAAGAGTGAGCTACTAGCAACAAAGCTCGAAATTCTTTATCATGAAGGGCCGCTTGGGATGTCAAAGTGTGATTGAGAAATTTTATACTTTTACAACTCTGGATTGAAGGAGAGTTAAACAAAGGATGGGTTCTTCTACTATGTCTGTATGACGCCAAGGAAAATCTATTAACCAAGTATAGAGGGGCTGTGGCGTAGAGAACTTTGTAACAGAAGCAGCCCAACATAAACAATACATGAGCCTCCACAGGCAGCCAGTGTAACTCACAGTAAAAAGACGTAACGTGATCATATTTCTTTAGGCCATAGATCATTCTGACCGCTGTATTCTGTATCAGTACTAGTCTCGCTAATTCTTTCTTAGTAATTGTCAAATAAATAATATTACAATAATCAAGGAGACTTAATAAAAGCGATTGAACCAATAATCTAAAAGCAGCAAATTCAAAGTAAGATCCAATAGTTCGTAATTTCCATAGGGTGAAGTAGCTTTACGTACTACAGCATCTACCTGAGTTTTCATAGTGAGTTGCTGGTCCAAAATAATTCCTAGTATTTTAATTGTTGAGTGTATTGTATATGAAATTGAATTTATGCTGGCAGATGGTTCAAAAGGTACTTTGCTAGAAGACACCACAAAAAAGTTAGTTTTGTCTGAATTTAATTTAAGTTTAAATTGTTACATCCAGACATTCATCTGTTGCATTACGGCTTCAATTTTGGTGGCCATAAAAATCATTTTTAACGCCAAGAAATTTGATCATGTCACCCTCTCCTTAAAAAAAAGCTCATTGGTTACCTATTTCCCACAGGGTTACCTTCAAGACCCTTCTTCTTGCTTTTAAAGTTCAATCCAGCCATATCCCCCCCCATCCATAGACAGATTGCTGATCTCCTATGAATCCCGTCGATCACTGCACTCTTCTTAATAATATCTTCTTGCAGTTCCTTCTGTCCGTCAGTTGTTTTACGATACAACATGCAAAACAATCTTTTCAGTAACTGACCCCACATTATAGAACTCCCTACCCCTGACCCGCAGACAAGAAACTAAACTCAATAACTTCAAATCTGGTTTTATGAACATAAGAATTGCTGCTGCTAGATCGGACCAGTGGTCCATTGTGCCCAGCAGTCCACTCACGCGGCAGCCCTCTAGTCAAAGACCAGCGCCCTGAGACTAGCCCTACCTGCGTACGTTCCGGTTCAGCAGGAACTTGTCTAACTTTGTCTTGAATCCTTGGAGGGTGTTTTCCCCTATGACAGACTTCAGAAGAGCGTTCCAGTTTTCTACCATTCTCTGGGTGAAGAACTTCCTTACGTTCATATGGAATCTATCCCCTTTCAATTTTAGAGAGTGCCCTCTCATTCTTCCTACCTTGGAGAGAATAAACAACCTGTCCTTTTCCACCAAGCCTATTCCCTTCAGTACCTTGAATGTTTCAATCATGTCCCCTCTCAATCTCCTCTGTTCGAGGGAGAAGAGGCCGAGGTTCTCTAATCTTTTGCTGTACGCAACTCTTCCAGCCCCTTAACCATCTTAGTCGCTCTTCTCTGGACCCTTTCGAGTAGTACCGTGTCCTTCTTCATGTACAGTGACCAGTGCTGGACGCAGTACTCCAGGTACATGGCCCGGTACATGGCCCGGTACATGGCCCGGTACAGCGGCATGATAACCTTCTCCGATCTGTTTGTGATCCCCTTCTTTATCATTCCTAGCATTCTGTTCGCCCTTTTCACCGCCGCCGCACATTGCGCGTATGGCTTCATCGACTTGTCGATCAGAACTCCCAAGTCTCTTTCCTGGGAGGTCTCTCCAAGTACCGCCCCGGACATCCTGTATTCGTACATGAGATTTTTGTTACCGACATGCATCACTTTACACTTATCCACGTTGAACCTCATCTGTCATGTCAATGCCCATTCCTTGAGCCTGATTATGTCACATTGCAGATCTTCGCAATCCCCCTGTGTCTTCACAACTCTGAACAACTTCGTATCGTCCGCAAATTTAATCACCTCACTCGTCGTACCTATGTCCAGATTGTTTATAAAGATGTTGAAGAGCATGGGTCCAAGCACCGAGCCCTGCGGCACCCCATTAGTGACACTCTTCCAGTCCGAGTATTGTCCATTTACCCTCACTCTCTGCTTATGAGATCTATTTCTAGGATTTACTACCTATGAGACTTAGACTATTGGCTTAACATTAAAGACTCCCTTACCCCTTCCGTTCTTTCCTTTCCCTTTCTATTAGTTTGATACTATGTTTGATACAATTATCCTTATGCAGCATGTTACGTCGGTATTGTTAATTTAAGTCTGTTTCCCACTTCCTAAAATATTTTGTTAAGGGGTTTTTTTTTTTTTTTTAAAGAGCCACAAACCAACAAATGCAAAATGGCAGACAAGAAATTTTGAAGTTGTACAAGAAAGGGGATCCCCCCAAGAGGACTGGACTCTGATGTCCTCCTGGGTTACAAAGGCATCCCTCAACCCCCCCCCCCAGCAGATCCCCTCCCACCATCCCCTCCCCTCAACCCCCTCCCTCCCCCCCTTCCCCCAATCCAAGAGCAAAGAAGTAACCAAGGTCAGAGAGGTGGGGTAGGATATAACTGAAGTCTGTTCAGAATGCGACTCCGACTCCTTGGAGGCAAAATGTCCAAATAAGGAGACCAAGTACGGACAAAGTCTCTGCTTCTGCAGCGAGAGGAGTAAGCCTCCCATTCTGGCCTCCCATCCCATAAGTTCGTGTAATTTATTCCTCCAATACCAGAAGGAGGGAGGAATATCAGCCAACCAGTAATTCAAAATACACTTTTCCCCAGGATATAACATTTACTCAAAAACAATTTTTCAGCAGAAAAAACATAGAGAAGTAAGCAAACAGTATATGAAGCGCAGAGAGAGGGACGGGAACATGCAATAGGCCCCGAAGGAAGGAAGCCAGATCCCCCCAGAAGCCCTGAATACTTTTACAACTCCAAAGGCCATGAAAGTAAGAATTCACCTCAGTGATACAAGTAAGACAGTGTTGGGTGTCCACACAGCCCATGTGGTAGGCCCAATTCTGGGAGGTATACGCTCTCAACAGGGTTCTATAATGGCACTCTCGGAGCTCAGAATTATGTACTAGAGCTGGGATACGTTTAAGAGCTTGGAGCAAAAAATATGCCCCAAGCTCCCTCCCCAAATCCCGCTGCCAAACATCCAATACAGAGGAGAAATCCCGAGGAGGTCCCAGCGCACCAAGCTGCTTATGAAAGAAGGAGACCGAGACCTGAGGCTCTGGATCCACCCCCCCTCCAAGAAGGCATGAAACAGGAGCCCAAAATCCAAAGATAGGGAACCCCCAGGGAGAGACCTCACATAATGTAGCAATTGACAATAAGCATAAGCAAGGCCAGGGTGTGCAAGGCCATGCTGCAGCAACTCATTGCAGGTCAGGAGCCCCCCATCATCCCACAAAACATGAGAAAGAAGTTCAAAGCCCCTAGCCCGCCATCTACCAAAAACTGAAGGGACCAGCCCTGGTGGGAAGGTGAGATTACTGGTCAGAGGCAGCAAAACACTAACATGGGAGGTCCTGATGCCACAGGAGAAGCAATTGCCACCACACCTCCCAAAGTGGTCTAAACAAGACACTACATCTACTAGGAGCAGGCACTTCTGCCAGTCAAGCATGGTGAAGAGATAGGAGGTGAGGAGGATAAAATTAATCTCATTCCAGAGAGGTGTTAGTATAGAAAGCAGTGCCCAAGACCCAATCCCGGACATGTCATAAAAGGCAAGCCTGATTATAAAGAGCAATATTCGGCAGTGGCGTACTAAGGGGGCGCAGTCCGCCCCGAGTGGACGCCCCAAGGGGGTGCACAGCCGGCCACCTTCCCTATTCTGCTGCTGATCCATCTCACCACCACATCCCGGCACCGGCTCCCCCGCAGTCATTCCTTAACCCGGCTGGCCGGCCGGCAACTGGTAGATGGAGACAAAAGGTGAGGCAGGCTGGTGGGCGGGGAAAAAGCGTCAGGCTCAAAAGGCTTCACCTTCGGTGTCAATTTTAATGTCGTAGGGTAAGTTCTGGGGCAGTCAATCGCTGTCTGGCTGGCCGGCAACTTCCTCCCTGTTAGAACTGACGCCGGAAGTGAAATCTTGTAGGCCCGATGCTTGTACGCGTCGGGCCTGGCTCGGGGAAGGAGCAGGGAGAAATCGGCTGCTGGCTTGGGGGTGGGGGTAAGGAAAGAATCGTGGAAGTGGAGAAATCAGCACAATGGCTTTGTGGGGGCTAGGGGGAGAGAGAAAGAAAGGCAGAAATAAAGAGGGGGGCCAGGGAGAGAGAGAGAAAGAAAGGCAAACATAAAGAGGGGGACCAGGGGGAGAGAGAAAGAAAGGCAGAAATAAAGAGGGGGCCGGGGGAGAGAGAAAGAAAGGCAGAAATAAAGAGGGGGGCCAGGGGGAGAGAGAAAGAAAGGTAAAAATAAAGAGGGGGACCAGGGGGAGAGAGAAAGAAAGGCAGAAATAAAGAGGGGGCTGGGGAGAGAGAAAGAAAGACAGAAATAAAGAGGGGGCCAGCGGGAGAGAGAAAGAAAGGCAGAAATAAAGAGGGGGGCCAGGGGAGAGAGAAAGAAAGGTGGAAATAAAGAGGGGGTCAGGGGGAGAGAGAAAGAAAGAGGGGGGGGCCAGGAGGAGAAAGAAGAAGGACCAGAAGAAGGACCAGAGACTTATGAAATCACCAGACAAAAAGGTAGGAAAAATGATTTTATTTTCAATTTAGTGATCAAAATGTGTCCGTTTTGAGAATTTATATCTGCTGTCTATATTTTGCACTATGGCCCCCTTTTACTAAACCGCAATAGCGATTTTTAGCGCAGGGAGCCTATGAGCTTCGAGAGCAGCTTGGGGCATTCAGCACAGCTCCCTGCACTAAAAACCACTATCGCGGTTTAGTAAAAAGGGTGGGGGTATTTGTCTATTTTTGTATAGTTGTTACTGAAGTGACATTACATAGAGTCATCTGCCTTGACCTCTTTGAAAAACCTCCCAAATATAAATGATAATTAACATTTTCTCTGCGTACAGTGTGCTTTGTGTTTTTTTTAAATTTTATTATTGGTAGATCATTTTGACTTGGTCATAAAAGTTACATAAAAGTAACTCGCAAGCCCAAAAAGTGTGGGCATCTCTTCTGTAAACAGTGGTGTCCGTCTCAGCTTGTGCTCCCTCCGGTAGTTGTTTCACTTCTGGCCGGCTCCCCTGCTCAAAGCCGCGGGTATCGGCTCCTCACGCAATCCGCGGCTGCGTCAGAAGTGTTCCCTCTGACGTCACGATGTCAGAGAGAAGGCTTCCAATGCAGCCACGGATCTTGTGAGGTGTAGACGCCTGCTGCTTTGAGCAGGGGAACTGGCCAGACATGCTGGGCAGGGAAGAGATATTCCTGCTGCACAGGGAAGGGGGGGGAAAGAAATGTTGCACAGGGAAGGGGGGGGGGAGAAATGCTGCTGCTGCACAAGGAAGGGGGTGAGAAAAATGCTGCTGCTGCTGCTGCACCCAATTGGGGAGAGAGAGGGAAGAAGTGAGAAGGAAGACAAGGGAGAGGAACCAGAGATGCCGTCCATGGGAGGGATGGAAATGAAAGGAGATACCAGACCATGGAGGGGGAGGAAGAGATGCCATGCCATGGGGGGAGGGAAGGGAAGGAGATAGAGATACCACACCATGGTGTAGAGTGGGAAGGAAGGAAGGAAAGGAGAAGAGAAAGAGAGAGATGCCAAAGCATAGGGGAGGGGGTGGAGACAGAAAAATGGAGAGGGGGTGAAGCTGAAATGAATCATGTGCAAAGGAGAGAAGGGACCCCGGATATACAGTTTATTGAAGGGACATAGAAAGAGGGAAGATGCCATATGGAAGAGAGAGAGGGTGGACGGTAGATGGAAGGGGCAGAGGGAGTGTGGGCAGTAGACGGAAGGGGTAGAGAGAGAGGGCAGAAGCTGGGTGGAAGGGGCAAAGAGAGGGCAGATGTTGCATGGAAGGGACAGAGGACAAGCACTGTATAGAAAGAAGAGAGAGAAGATGATTAAAGCAGAAACGACAAAAGATAGAAAGATTTTTTTGTTGCTTTACTTAGAATCAAGTAGTATTGTAACTGTATTGATAAAAGTTTATAAATAGGAAATGGAAATAAGGCAATTTATTGGACTACACCCCTTTCCTCAGGACAGAATAGCATAACAGCAGTATACTGTACTGTTCTGAAGAAAGATTTGGCCTCTGAAAGCTAATTGAAAAATGGATTAGTCCAATAAAATGGTATTTTCTTATTTCTCATTATTTGTTTTATTTTTATTTGTTAATTTGTAAAGTGGTGATTGTTATGTATCAGTTTTTTCAAATTTACATCTACTGTCTTTATATTTTGCATAGTATTAGGGGACATGTGTCACTGTTTTTGTCGTGTTGTGGTGTTGCATTGTTTGCAGAGTCTAGTTTCTTGGCGGTTCAGTTTAACTTTTGTCTACATATTTCTATTTTTAGTTTGTGATTATTCCATATTGGACAAGGGTGTATCACTGTTCTGTGTATATGAAAAGGACATAGTTTTCAGTTGGCATTGACTGCAGGATCAATTGACTGTGCGGGATCTGGCTTGTTTAGTTTTATAATGTATGTGTTGGTGTTCTAGTGCTCACTGCAGTGTTTAAGATGCTGCCTTTTCCTAGGTACACTCTTGTGCGATATGTGGATTGTTACTAAAAAATATATTTTTTATATAGATGGGGGGTGGGGGTGTGTCAAAAAATGATGGGCCCCGGGTGTCACATATGCTAGGTACGCCACTGATATTCGGCACCCTGAAACCTCCCCGGTCCCAAGAGCCCAACAGCAACTGCCATTGCAACTTGGGCTTCCTGCCTCCCCAACAAAACTTTGATAGCAAAGAGTAGAAGGCCCAGATGTCTTTGTGCAAAAGACACTGAGGAAGTGTCTGCAGAACGTAGAGCCATTTAGGGAACAACACCATCCAAAAGAGATGCACTCTCCCCATCAATGAGAGTGGCAAATCACGCCAAGTAGTCAGGACAGAGCCAGTAGTGGAAAGCAAGCGATCTACATTCAATTGGTAAAGCTCCCGAACATCCATAGACCGTTGAATTCCCAAGTAGCGAAAAGAGGACACAGCACATTTCAATGGAAAGGCCCCTCCTCATGACCTCTGAAGATGCTTAGTAGAGTCCAGCGCCTCCGAACAAAACCTGAAAAATCCCCATATTCCCGAACGCTCTCCAGGAGAGTAGACAAGGATTGGTACGGGTCAGTCAGGAAGACAAGGAGGTCATCAGCAAAGGCTGCAACCTCAAAATGAGTGGCACCCAGCTGAAGGCTGCTGATGTCTACATTAGATTGCAGCTCTCTAATCAAAGGATCTAAATAAAACGCACACAACGGCAAGAAGGGGCAGCCCTGGCAAGTGCCCCAATGAATCGAAAAGGGGGTCGAAAGTCCTCCATTCACTGAGATCTGCACTTCTGGATCACAATACAACACCTGGATAGCATTAAAAAAGAAGGGGCCCATCCTGTATGCATGCAGTACAGCAAAGAGGAACCTCCACCGCATGCAGTCAAATGCCTTTTTGGCGTCAAAGCTAACAAGTAAGGTGGGGTGCCGTCTGCTCCACCTTTCTCCAGGGCCAACAAGATACATCAAATATTTTTAGACACCGGACGGTCACGCACAAAAATCCCATATGCTGTTCTGACACTAGGGAGGGCAGCACCCAGACAAAGCAATTTACCAGAACCTTAGCCATCAATTTCATCTCAAAATTCAGCAGGGATATGGGTCTATAGGATTCCAGCAGGATTGGATCCCGAACCGGCTTGGGAAGGACGATAATCTGGGCTAGATTCAAATAACAAGGCAGGAAGCCTTTAGCCACACTTAAATTAAAGATCTTTGCCAACACTGGAGCGATCTCTGCAACAAGCAACTTGTAAAATTCATCGCGGTAGCCATCCAGCCCTGGAGATTAGCCCAATGGGCAAGTGCGAATCACCCACTCCACCTCCTCCACAGTGATAGAGCGCTCCAACATGTCTGAGTCCCCAATGGAGAGATGTGGCAGATATAAACTGTCTAAGTAGACCCTCCCTTCGAGAAAGTCCTGGCCGGGCGAGTCATACAAAGCGGCGAAAAAGTCCCACATAATCCAGCTAATATCCTCGGTCTTATGATGCAGAGCCCCCTGTGAGTCACGCAAAGCCGTTACACCCACAGACCCACGATATGGGTGGGCCAAATGGACCAGCACCCAATTACTCTTATTAGCAAACCAAAATAGTTGAAACTTATAGTGGTCACTAGACCGCTGCGTCCCCCAGTGTAAGAGTTCATCCAATTCCTGATGTGCCTCTAAAAGCTGTGTCTTGAGCTCCAACGACTCTTGACTGGTAAAGTGTCGCCTCAGAACTATAACCCTGTGCTCCAGCGAGAGAATTGCCCTATGGCGTGTTTTAGCCTCAAAGGACACAAAGGCCATGATTTCCCTGTGCAACATGGCCTTCACCGTTTCCCAATAAAGGAGAGGATCCTCTCTATGTTCCTGATTGGTATGTTTAAAATCCCCCACTTGTTCAGCAAGAAGTCGTGAAAGCGGGTATTCTGATACAAGTGACAAGGGAATTTCCACTGGGCAACTCCCCCCGGGAGGGTTCCCAATGCCAACAAAGATCCACCCACGCGTGATCCGAAATTTCATTAGGGCCAAGCACTGCCTCCTGAACCACAGAAAGCAGCTCTCTTGAAAGGAGGATGAGATCAATCCTAGAAAACGTCCCATGGTACACGGTCCACCGGGTGCAAGACTCTCTAAACATCCAGCAGGCCCAAAGAAGAAGCCAGGAGCATAGCCTCAGTGCAAGCCTTGAGAGCCTCCCTCCCCGATGAAAAAGAGCAATGCAGCTCGGGTGAGGAACCTCGTTAAAATTCCCCCAATGATCAGGGGAAGATTCCCAAATTGCAATAATACGCAGCTTCTGAAAAAATATGACAGAGGGATTATTAGGAGCATAAAGATTACATAAAAGTAAGGGCTTATTGTTAAGAGTAACCGAGGCGATAAGGTAGCACCCCTCAGGATCCCTAAGAACCCTGTGAGTTTGCAATTGAAGGCCCTTGCGAAATAGAATCACCACACCTCCCATCTCCCCAGGGCCGGGGCCTCAAGGTGGTCACCTACCCACTAAGTACAGAGCTTAGCATGTTCCTCAGAGGACAGCCTAGTTTCCTGTAGAAAAGCCAAGGAAGCTTTTCTATGATTCAGCAATTGTAGTATTTTATACTATTTAAAAATAATAAATAATAATAATTTATTATCTTATATACCGCCCAACCAGAATTTCTGGGCGGTTCACAACAAGAGAACTGAGGCATATCAGTGAAGATACAGGATACAGTAGAATTCAGTAGAATACAATGCTAAACAATACAATACAACATGATACAATGCGGAATCAATGCACAAATTTGCCAAACAGATAGGTTTTTAGTGATTTTCTAAACTCATAGTAAGATTGGGAGTGGGCAATCACAGAACACATTCAAGAGTTAATAGGGGAGTGAATACCCCCCACATTCCAAGAAATCAGTTTATGTTCCAGGAAAAACTAAAAAGAGAGATAAAAGCAGATACAGAATATCCCATTTCACATAACCAGAGGAGTGTCCCAGCCGCAAAAAACGCCATGGAGACCATCTGTCTGAATCAAGGAAAACACCTCCCCCATCAAGACCACCCCTCCCTTGTCCCCCCACCCCAGCCCTATCCATTCCCTATACCACACCCCAATGGGTGCCACTTACAGGAAGCATGGTATACCCGCTACAGGCTCCCCACATTAGTTCCCCGGACCTAGTTATCACTCCCGCCCCATCACCCCAATAGAGCAGATAGACCCCCCCCAGGGTCAGACCCCAGGACTCATAAAGAGGAGCGGGAGAGGTACCCGGGGAGGGAAAATAGCAACTAAACAGTAGATACTAAACAAAGGAAAGAAGGCCAGGCCTCACTGGCACTAGCGGGTCTCAGTAAGGAGGACCAAGAGAGGTCTCCTGATAAAAGAAGAAGGTAGAAAAATAACCTGCAAAATACCTCCCCCAATCCCCCATCCCCTGGTAACTACAGTAATATTAGAACTTGGGGACCATGATAGAGATACAAGGTATACAATGGTATAACAGTAGTAACCATAAACTGCCAAACCCACCAGAAATCAATCAGCAAAGCAAGGGATACTGCTACTCAAGCCCCGATCTCCAAACAGCCCCGACGCACTCCAACCACACAACATCCATGCACTCACCCAAAGAACCCAGTCATTTCAAAAAGACTCCCCACCAGATCGCCCAGACCCACAGTCACTCCCACACACACAAACACACAACAGAAGCACCCCTCAGTGTTCCTCACCACTCACACACAGTCACATCCCCGCGCAGTCACTCCCTAGATGCACTCAAAAGCTCCCCTCCCCCAACCTTAACAGATGGAAAAAGACCAGACCCCAAAAGGGGAGTAACAAGTCACTAAGGTCCTCTCCCAGGCCAAAGTCATTGGGCTCAAGCCTCCAAGGGCAGTCAACACAACAAGCAGATACCCTCCAAAGCTCACAAAGCCAAAGTCACCTGGCGCGAGCCCCCAGCAGCGGCCAGCTCAGCAAACAGATACCCTCCGAGGATCATGGGGTACCCTCTGGGAACTTCTCCTCAAACCGCTGGGCAGCTTCCGGAGAGTCGAAATGATGTGCCCTGCTCGTGTGCATCACCCGCAAATGTGCAGGATATTGTAGAGAAGGGGATACTGTGGCAGATGAGGCCGGAGCAAAGGGGAGAAAACTTGTGGCGAGCCTAGGAGACCTCTGCGGAGTAGTCTTGGAAACAGAGGACAGATTTGTTATTGTAGTGCAGCTTCTTCCCCTGTCACAATGCCCGGAGCACCTCGATCTTATGACGGTAGTTTAAAAGGCGGCAAATAACCACCCGCGGCTGATCCGTTCCATCTCTCCATTGTCCCAGGCGGTGGGCCCGTTCGATGAACAGAGGGTCCAACTTTTATGGGATAGCCAGGGACTCTGCCAACCACTTTTTCAGGAAGTCCCCAGATCATTTTCCAAAAAAAAGATTCAGGCAAGACCACAAACCTGAGGTTATTCTGGCGGGATCAGATTTCAAGGTCCTCCACTTTAGCCTTAAGTGCCGCCAAAGAGGTGGTGTGCGCTGCCTATTCCTGGGAGAGCTGCTGCACTGCATCTTCAGCAGTAGTAACCTGCTGCTGGGTGTCCCAAACCTCGGAGGTCAGCATGGCAAACCGCTGGTCTAAGGTATCCAGTTTGTCCAGGATCCTCTGCAGTTTGTTGCCCAGCGTGCCTTCCAGTGTGGCCAGCACCTCGGCAGTGACCTCAGCAACCCAGAGAGAACTGGGAGTTTCAGGCGAGGCAGGCGTCATGTGTGTCGCCATTTTGGTCACTGGCTGCTTCCTCCACTCGCTGTCCGTTTTTGTTAGTCTAGCGGCCATCACTCAGCAAGACCTGACCGTGTTCCCCCGCACTGAGGTGTGATTAGAAAGGGCAAAATCACTGATTAAATAGCAGATCTATAGCAGGTGTACTGGAGCAGCGAGATCGCACTGCTCACAGCCCCATGCTTCCGCCGGAAGTCTTAAAGTATTTTTTAATTCTCTGTATAATTGTAAACTGCTTTGCATTTTAAAAGCAGTATATCAAGTCCACATAAACTTGAAACTTGATGATGATTTGTGACTTGTGAATAAGATTGGTGTTTTATGTGCCCCTTAAAACAGTGTACAGTATGCTAATATGACTTAATGCCGTATTTAAAGCTGAAATTATGCTGGGGTACTCATCTCAGTCCTTGGGTCACACCTAGCCAGTCAAGTTTCCAAGATAAACAGAATGAATATGCATGAGATAAATTTGCAAGCACTACCTCCATTCTATGAAGATCTATCTCATGCCTATTCATTGTAGGTCTGCCAAAAATCTGACTGGTTAGGTGTGTCCTGAGAACTGGATTGAGAAACCGTAGGCTTTGCATATATCAAGGAAAATGTGAACATACAGTTTCTATTAGAGTAGATACCCCTGATAGTGTGAATAACATAAGGCAGGAACTAGTGAAGCATGAATAATGGTCTGAAATTTGGCAGCTAAGATGTAATGCTAAGAAACGTAAGGTCATGCATTTGGGTTTCACAAACTCAAGGGAACAGTACAGTTTAGGGGGTGAAGAACTTTTGCGCACGAAAGAGGAGCGGAGCTTGGGAGTCATAGTATGTGATAATCTTAAGGTAGCCAAACAGGTTGAAAAGGTGACAGCGAAAGCTAGAAAGATGATAGGGTACATAGGGAGATGTATGGTCAGTAGGAAAAAGGAGGTATTGAGGTCAATGTATAAGATTCTGGTGAGGCCTCATTTAAAATATTGTGTACAATTCTGGAGACTGCACCTTCAAAAAGGATGGAGCTTGTCCAGAGGAAGGCTCCTAAAATGGTCAGTGGTCTTTGTCATAAGGCATATGGAGACAGACTTAAAGATCTCAGTAGGAATACTTTGGAGGAAAGGTGGGAGAGGGGGAGATATGACCGAGACATTTAAATACTGTGGTCCACTGTAGCACAAAATAGGATTCCTTAGCACTCACAGTGACTGCCACAAGATAGCACCTTGACGTGTGGCCCGGACCGGAGCCGCCCTGCAGGATCGGATTCACACTCTTCTCAATACAATGGCCAGAAAGAGAAAAATCAAAACAAAATCACTACCATTACTGTGCAAACAAATAATCTTATTTTTATTTGGTTTGTCTCCAGGTAGATAGTCTTTTCAATACAGCTGCTAAGCTGGTCAGAATAGCTTTGTACAGCAGGACTAAAACAAAAATAATAAACTTAAACAAGTCAGCAAAAAAACAGTAGCAAAGCCACAAGTCCTTGACTTATATTTAGGGATAAGGACACCTCAGCTGTGTCTCTGGTTTGCAACCCCACTGGGTCAAAACCCTGACTGCTGCAAATGCAGTCAGTATCAAAATTCAAAAAAAAAACCACAAAACAGTTCCAGGTACTTTTCTTCTCAGAACAAAAATTGTACAGTTCCTACAAGCCTCTGGCAAGTTTTCCTACACTGCCAGGAAACAGGGGAGTGATAGGTTTTGCATACAAAAGTCATTCACTTGACTCTCACTATGCCCGCCCAAGTTATCAGCAAAACCTCTCCCTCAAATAAATCACTCCTCAGCTTGCACACAGGAAAAAGGCAGAAAAGGTTTCACAAACAGTTCAACTCCCATAAATCACACTCACTGTTTGTGGACAGCAACAAAGTTCACCTGCATGTCCTCAATAACTTCAGGAGCACATTCTGCCAACGGTTCTCCCAATTCCATGGGCAGCTCACTGGAAAACATAGGCTTTTCAGCAGACCCCTCCTCCAGCACCTCCATAGGAACTGGATCGTTGCTCCTGCTTGGCTGTGAGGGCACCCTAGGGAGGAAAGGATTAAATCTCCTCCCTATCCTGCTTCCCTCTCTGCTCTCAGACCTGGGCTTAAGTAGCTTAGGGCGACACCCTGCTTCGTCAGCCCTGGCTGAGTTCCAAGGACCCCTTGGGCTCCCCCGGTGGTTAAGGTCGTTATTACATTTAACCACAATCTGTCCCTTCCCAATTCCTCTCCGGGTTTCCTTTATTGCTTCAACTTTTCTTGTTCTAACTGGGACCTGGGCAGGGAGCCTACCTGACTGGTCACATACCCCCTCCCTTAAATCCTGCTTATCCTCAGAAGCATAAGTATTCCCAGTGTTTTCGGGTATGCGGGAAAGTACATCCATATTGGTGTTTAAACTGCCTGGCCGGTGAACGACGGTGAATCTAAAGGTTTGCAGGGCTAAATACCAGCGTGTGAGCCGTGCATTATTATTTCTCATCGTCCCTAACCATTTCAAGGCTGCGTGATCCGTAACTAGGGTAAAAGGCCTTTCTTCAAGGTAGTGTATTAAGGTCTGCATCGCCCACTTAGCGGCCAGACACTCTAATTCCACTACCGCATAGTTACGCTCATTGGGGTGTAACTTCCTGCTTAGGTATAGCACTGGGTGTTCAACTCCCTGCTTCTCCTGACTGAGGATAGCCCCCAAGCCA
Organism: Geotrypetes seraphini; assembly: GCF_902459505.1. Lineage (NCBI taxonomy): Eukaryota > Metazoa > Chordata > Amphibia > Gymnophiona > Dermophiidae > Geotrypetes > Geotrypetes seraphini. The sequence goes on along the minus strand of NC_047094.1, from coordinate 88,348,745 downwards.
CACCCTGAAGCATCAGTTTGTAGAATAAAAGGTTTGTCAAAATCAACAGCCGCCAAGACTGGTTGATGACAAAGACTTCCTTTCAAGTCCAAGAAGGCTTCCATACTACTAGACTCCCATAACAACCTGTCCGGCCCATTCTTTCTTAACATATTAGTTAATGGAGTAGCTCTAGTAGCAAAGTCTGGAATGAATCTCCTATAATATCCTAGAAGACCCAGCAAACCCCGCAACTGTTTCTTGGAAGTTGGGCGAGGATAGTCCTGGATACACTGGACTTTATCCACCAGGGGTTTAATCTGACCCCGTCCTACCGTGTATCCCAAGTATTTAACTTCCTTCTGCCCTAGAAAACATTTCTTTGGGTTTATGGTAAAGCCTGCCTTCCTGAGTGAAGTCAGTACTGCCGAGACATGTCCCAGATGTTGATCCCATGTGGAGGAGTAGACGACGATATCATCAAGATAAGCCTCAGCATATGTATAATGTCCCCTTAAGACCTCATTAACTGCCCTTTGACAAGTCACGGCAGCCCCATGCAATCCGAAAGGCATCCGTGTAAATTGATAGAGCCCATAGGGAGTGCTAAAGGCTGTCTTGGGTTTGGCAGTCTCAGTTAAAGGGATCTGCCAATACCCCTTTGTCAGGTCAATGGTGGATAAATATTGGGCTTGACCCAGGCGATCCAAAAGCTCATCAACACGTGGCATGGGAAAGGCATCAAATTCAGATATGTCGTTAACTTGACGAAAGTCAATACAAAACCGGGGAGACCCGTCCGCCTTAGGGACAATCACGATCGGGCTACACCATGAGAGGGTTCAATCACTCCCAGGGTCAACATTTCCTGTATTAACTTATTGATCAACTTTTTTTTCTCCTCTGACAACCGGTAGGGCCGAACCCTTACTATCTTCCCTGGGGGGGTTATAATATCGTGAGAAATCCCCCCTGTGTGACTGGGTATTGATGAAAAAACATCCGCAAACTTACCCACCAGAGTCTGGATCTGTTGGGCCTGGGTCATCGTAAGGTCCCCTCCTATATTCACTTTTTCTTCCCGCCCTAGGTCAGCAATTTGGGGCCCTAAGTCATCCTCCTGACAACGCTGTGCAATCAAGGCCAAGGTTTCCCTATCCTTCCAAGGCTTTAACAAATTAATATGGTAGGTCTGAAGGTGGTTTTTCTCATCCTTTACCTTATAATTGACAGGTCCCAATTTTTCCACTACTGTGGCTGGCCCTTTCCATTGGGCCAGGAACTTGTGTGGGTCGGAAGGTACCAATACCAACACCCGTTCACCCACTTGCAACTGTCGTACCTTGGCTCCTCGGTCATAATATATCTTTTGTTTATCCTGAGCCCACTCTAAGTTGTCCTTACTTAATGCTGCCAGTTGGGCTAATCTCTGCCTCAACTGAGCTAAATGGGACAGAATGTTCACTTCTGTCTCCTCCGGAGGATCCCAGCCCTCCTTCACCACATCAAGTGGTCCCCTGGGCGTCCGACCAAACATCATTTCAAAGGGACTAACTCCCAATGAATCCTGCACTTTCTCTCTCGCCGCGAACAGCACATACGGCAAAAACAAATCCCAGTCTCTCATTTCGCCTTTCAACCCTTTTTTTAACATAAGTTTTAGGAATTTGTTAAAGTTTTCCACTAAACCGTTTGCCTGAGGGTGATAAGCAGATGTTCTTATATGCCTTATTCCTAAATCCCTCAGGAACTCTTCCATCTCCTTGGAGAGGAAGTTACTTCCCCGATCTGATAAGATCTCCCTGGGGAACCCCATCATGCAAAATAAGTTCATTAATTCCCTCATCAATATTTTAGAGGCAGTGTTACGTAGCGCCACTGCCCAGGGAAACCTTATGGCCACGTCCATTATTACGAAAATAAAACTATACCCCCGTGGAGTCTTCTCCAATGGCCCCACAATGTCCATTGCCCATCTTTTTATGGGTTCGCTTACTACGGGGATAGGTATAAGGGGTGCCCGTGCAGGTTTCTTCAACGTTAGCCGCTGACACGTGGGACAGGATTTACAAAATTCCTCTATCTCCTGTCTCAAACCGGGCCAGTAAAACCTGTCCAAAACCTGTTCCTGGGTGGCTTGTATACCTTTGTGACCAGCTAAAGGGGACTCATGCGCCATCCGGAGAATGATCTTCCGGAAACCCTTTGGGATCACTAACTGTTCCTGAACACCCCCAGACTTCTCTGGGTGCATCACCTCCCTGTATAAGAGGTTTCGGTTAATTTTAAGTCCAGTTTCACCCCTCGAGGACCCCATAGCCTGTTTCCAAAGGTTCTCTAAGGTGGCGTCCGTACGCTGTTCATTTGGAAACGTAGGGAACGTAGCTATTATCTCCCGGGGTAGGATAGGGAATCTCTGTGTCTGACCCGCTTGTTTCAAAGCTTCTGTTCTTTTTCCCTTTTGCTTACGGTTTTGAGCTCTTGAGGCTCTCATGAGTCTAGTGGACGGCTTTTCCACCACCCCTTCCTGAGAAGGAAATATTTCCCCAAGCTCTTCCTCCGTACCTGCCATTGCCTGCCTCTGAGATCGGGTATTAACCAAGTTTTGTTTAGCTCCTATAATTTGTTTTAACCCTGGCCAGTCCTGACCCAGAATGAGATTATAAGGAGCCCCTGGAACTAAGGCAACTGAAATCGGATATACCCTATCCCGGTATAGTACCGTAGTAGGCCTAAGAGCATACCTCACTTCATCGCCATGTATACATTTTATGACCACCTCCTTAGCATGGCAACCCTCTTTCTCTCCCGGGAACACTTCCCTCCAAAACTGCAAGGCCATTATGGACTGATCAGCTCCCGTATCTAGTAGGGCTATTGTGGCCTGCCCTCCCACCGAGACTTCAATGCTACATACATCCCGTGTTCCCCCTTCTAATCTGTCAGCCTTCAATGACCCAGAGGACCCCTACTGGAAAGATTTATCATCCTCTTGTTTCCCCAGGTGGATTCCAAACTCCTTCTTATATAACCTTTCTTTCTTTGGTTAGGATGACTCGGCCTAGGGGGGGGAGTACGGGGCTCTTGTCGGGTCTCCTTCTCAACCAAGCAGGGCGACATTTGCTGAGCTCCTTGGTCGGAGTACCCCTCAATAGGTTTCAGGCTTACTCTCACATCAGTGTCTTTGGGATCACTTGTTGCTACCCCAACGTGTGAAAAGTCAAATAACCCTACAGGTCCTTCCAATAACACCTCCGAGAGTGATGTGTGTGCTAAGCACCCAGCTCTTTCTTCCCATAAATGTTTGAGAACCTGATTTTGCTGTTGCAGGGCCTGTAGGAGTGCTCCTTGTTGCTGCTTGAAGTGCTCCACATTCGCTTGCTGCACTTCGTCCCGGGCTTTCAAAAGGATATCCAGCTGCTCTCGCTGTTGACGATACTCCTCTGCCAACTCCGTCCACAACCGGTCTTGCTCCATAGCAGACCTAGAAGACACAAACAACAAGAGAGGGAACCCAAGTGTGGCTGTTTGGCAACAGTGTTCCTCCCCTTGTTAGCCTCCCCAGCCTAGGTACTCTTACCGTCAGTACTGGAGAGTCTACGCCTTTGGGTTTTAGGCCTCCTTGGCCTCCAGTCGTTCTCCGCACGGCGTGCTCCTCTGGACACCTGTATCCCCGGGATCTGGTTCTGGTACTCCGCTCTGCGACTGGTCTCCGACTGGTTCTCTTCCTCCGGACTGGAACGCCGATCCTGCCTGCACCGTCGCCAACACAGAATTGCTGCTTCCTTTAAGCTGACGTCCTTCCGGAACTGTTTCCAACCGACTCCTCCCCTTGGGCAAATCACCAACTCAGGAACCAATCCACAGTTAATTATTCATCAAAATAAGGCCATTACGTATCCAAAAAAAAACCAAAGTCCAGCACAAAACTTGAGCGTTTTTATTTTTTTTTTTTCAATAGCAATTTCTCAAAATGACCTGCAGGGGGTGCTAAATCCCACTCCTGATACCATTAATGTGGTCCACTGTAGCACAAAATAGGATTCCTTAGCACTCACAGTGACTGCCACAAGATAGCACCTTGACGTGTGGCCCGGACCGGAGCCACCCTGCAGGATCGGATTCACACTCTTCTCAATACAATGGCCAGAAAGAGAAAAATCAAAACAAAATCACTACCATTACTGTGCAAACAAATAATCTTATTTTTATTTGTTTGCACAGTAATGGTAGTGATTTTGTTTTGATTTTTCTCTTTCTGGCCATTGTATTGAGAAGAGTGTGAATCCGATCCTGCAGGGCGGCTCCGGTCCGGGCCACACGTCAAGGTGCTATCTTGTGGCAGTCACTGTGAGTGCTAAGGAATCCTATTTTGTGCTACAGTGGACCACATTAATGGTATCAGGAGTGGGATTTAGCACCCCCTGCAGGTCATTTTGAGAAATTGCTATTGAAAAAAAAAAAAACCACAAAACAGTTCCAGGTACTTTTCTTCTCAGAACAAAAATTGTACAGTTCCTACAAGCCTCTGGCAAGTTTTCCTACACTGCCAGGAAACAGGGGAGTGATAGGTTTTGCATACAAAAGTCATTCACTTGACTCTCCCTATGCCCGCCCAAGATATCAGCAAAACCTCTCCCTCAAAGAAATCACTCCTCAGCTTGCACACAGGAAAAAGGCAGAAAAGGTTTCACAAACAGTTCAACTCCCATAAATCACACTCACTGTTTGTGGACAGCAACAAAGTTCACCTGCATGTCCTCAATAACTTCAGGAGCACATTCTGCCAACGGTTCTCCCAATTCCATGGGCAGCTCACTGGAAAACATAGGCTTTTCAGCAGACCCCTCCTCCAGCACCTCCATAGGAACTGGATCGTTGCTCCTGCTTGGCTGTGAGGGCACCCTAGGGAGGAAAGGATTAAATCTCCTCCCTATCCTGCTTCCCTCTCTGCTCTCAGACCTGGGCTTAAGTAGCTTAGGGCGACACCCTGCTTCGTCAGCCCTGGCTGAGTTCCAAGGACCCCTTGGGCTCCCCCGGTGGTTAAGGTCGTTATTACATTTAACCACAATCTGTCCCTTCCCAATTCCTCTCCGGGTTTCCTTTATTGCTTCAACTTTTCTTGTTCTAACTGGGACCTGGGCAGGGAGCCTACCTGACTGGTCACAATACCTACATGGCATAAATGCTCATGAGGCGAGTCTCTTATATTTGAAAGGAAGCTCTGGAATGAGAGGGCGTAGGATGAAGTTAAGAAGTGATAGGCTCAGGAGTAATCTAAGAAAATACTTTTTTTACACACAGGGTGGTAGATGAATGGAATAGGCTTCCGGTAGAGGTGGTGGAAACAAAGACTATGTCTGAATTCAAGATAGCATGGGACAGGCATGTGGGATCTCTTAGGGAGAGGTGGAGATAGTAGATGTAGATGGGCAGACTGGATGGGCTATTTAGCCTTTTTCTGCCATCATAATTCTATGTTTCTTCTATGTTTCTATTAGTTATGGAATGATGATCTCATCCAGGTTTCACCCTGAAAACTATTTATTTTTTAAAATGCCATTTGTACAGCCAATGAAACTGCAGCTTATGCATCTTATACCAGAGAAGGTTTACAGTACTAGTCAGTTTCAGTAGAGAGGGATGGACTGTTTAACTGATTCATATTTCCTGAAGAACCAGTTTGGCTGAGGCATATGTCTTTGGACCTGCTGTCCTGAGCTAAATATCCCAGCAAATTGGAAACAAAAATGAAAATACCCAACATAAAAAGCATTTTGAAACATGCGGCCAGATGTCCAAGCTGACATAGTGCTTAAGGCATGTGACTGATAAAAAGCCAGAACTCTTGGTAAATGGGGATTTTAAAACAAGCCTGAGGCAAGTATGGGATATTAAAAACATCCTGGGCTCTTTTGTATGGAGATTTGCATACGTTGAGGTTTAAAAGAGAAGGTCCATCTGTCAGTGAGCACAGTTCCTGCACAGCACAGCACAGTGTGAGTCTGAAGTGAGCTCACTTCGCCAGCAAGGGAGAGAATCAGTGTTTTATTTGTTGTGTGTAGGGAGATGGGATGGCTAAAGGCACTGGATTTTTATCAGGAGCTTGAAATTAGTGATTCCAAAAGCGATGACCTGATACTAATGCCGGTAGCACAATTTCAGCATCATAAGACTTGATTCTGGGGAAGATGACAACAATGATGGAGTATTACAGTGACTGATGTCAGGAAACAATGGGAACGCTTCTGTTTGGCTGATGCATTCCCTTTCCAATTTAACACAGAATTCCCAGCTCAAATTATAAGTTCACTGATAATTCACAGACCAGGTAAAAATAGTGCTAAGTTGCCTTAAACAATCCTATCTGGGTAAGTGGAGGTTTATTACCTAAAAGTAAGCACATACTTTTGTAAAGTGTATGTCATACCAAGGAATGTACCAAATTTCATACATCACCTTGTATGAATTTCTTCCAAAAGGTATTAAATAAATCCTATTAAATAAATATATAAGATGCATACACCATACCATCATTATCGAACTTATAAGGGTGTACACGTAGAGCCTGATTCTGTATAGGATGCCTAGTCTCAGCAGCTGCCTAAGCGGCTTTTGAGAATCATACACGGGCATCCTATGTAGAATTGTGTTTGTCCTTATGGACAGATGCCTAACCACCCCGATTCTCTAACTGACGTCCATGTTACAGGCGCCAGTTAGAGAATTGTGTTGCCACTGAGCTAATCGTGGCATGAGAATCTCCCTGCCGCGATAAGTTTAGCAGCCACAGCAAGGAACCTGTCCCCCACAGGAAGTGGGCAATGGGCCTGATGGGCCGCTGCGGGAGCGGACCGCTGGGCGAGATGGACCTCTGGTCTGCCTCAGCGGAGGCAACTTCTTATGTTCTTATGTTCTTAAGTCAGCCAACAGGAGGAATGCCCACTCCCTCCTGCTAGAACTCCCAAACCCCCTCCCTGAATGTCTGTGGCAGGAAGAGTGCCCATTTCCTCCTGCTGCCACCCCCAAGTCATCCCCTGGCAGGAGGGATGCTCACTCCCTCCTGTCACTGGCCCCATCATCCCCTAAACCGCACCAAACATTCCCCGACTCCACCCATGGGAGGGGTTTTAGGTATCTGGCCAATCAGAGACTTAGATACACTGGAAAGGCTACACTGGAAAGAAGGCCTAAGACTCTGGTTGGCCCAGGTGCCTAAGGCCCCTCTTTGGTACATCCCAGAGTGCACCAGGAAGTAGCGGGCCTGCTGTCAGGAGGGAGTGACGGAATGTGAAGAACAGCAACGGGGAAATAATGAGTGACTAACGGACAATAAATTATTAATTTGTGTATGAAGACCTCAGTGTGGATTGTGAAATCAGATGAACGAATATTCGTTCAATATTACAATCCGTGTGAGGGCACCAGCCCAACACACCACACCATCATAGAGTCTTCGTGTATGTGGCATTAAGTAATGAAAAAAGTGTAATAACACCAGTGTTTTAACAAAGGTAATAATAACTCATTAATAAACATTCACCAGAGTTGCTCCAACATAGTCAGTCAAACAGGAGTACTGCACAAACATATAAAAAATTACTTCTCTCAATCGGGGCTCTATAAGAAACATCAGGGCTCCCAAACGTAGCATGGCAAAGAAAGCCCAAGGAAAAGCTGCACATGAAAAGAGGTCACTCCAAAATAAAGGGTTCAACTGAGCTTCAGTTTCAGAAAAACATCCTTATTCAGGAACATTTAGAGCTGAAAACAACGCAGGGAAGAACAGCGATAGACAGCGATAGGACGCCTACCACTGCCTACAATTGGGATGCTGTTTACAGAATTTGGCCCTTAGGGCCAGATTCTATAAACAGTGCTGAGCGGCGCTTACATTGTAGGTGTGACACCATTTATATAATTATCCAGATAGATTTCCTAGGCCATCAGGCTGCCCAGTGGTATATATTGGTATCTGAATTTGTAAATAAAAAGCCAAAAACTAGTCTTAAAGACATTTGGAGCATTGAGACAAAGCAGCAGATTTCTGCATCTCAATGGCCACGAATTTGGATTTGGAGAATGAGATGTACAGCTTCAGCATCTATGAGACAGACTTGGTTTTTCTTGTTGCATAGCTCTTTTTGGACCCCTGTTAGGTTACAAAGGTTAGACAGTTCTAAATCTAATAGATGCTGGCACTGTCGTCTTGCTGTAGGGACACTGGATCATTTGCTCTGTCATTGTCCCTTGATACTCAAATTCTGGAAATCCATTTGGGGTCAAATTATCAAGATATTGGAAGTTCCACTAACAGTATCATATGATATAATATTGTTTGGAATGATTTTATTACACACAAAAAAAAATTAATGCAAATCAGAACCAATTGCTCTTCATCATGACAGGAGTAGCTATGCAACTGATGATGAAAAACTGGAAAAGTTGGGATAACTTAAATTACAGTTTCTGGTGGGAATCCCTGTGCCAGATTTATAAATTAGGACACCATAGCAAATTCAAGGAAATTTGGGGCCCGTTAACAAAATATTGTAAGTTATGAATATGAACTATTATCATTATTATTACTATTATTATTTCCCTTTGATTCATGATTGATTGTCATACATATCCAGGAGGGACAGGGGGTGAGATGGGGGGATAAAATAGTTTTATATTATTTGTTGGAATAGAGTGCAGTATGTTATATTACTTGATTGTTCATGTGTTTACACTTTGTATTTGATATCAAAAATGAATAAAGAATTTTAAAAAAGAATTATTCCTAGTAGAAACCTATGTGGACGTAGGTGTCCTAGACATAGATGCTACTCTATTAGGCTAGTTTTTCACTCGCTTAATTTGGCAGCACCTATGTTGGACAGCTAATGATGCCTAAGCCAACTACTCCTATTCTCCGCCCATAACCATGCTTACTTTTTAACATTGGCATCATTACGCATCCTTAGGCATGGGAGGGTACCTCCACTTAGGTGTCGCTAGGTGTCCTATGAATTCGGTGCCAAACTCTTAAATTCTGTAACATAAGAACATAAGAATTGCATTACTGGGACAGACCAAAGGTCCATCAAGCCCAGTATCCTGTTTCTAACAGTGGCCAACCCAGGTCCCAAGTACCTGGCAGAAACCCAAACAGTAGCTACATTTCAGAGCTCAGACTGTGATGTCATAATGCCTTATACCACCAATGCCTAAGAGCCAAACTCATCAGTGATGTCAGAATGGCTAGATTGTCCTATACTTGGCTTACATTAGAACATAAGAACTGCCATACTGGAAAAGACCAAAGGTCTATCAAGCCCAGTATCGTGTTTCCAACAGTGGCCAACCCAGGTCCCAAGTACCTAGTTAGATCCCAGTAGTAAAACAGATTTTATGCTGCTTATCCTAGGAATAAGCAGTGGATTTCCCCTAGCCATCTTAATAATAAGAACATAAGAATTGTCACTACTGGGTCAGACCAGTGGTCCATCGTGCCCAGCAGTCCGCTCACACGGCGGCCCTTAGGTCAAAGACCAGTGCCCTAACTGAGTCTAGCCTTACCTGTGTACGTTCTGGTTCAGCAGGAACTTGTCTAACTTTATCTTAAATCCCTGGAAGATGTTTTCCTCTATAACAGCCTCTTGAAGAGCGTTCCAGATTTCTACCACTTTCTGGGTGAAGAAGAACTTCCTTACATTTGTACAGAATCTATCCACTTTTAACTTTAGAGAGTGCCCAATCGTTCTCTCTACCTTGGAGAGGGTGAACAACCTATCTTTATCTACTACCGTATTTTTTGCTCCATAAGATGCACTTTTTCCACCTCCAAAAAGGGGGTGGAAAATGGGGTGTGGGGGAGAGAGTGTGACACAGTGGTTAAAGCTACAGCCTCAGCACCCTGGGGTTGTGGGTTCAAACCCACACTGCTCCTTGTGACCCTGGGCAAGTCACTTAATCCCCCCATTGCCCCAGGTACATTAGACATATTGTGAGCCCACTAAGACAGACAGGGAAAATGCTTGAGTACCTGAATAAACTCATGTAAACCATTCTGAGCTTTCCTGGAAGAATGGTATAGAAAATTGAACAACTAAATAAATATATAAATAAATAAATAAACCTCCGTTCTCCCCCCTGGCATTCTGCTGCTGCTCATCACCACCCCGCCAACCCCCTCTTACTTGCTTGCCACTGGAGGAAAGGAAGAGAAGGGCCAGTGGTGTACAATCGGGCCCACAAGTCTTGCCCCGATGTCAATTCCCGTCGAGGAGAAGGTCCAGGCCAGCCAATCGCTGGCCCAGACCTTATCTCCGACACCAGAATTACCAACGGAGGAAGGCTTGTGGGCCCGATTGCAAGCCGCTTGCCCTTTGTGGAGTTGCATGCAGGAGTTGGCAGCCACTTTGCCCTGTTGGCAGCAGGAGTCAGCCGCTGTCGTGTTGGCAGCGGCGTCGGGTGTGCTCTGCGGTCCAGGAGTGCAGGAGCCTCGTTTTGGTCAGAGAAGCTGCCTTTTGATCTTCTGTGGAGGAATCTTTGGGCTCCTGAGAGGTGGGCAGTTCTGCAGTTCCTGGGGTGGGGCCTTGAGGATCATTCTTGTGGCAAATTCAGGGGTGTGTGTGTGTTCGGGGGGAAGGGGTGTAGCTTGGTGCGGGTGTGCTAGTGGCACTGATGTATGGCCTGGGAGGTGAGCCTCTGGTTATTTGGTGTAGTGGGGTGTTGGTAGGTTGGGTTTTACCAGGGTTTGGTGAAGGGTTTTATTGTGCTCCTTATGGCACCTGCTAAAAAGTCTGGTTCCAGGGGAGGGAGGGGTGGTGGAGCTCGGAGGGGTCATTCTGCAGTGGTGGCAGTGTCTGTTGGCAGACCAGGGAGGAAGAATCGGTGTGGCAGGGAGGAAGGAAGGCTTCGTGGAGTTGCAGCAGCAGTGGGCAAGTGGTGGACCAGGGAGGAGGAATCGGTGTGGCAGGGAGGCAGGCTGTCAGGCTTCGGTGTGGGAGGGAGGAAGGACAAAGGCTGGAAGGCAGGAAGAAAGTGGGCAAGAACTCGGGAAGGAAGGAGGAAGGGAGGGAGGGAATAGAAAGAGACAATTGTTGTGCCTGAGGAAGTAAGGAAGGAAAGAAAGAAAAAGAAATAAAGAACTATCTAATGCAACCAAAAATCAGACAACTAAGGTAGGATTTCAATTTAGTAATCAAAATCTGTATGCTGCAGTATATTTGTCTATTTTTCTAGGGGGCTGGGTTCAGAGGCATAATTTGGTTCAGAATATTTTTTTTGTTTTTTCTCCTCTAAATCTAGGGTGCGTCTTATGGTCAGGTGCATTTTATGGAGCAAAAAATACAGTAAGTCTATTCCCTTCATTATCTTGAATGTTTCGATCATGTCCCCTCTCAGTCTCCTCTTTTCAAGGGAGAAGAGGCCCAGTTTCTCTAATCTATCACTGTACGGCAACTCCTCCATCTCCTTAACCATTTTAGTCGCTCTTCTCTGGACCATTTCGAGTAGTACTGTGTTCTTCTTCATGTACGGCAACCAGTGCTGGCCGCAGTATTCCAGGTAGGGGCGTACAAAGGCCTGGTACCATGGACTTCTCTTTTAGGAAATTAGCCATGCCTTTTTTAAACCCCATTAAGCTAACTAATTTCACCACATTCTCTGGCAATGAATTCCAGAGTTTAATTTTTTATTTTTTGATTGGCTGAAAACTGGCAGGGTCAATGACATGTCCAAAACATGAATGCCAAACAAGCAGGCATAAAAAAGCCTGTCTGGTATCATTTGTACAGGCATCCTTGCAGAATGGAGGAGCAGCCTAGTGGTCAGTGCAGTGGACTTTAAACAACTGGACCCAGATACAAATCCCACCTTAAATCATTTATATGTTATTGTGAGCCTCTGGGAACAGATAAAAACCTACTGTAACTAAAGGTACACCACTACAATAGCCATCACTCTTTCAGGTGTCATAAATTCAAACACAATAGTATTTTTATGTTCCAGGAATACTCACATATTTATACAGAAATAAAAGTGTTAAAGTGGGAGTTACCTGTTGTTCAAAGTCCACTGAACCGACCACTGGACTACTCCTTACACTTGTTTGCTGCTCTCTTAGGAATGACCATGATACCCACTTTCACTTTCACTTCTTAGCAGGGGGCGGGATGGAGGGGTGAGAAGAGATCAGTAACCTTTGGGATATAAAAATGGGGTCATGCCTTCATTCCTCCAGTGGCCAGCTGTTCAATCAGGGCACCTTTTTGTACCCTGGATGTGATGGAAACGGGTCTAAAAATCATCCTTTTTGTCTTGGTCATTTTCTTCCCATTCCATTGTCACTGAAGGATGTCTTAATTTTAGGCCCTGCCAAAACATGCCTCCAACACGACCCCTTGCTATTTGGAAAAACTGCAGTATAAAATTTCCAAATTGTGCGTTTCAGAAATCACAATTTGGATGATTTCAGCAGATGGACATTTTGTGGCCATTTTGAGATGTCCATCGGTTCGAAAACTAGTGCCATTGTGTGTGCTCCCCTTAAAAAGAGTGTGCTATTTGCACGTAGTCCCACAGATTATATATACTGCAACTCATATACTGCGACTAAAGTTGGATGTGCAAATCTGTGTATATTCCTTTTTGCGCACATAACTTAATTAGTTAACAAGCCAATCCATATTGATAATTGACAATTAACAAGCAATTATTGGCACTAATGGAGGAGTTGCCAAAAAGCCTTCGACAAGGTACCACACAAAAGACTGCTAAGGAAGCTATGGAACCACGGGGTGCAAGGGGAGGTCCACCGATGGATCAAAAACTGGCTGGCGGACAGGAAACAGAGGGTTGGAGTAAAGGGCCATTACTCAGATTGGCAAAGGGTCACGAGCGGAGTTCCACAGGGGTCGGTGCTGGGACCGCTCCTGTTCAATATATTTATTAACGACCTGGAGGTGGGAACAAAATGTGAGGTTATTAAATTTGCGGATGACACTAAATTATACAGCAGGGTCATAACCATGGAGGACTGCAAAGACCTCCAAAAAGATCTGACAACGCTGGAAGAGTGGGCCATAAAGTGGCAAATGAGCTTCAACATAGGGAAATGCAAGGTCATGCATATTGGGAAAAAGAACCCGATGTTCACTTACAAGATGGGGGGGATCACCGCTAGGGGTGAGCAACCTTGAAACAGACCTGGGAGTGATGGTGGATACAACATTGAAGGCGTCGGCGCAGTGCGCCACAGCCTCAAGGAAAGCGAACAAAATGTTGGGTATCATTAAGAAAGGTATCACAACCAGGACGAAGGAAGTCATCCTGCCACTGTATCGTGCAATGATGCGCCCGCACCTGGAGTACTGTGTCCAGTACTGGTCGCCGTACCTCAAAAAAGACATGGTGATACTTGAGAGAGTCCAGAGAAGAGCAACTAAGCTGATAAAGGGTATGGGGGACCTCTCATATACTGACAGACTGAAAAAGCTGGGGCTTTTCTCCCTGGAAAAGCGACGACTCAGGGGAGACATGATAGAAACCTTCAAGATCATGAAGGGCATAGAAAAAGTGGACAGGGACAGATTTTTCAAACTAAGGGGAACCACAAGTACAAGGGGACACTCGGAGAAATTGAAAGGGGAAAGGTTTAGAACAAACGCCAGGAAGTTCTTTTTCACCCAGAGGGTGGTGGATACGTGGAACGCGCTGCCGGAGGATGTGATAGGCAGAAGTACACTACAGGGCTTCAAAGAAGGTCTGGACAGGTACCTAGAGGCCAAAGGGATTGAGGGGTACAGATAGGAGTAGAGGTAAGGTTATAGGGACAGGATTAGAGGTAAATTACAAAATTAGTCAGAGACCACTGCTCAGGCAGTGGGCCTGATGGGCCGCCGTGGGAGCGGACCGCTGGGCAGGATGGACCTCTGGTCTGCCCCAGCGGAGGCAACTTCTTATGTTCTTATTAGAATTTATGAGCACAACTCTCTAAGTGTATTCTAAAAAAAAAAAAATGGAGCGCATAAATTCTAGAGCTTGCTTGTGTTTTGTGTATGTAGGTGATTGTGCATAATTAGTTTGTACCAAACGAGAATTTAACAAGCGAAAAAAAATGCCTCAGACAATAGGAGAGGTGTACCCACGCTCTTCTACCTAAACATCAAAGGCAAAAACACTTTCGCATAGGAACCTCACCTTCTGTACCAGTTATTTATTAGTACGTATATATTTTGTATTTAATTGTATAAAACTGTTCTGTTTTGTCCCCTATTTTTAAAATGTTCTATGCGTTGAAGTATTTGACATTGCGTGTACAACAAACCTTAATAAAACTTGAAACTACTACATTGCAATGAAAATTTAATCTACGGGTTGCGATTATTGAGCCACTCCACAAATTTCAAAAGAGAAAAATGATCCCCAGTCCAAAAGAAAAAAATATCAGCAATGTAGCGCATCCACTTTGAAATATGAGATATATAAGGTGATTCATTAATCCACTGTTCTTCGAAAGCGGACGCAAAAAGGTTAGCTACAGAAGGAGCCATAGTGGCACCCATAGCTACACCAGACATTTGTTTATAATAATTACTATCATACAACATAAAGAAGTTTTCACACATGGCTAGTCTAGCCAGGTCAGTCAGAAAATCAGTGGGCACTTCTGATGAGAAGAGGGCATTGATTCAAAAACTTGGACAGTACCACCAAAGCTTCTTCTTGAGGAATGACGGTATATAGTAAATGTAATGTGCCACACTTTCACAAAAGATGATGATGTCACAAATAAGTGTAGGCAGTACTGCTTCAGTTTGAAGGGGTGTATATTTCAAAAAACGGAGGAAAAAGCCTCAGACAAATGCCCTCCCACCACCACAATGGTGGATAAAGGTGGTTGGGTGGTAACCTCATTGGCAGAAAACCTCCATTGCACTCCCTATTGAATAAACTATAAGCAGGGCTGTCTATGCAATTGATAGATGAAAAAACTTTCAACTTTCAATTGATAGATGAAAGTTTTTTCATCTATCAATTGCATTGACAGCCCTGCTTATAGTTTATTCAATAGGGAGTGCAATGGAGGTTTTCTGCCAATGAGGTTACCACCCAACCACCTTTATCCACCATTGTGGTGGTGGGAGGGCATTTGTCTGAGGCTTTTTCCTCCGTTTTTTGAAATATACACCCCTTCAAACTGAAGCAGTACTGCCTACACTTATTTGTGACATCATCATCTTTTGTGAAAGTGTGGCACATTATATTATTGATATTTCACATATCCGAGTTTCTTTTGGTATATAGTAAATGGACATCCAAAGTAACCATCCATACTTCAGAAGAATCAGTGAAAGAAATACTAGTGATCTTCCTTAAAAAGTCAACATAAGTAAAAGGTTGTAAGAAACAGCCCACGAAATCAGATAAAGGTTTAAGCAGAGAACCCATACCAGACACAACAGGCATTCCTGGCGGATGATATAAACGTTTATGAATCTTTGGGAGAGTGTAGAGTACAGGCCACTTTGGCCACAAAACATGCATAAATTTACATTTTGATGCTATTAGAAATTTGTTATCAAATCCAACCTGAATCAATTCAGTGATCCTCTTCTGAAGATTAATTGTTGGATCAACCTTTAAACACTCATAATCCCCAGGAAGATTCACTGGGGGAGCTAAATTCCATTTTTCTCAATGAAAAGCAGTACAAAGCACAACAGCACTTTGCCTGAGGAAGCCTGGGTTATCCTTGTGATACGTAGGCCTTGAAGAGCAGTGCTGGAGTTTCATCAAGAATTTAAGAGCAAATGGGATGCCCTTGTGGGATTCCTTAGAGGGTTAAGCCAAGGGAACCTGTCACCAGGAGTGGAATCCCTAGGATAGTAGACTTGGGGGTGGGTCAGTAGAGTGGGCAGACCTGATGGGCTATGGCCCTTATCTGCCGTCATCTTCTATGTTTCTATGTTTCTACTGCACATGATAAGTGATGTTCTTAAAGTTTTGCACTATCTTTTTGCATTTAAACTAATTTGCTATTGGAAATTTATTCTGCATTTTGCACTTTTCACATTAAGTATCATACGGGGTTTTGACTAGTGATTGAGACATGACCTGCTTCATTTGCTAACTTAAAGCAGCGTTGTGGCTTTTTAAAGGTCTCTGAGGTCTTTTCATCCCCTGATATAGTGAAGTGGTTTGAATCATTTTACGGGTGTGTTTTCATGTTGCACTTTTTGCAAATATACACCTTGAAGTTACATTTTCTTGATTTGACTCTGACAGTGATTCAGAGGCTGCTGTGTTTACAGTAAGCTGTAACGGTGCAATTTGGAAGATATCAGAGAAGCCATACAGATAAGTTTGTCTGCTATATTTATTTTAAAAATTTGTATACTATTTAAACCTAAACGATTTATATATCATTACATACATAATTTTTTTTTTTAATTCTTTATTCATTTTCAAACTTCCAATAAGTGTGACAATATGTCCAAACAAATTAACAATAAATATATCAATAATCATCAATGGTATAAATGATATGCTCTTATCTCCCACCCTTCCCACCCTTTCCTATCATATAATCAATACCTTATACAATAACTAACAATAAAATTACCCCCTCCCCCTCTCACAATTGAACTTGTAAATTTAAGGGAAAAAATGTCATCTAATCAGTACAATACTTTGTTAATGGCTCCCATCTTGAAATTTCCTGAAACATCCCCGCTGTATTGCAATAAATCTCTCCATTTTATAAACATGACATAAGGAATTCCACCAAAAATTATAATTTAATCTACTTCAATTTTTCCAATTATACGTAATTTGTTGAATGGCAACCCCAGTCATAAGTAATAATTTGTTATTATTTGTAGAAATCTGACTTTTTGCTCTCATTGCCATACCAAACAGCACAGTATCATATGATAATGCCACTGGGTTGTCTAATAAACAATTAATTTGGTCCCAAATTGATTTCCAAAAATTCATAATAAATGCACCATAGAATAATAAATGATCTAAAGTCCCTGCTTCGAGATGGCAGTGCCAACATTTATTAGACTTAGAGCTATTCAATTTTTGTAACCAAACAGGGGTCCATAATGCTCTATGTAACAGAAAAAACCAAGTTTGTCTCATAGATGCTGACACTGTACATCTCATCCTCCAAGTCCAAATTCGTGGCCATTGAGACGCAGTAATTTGATGCTTAATCTCAATGCTCCAAATGTCTCTCAGACCAGTGTTTGTTTGTTTTTTTAATAAATCCAGTCAGCAATTTATACCACTGGGCAGCCTGGTGACCCAAGAAGTCCGCCTGAAAGCATAAGAACTCCATACTATATTGATTATTAAGGTTTTTCCAGTCAGGGAACCCTGCCTGAATGGCCTGCTTCAGTTGCAACCATCTAAAACTTTCGGATTTATTAAGGCCATATTTATGTTGCAACTGTGAAAATTCAAGCATTTTACCATTAGAGATAACATCATCTAATAAACGTATTCCTATCATCCAATGCTTCCAGGCGAGCCTTTCTCCGCCAATTTGAATCTTGGAGTTCAGCCATATAGATTGATTTGTAGATTTGTGAATTGGAATAGTTGTTAAATTACTTACATAACCCAATATTTTCCATGTATCAGCTAATATTCTGTTATCTTTACTGTAACTAGGCATTTTGATATTGAGCACATGGCAAAGGCGTAATGGAGACATGAGTTGCCATTCTAGCCACAACCAATCTGGGAGTTTTTCCATGAGCTCTGGGAGGACCCAATACATACCCTGGCGCAAAATATAGGCTTGATGATACCTATAAAAATTGGGAAAATTTACCCCTCCCTCTGAAATTGGCCTTTGTAAAGATACCAAGGCCACTCTAGGAGTTTTACCCAGCCAAATAAATTTTATAAGAATGCTATTTAAATTTTTATAAAAGGACCCTTGAAAATAAACCGGAAACATACCCATCTGATAACAAACCACAGGCAAAATCACCATCTTGATAGTTTGGACTCTCCTCTACCATGAAAGATGTAAAGGATTCCATTGCTTTCACATTTCTGTAACCTTCTGTAATAACGATTTTTCATTTATTTTCATTGTTTCTTCCATCGTATTTTTAATCCAAATGCCTAAATACTTTATTCCATCCTCCCTCCAAAGAAAGGGAAATGAATCAAACAAACCTTTTGTACAATGGACATTGAGTGGAAGAATTTCTGATTTACTCCAATTTATCTTGTAACCTGAAAATTTTCCAAATTTCTCAATCATTTCAAATAAGCAAGGAATGGCTGTCTCAGGATTTCTCAAATAGAGCAATATATCATCCACGTAAGCTGAGACCTTATATTCCCGATCTCTACGAGGAATACCCTGAATCTCCTTCGCTTGCTGAATGGCTAATAACAAGGGTTCCAATACAATATAAAAAAGCAGAGGAGATAAGGGACAGCCTTGTCTAACCCCCCCTCTGCAACCTAAAATCGCCTGAAAAATTATTATTAATATACAATTTAGCAACAGGGGAGCTATACAATGTTTGAACCATTTGTATAAATCCTGAACCAATACCAAACCATTCCAACGCTTGATACATGAAGGTCCATTCAACACGATCAAAGGCCTTCTCTGCATCGAGGAATACAGAAAAAGCCGGATCATTTAAGGCTTTTGACAAATTTAACATATGCAAGGCAAACCTAGTGTTGTTAGAAGAATGTCTTTGAGCAACGAATCCTGTTTTGTGCATTCCAATAATAAAAGGGAGAGCTTTAGCCAAACCTATAGCCAAAGTTTTAGCTAAAAGTTTTCCATCTACATTAATTAAAGAAATGGCCTATAGTTTGAAACCAGAGTGGGATCTTTATTTGGCTTTGGCAAGACTATAGTTAATGATTTCGCCATGGTATCCGTAATACAACCTTTAGTTAGTTGAGTCTGATATAAATTTAACAAATATGGTAAAAGGGTAATTTGGAATGATTTGTAGAACTCTACTGTAAAACCATCTCCACCTGGAGCGGATCCAACTCTAAGGGACTTCAATGCTGCTTGCAATTCTTTTATTGATATTGGCTTTTCTAAGCTTTCTTTTATATGCTCAGGAATTTTCGGCCCCTTAATTAAATTTAAAAATTCCAATCCATCTTTTTCTTTATCTAAATAAGGCTCAGAAGAATACAGATCTTTATAAAAATGTAAAAATTGTTTTAAAATAGGATCAATTTGTGTAAAAGCATTTTCTTTTTCATCTTTTTTCGCCACTACATTTGTTTTTCGTTTTTTTGCTTTTAAATAATTTGCCAGTAATCTTCCTACCTTATTTGAATTTTAGAAGAAATCTCATTATATTTCCCTTTAGCTTTGAAGAGATCCTATAATATAGAATATTCCCATTTATCCATTAATTTTGATTCCAATATCTTAATTTCTTGTTCTAACCTGGAAAATTGACTTTTAATTTGTTTTTTAATATACGCCGAAAAAGAAATAATTTGACCTCTTATGGTTGCCTTAAAATCATCCCATTTCCACTGAGATATCTTCCGTATTATTTATTTGAAAATAAGAACATAAGCAATGCCTCCGCTGGGTCAGACCTGAGATCCATCATGCAAAGCAGTCCACTCACGCGGCGGCCCAACAGGTTCAGGACCTGTGCAGTAATCCTCTATCTATACCCCTCTATCCCCTTTTCCAACAGGAAATTGTCCAATCCTTTCTTGAACTCCAGTACCGTACTCTGCCCTATTACGCTCTCTGGAAGCGCATTCCAGGTGTCCAGCACACGTTGAGTGAAGAAAAACTTCCTAGCATTTGTTTTGAATCTGTCCCCTTTCAACTTTTCTGAATGCCCTCTTGTTCTTTTATTTTCCGAAAGTTTGAAGAATCTGTCCCTCTCTACTCTCTCTATGCCCTTCATGATCTTGTAAGTCTCTATCATATTCCCTCTAAGTCTCCTCTTCTCCAGGGAAAAGAGACCCAGTTTCTCCAATCTCTCAGCATATGAAAGGTTTTCCATACCTTTTATCAAACATGTCGCTCTCCTCTGAACCCTCTCAAGTATCGTCATATCCTTCTTAAAGTACGGCGACCAATATTGGACACAGTACTCCAGATGTGGACGCACCATCGCCCGATACAAAGCAGGATAACTTCTTTTGTTCTGGTTGTAATACCCTTCTTGATTATACCTAGCATTCTATTCGTTCTCTTAGCAGCCGCTGCGCACTGTGCCGTCGGCTTCATTGTCATTTCCACTATTACCTCCCAAGCCCTTTCTTGGGTACTCTCATTCAATAACATCCCTCCCATCGTATAGCTGTACCTCAGGTTTCTGCTTCCCACATGTAGTACTTTACATTTCTCAAAGTTGAACTTCATCTGCCATCTCGTTGCCCATTCCCCCAGTTTGTTCAAGTCCCATTGTAATTCTTCGCAGTCCTCTTTAGTCTGAGCTCTACTAAATAGTTTGGTGTCGTCCGCAAATTTTATTATCTTGTACTTCGTCCCTGTTTCTAGATCATTTATAAATATATTAAATAGCAGCGGTCCGAGTACCAAGCCCTGCGGAACACCACTCGTGACCCTCCTCCAGTCTGAGTAGTGGCCCTTCACTCCTACCCTCTGTTTCCTACCCGCCAACCAATTCCTGATCCATCTATGTACAAGCAATGCATTATCGAATCTCCACACAGATCTTCTATCCTCTTGATCACTTATTTTAATTTTAATCCACACCCCACCATGATCAGACAAAATAATTGGATCAGTGGAGGCTTGTGTTATTTGCTGAACTAATGCATTTGAAACAAATATATAATCTATTCTTGAAAATGATTTGTGAACATGGGAGCAAAACGAAAATTTCCGATCATTAAAATGAAATATACGCCATATATATTTTAAATCACAATTAGCCAACCCTAATGATTTCATAATTCTGCAAGGTTTTTTGTCCATTAAAGGATCTATAACAGTATTAAAATCCCCTGCCACAACTAAATTAGAAGCAGCCAGTGGTAACAATAATTGTAGAGATTTGAAAAATTCAATTTGGTTCAAATTAGGTGCATATACATTGAATAGCGCCATAGTAGTATTTCCCAGATTCATATCTAAATGTATCCATCTTCCTGAAGGATCAGCAGCAATTAATTTGAATGTAGCATTACATCTTTTATTCACCAATATTGCAACACCTGCTTTTTTCTTTACAGTTGGGGCATAAAAGCAATGTTTCACCCAATTTCCTTTTAATTTTTGAGACTCTAAGGCTGATAAATGAGTCTCTTGAATGTAACATATATCAATATTCTGTTGTTTTAAAAATAAAAGTGTTTTCTTTCTTTTTATTGGATGGTTGAGGCCATTAACATTTAGCAAAAGTAATTTAAGCTCCATAAATTTATTTATTTCCATCACCTGTGAGCTTCAACAAATACTTCAATTTGTAATAATTTTCCTGCACATAACTCATTTCCCTCAATTTACTATATGAAACAGTCCTCCCCTCTCTTAATTTCTTAAATATTATAATTCTATGATTCCAAAAACCCTTCCCTATACCCTCCCATATCCCACCCCTCCTTATATTATGATAACTTGAAGACATAAGCACAGACCGGCACCCCTATCCCTCCCATAAGCATCTCTTTTAACTATTTCTCCTTTACTATAAAAATTGATCAATCAATATATTGAAAAACCCCTTAATTCCCCTTTTAATTATATACATACTTCTTACATAAAAATCTTCATGAATTTGATTCAGTAAAGAAATGTGTAATTCAAAATTACATTATATTAACAAAATCATTCTAAATATCAGAAATACATTAGAATTTCCTTTACAATCCCTCCCAATAGTGGTAAATTGATTTAAAAACCATTATTGCATTACCATATTACAATGTATCAACTCCAATTAAGCTAAGAGTTCAATTTAATTAATTTATAAAATAAATTATTAGGTATGTTAAGCACTTAAATAATAATTTACCATCTCATAAATATCTTCAAATTATTTTAAACTCCATCAGATCTATAAGATTATTTAAATATAAACGATTTAAAATAAAATAAATAAGGATTTTCTTTTTAATATTATGACACCAGAAAATGTAATAATTTTCAAGTCTTATTTAAGACTAGCTTTATAGCCCGTTACATTAACGGGTGCTAGAATATGTGTGTGTGTGTATCTGTCTTTATTTCTTTCTCTTTCTGTCTCCTTAGCCACTTTCTGTGCTACCCCTGTCCAGCAGTAGGCCTCCCTTCCTTCCCCCCCCCATCCTATGTACTACCTGAGTGCTTTAGCTGTGATGCCTTGAAGGAGGGCCGCCAGCGCCGCTCTGTGAAGGCCTCCTCCTGTCAGCCGCTGTGCCGCACTGGTGCTCGCGGCCGAAACCGACTCCTCCTGTCAGCTGCCGCTCCGCACTGCTGTGCGGGCCTGAAATCAACACCGCGGCCTGCAGGCGCCGACAGCGGGCTGGAAATAGCGGACCGGTGTTTTGGGGACAGTCTACAGTGGCTCTGAGCCCTCCTCTCCACAGCCGCCGCCAGCGCCACAAGAGGGAGCGGGGCCTGGGCGGGTTGGGCGCGGCAGCTAGCAAAAGTACAGAAGCAATCACCCAAAACAGGCCTTCCTGCAGTGCTAACATCTTGGGATTGCTGATGGAGGGAGGTGGAGCAGTGCCATCTCATGAGGGGTTGAGGGAGCAACACTGCCATATATGGGAAGGTGGGAGCTATGGGGAGGAGAGCAGCGCTATCACATAGGGAGTGATTGGAGCTTGGGGGGGGGCAAGACACCATTGCATAATGAGGGGTGGTAGGATCTGGGGGAGGGGATCGGGAGCAGCATTGCAAAATGAGTGATGGGGGATCTGTGTTGCAGGATAAGGGAAGGAGAGCAGCACTTTGAGGAGTGTGGCAAATGTGGGAGGGAGGGTAGCAGTACAAAAAGATGAGGAGTGATGGGAGCAGGAAGGGAGGAAGACATAGGAAATTGCAAGTTGAGGTAGGAGAGCAGCACTTTGAAGAGTGTGGGAGCTGAGGGGGAGCGGAGAGGAGCAGTGGAGAAAGATGAAGACTGATGGGAGGAAGACAAAACTGCAAGTTGAAGGATGGTGGAACAGGGGGAGCGGAGCAGCGTTGCCAGATGAGGAGAGCAGCACTTTGAAGAGTGTGGGAGCTGAGACGTTGTAGAGGAGGCGGTTGAGCTCCTGGAACTGGGTCCGGCAGCCCCGGCAGAGATGGAGCGGCTGAGCGAAGCGCACGCTGCTGACAGGCGGGGTCCTGCTCCGGCATGTCACTCGCGCACAGCAGCGGGAGCAGCGCCACCATCGCCGCTTCCGGACACTGCAGGAGCCCCCGCGCCTGCGCATCACCCTGCATGCGGAAGCGAGCAGCAGTTGGTTGCAGAGTGTGCGAGGCCAGCTTTTCAGCCCTTCTCGAGGGGGCGGGACAGGCTGGTGAGGAGCTCGGGGGCTGCTGCTGTTCTTCCACTGTGTCGCGGTAGCTGGCTGTGGTCCCGGCTGGAGGTGATCGGCGGCTGGCTGCAGTCCTGGCTGGAGTCCTGGTGACATAGTAAGCGCGCATGCGCACTCGTGCCACCACATCCCGACGGATCAGGGAACACGCAGCTCGAGTGTGCATGCGCGCTTAGCGTTTTATTATTATAGATAATAGCAGTATAATATTTTATATTTATTTTAAGAATTATCCATTGTAGTACTACACTCTCTGTAATAACTTCCTCCATTTCTGCTAAATTCAATCATTTTTCTTAAAAGTAAAATCAAATACACTCAACATGGCCCATCATTTTGGCATTAATTAGTTTCATTATTACCATTTTTAGTTTGCTGCTACAGGGACCATGGTTAAAAAGGCCTTTGATTCTAAATCTAAAGTAAACAAACCCTCTGCAAAGTATTGTTGTCCCTTGGTTTGTCTGTAAAACTGCTCTCTCTGAGGCACCAGAGCCAGCAGAATCTGTTCTTTCAGCAGGGCTAACATCATAGAAACATAGAACATGACGGCAGAAAAGGGCCATGGCCCATCTAGTCTGCCCATACTAATGGCCCCCCCCCTAACTACCTCTATGAAGAGATCCCACATGCCAATCCCATTTTTTCTTAAAATCTGGCATGCTGCTTGCCTCAATTACCTGTTGTGGAAGATTATTCCAGCGATCAACCACCCTTTCGGTGAAGAAATATTTTCTGGTGTCGCCATGAAATTTCCCACCCCTGATTTTCAATGGATGCCCTCTTGTTGCTGTGGGTCCTTTAAGGAAAAAGTGATCCTCTTCCACCTCGATACGGCCTGTGACATCCACGAGGACCCGGCCATTCTGTGCATCGGTACTCTGCGATGTCCAAAATCTTCACCCTCTTGGGCTCTGCCGTTTCCTCCAGTTCCACTATGAAAATTGTGTTTATGTGAGACCTAAATGGTAAATAGTTTGACATCTTACTCTTAAACAGTTCAGGTATGATTCCATACAAGAATTGATGGCAGATCATTATTGCTTTATATTGAGAAAACAACAGGCAGCCAGTGTAATTGTTGGAGATAGGGTAAAATGTGATCATATTTAGATACACCTGTTAATAATCTTGCTGCTGCATTCTGCACAACCTGCAATGTCCTGTATCTTGTCTTTGTTAGAAAACACCATTGTCTGAACAGCTGTATGGAAATCATGAGACAACATTGGCTTTACACGATGCAATAAGTGTCTTCGCGCAAAACATGCTTGTACAGTTTTTGCAACTTACAAATTCATTGAGAGGCCACAATCCAACTTTACACCTAGAACTGTCATTGACTCTCTCCCTGGAAGAACATCATTAATAACCTTTAATTCCTTGGGCCAATTAGGATCAAGTTTCCTCACAAGCATAATCTCAGTTTTATCCACATTCAGTCTCAGGCCCTGTTTTTCCATCTAATCAACAATCTTACTCATGTATTTACTCAGTAACCTTTCTAAGGGCTCCTTTTACGAAGGTGCGCTAGGGTTTTTAGCGCACGCACAACATTACTGCGCGTTATAGCATGCGGTAGCTGAAAATATACCGCCTCCTAAAAAGGAGGCGGTGGTGGCTAGTGCGCTCAGGAATTTAACGCATGCTATTGCGCGCATTAAGGCCCTAGAGTGCCTTTGTAAAAGGAGTCCTTTCCCCACCCACACACTGGAAAGAAGAAGATAGTATCATCTGCATAAATTCGATATTCAACTCCCAAGGATTGAAATAATTGGCCTATTTCAGCTATATAGATATTAAATAACAGTGCAGAGAGTGATGATCCTTGAGGTACTCCAGTCTTTACTAAATGCTCACCTGAGATCCTACATCCACTGCACATTTGAAATGAACGACCAGTACGATACATATTGAACCATTTAAGAACAACCTCGTTCATTCCAAGATTCAGCAATCTCTACAAAAATCTATGGAGATTTACCGAATCAAATGCGCCTGATATATCCAATGACACTAGACAAAAAGTTACATGTTGATCCATCCCTAATCGTAACGTATCCAGTAAGGAAAATAACAGTTCTACACTGTGTGCTTTACGGCAGCCAAATTGATTACAATCCAAACAATCATCATTCTGTACAAAGCTATTGGAGCAGTGCTTGGTGTTATCACACATGAATTTACGCTGAAGGGTTGGATGCCGATTGAACCTGTGTACTTTTAATCAGACTGCTGGATATATTTACAGAATTATTATCTGTGGCGTTTTTTTGAGCCCATGAAGCATTAACTGAGGCTTTTTTCTTTACAGTAATTGTGCTCCATTAAGCACAGTATAATATACTGCAATATTCTTTTGGTTTGTACCGAGATATACAGGGTTCAGTGTGGTGATCTACATAGTGTCAAGCATAATCTTTTCTTTGTGATATTTGAATTATGCTTTTCTCCTACAGTAATTGAAATCACCCATTATTATACTGTTGCCGAGTTCTCCAGTTTTCCTAATCTCTGAAAATATTTCTTCATCTATCTGCTCATTTTATCCCAGGGGGCGGTAATATAACCCTACCTTTATATTCCTTCCCTTCACACATGGAATTTTTATCCATATGAATTCCACACTGCTATCTATGTCATGCAAAGAGAAAGAGAACACAGAAACACCCTCACCCAGTATGGAATATATAATTGCAAACTAAAAATAAAAATATGTAGACAAAGTTAAACTGAACCACAAAGCCAGTCTTTTACATACAAAGTTTCAAAGTTTCAAAGTTCAAAGTTTATTATTTTTCTTGATTAATCGCTTTATCTAATTCAAAGCGATGTACATAGTAAAAAATAATTAAAAGAAAACATACAATACAAACTTTAAATACTTACAATGAATAATAAAAACTACATTACATTGGGTAAGAGGGGTTTATGAAATACATTTGTCGAATAAAAGAGATACATAGGAAAAACACAAAAGGGGAAACATTAAAACGAATGGTACAAAAATATTGGAATTATTGGTTTGAATATTATTAAATTAAGTATTAAAAGCATCATTAAATAAAAATGTTTTTAATTGTATTTTAAATTTTACCAAGTCTTGTTCATTACGTAAAAAAATTGGAAGAGCATTCCAGGTTTGTGGGGCTGTTACAGAAAATATAAATTGTCGTCTGGTGTTTATAAATTTTAATGAGGGAACTGTCAGTAAATTTTGATCAATAGATCTTAATGTTCTAATTGGTTGGTACGGTATTAGTAATTTATAAATGAAAGCAGGTGTCTTATATAGTAATGTCTTGAATGTAAGTAGACAAAGTTTATACGTTATTCGATGGATGACAGGAAGCCAATGAGCGTTTTTTAGCAGAGGGGTAACGTGATCGAAACAGAAACAGTCATGCTTGTCCCCTAATATTGTGCAAAATATAAAGATAGCAGATGTAAATTTGGAAAAACTGAGAAATAGTAATCACCACTTTATAAATTAACAAAAAGAAATAAAACAAATAATGGGAAATAAGAAAATACCATTTTATTAGATTAATCCATTTTTCAATTAGCTTTCAGAGGCCAAATCCTCCTTATTCAGGTTAGTACAGTATACTGTTGTTAGGGTACATAAGAACATAAGAATTGCCACTGCTGGGTCAGACCAGTGGTCCATTGTGCCCAGCAGTCTGCTCACGCGGTGGCCCCCGGGTCAAAGACCAGTGCTCTAAAATTAGTCCAGCCTCACCTATGTACGTCCCAATTTAGCAGGAACTTGTCCAGCTTAGTCTTGAAACCCTGGAGGGTGTTTTCCCCTACAATAGACTCTGGAAGAGCGTTCCAGCTCTCCACCACTCTCTGGGTGAAGAAGAACTTCCTTATGTTTGTACAGAATCGATCCCCTTTCAACTTTAGAGAGTGCCCTCTCGTTCTCCCTACCTTGGAGAGTGTGAAAAGTTTGTCTTTATCTACTAAGTCTATTCCCTTCAGTATTTTGAATGTTTTAATCATGTCTCCTCTCTGTCTCCTCTTTTCAAGGGAGAAGGGGCCCAGTTTCTCTAATCTCTCACTGTACGGCAACTCATCCAGCCCATTAACCATTTTAGTCGCTCTTCTCTGGACCCTTTCGAGTAGTACCGTGTCTTTCTACATGTATGGCGACCAGTGGTGGATGCAGTACTCCAGGTGCAACGGCATGATAACCTTCTCTGATCTGTTCGTGATCACCTTCTTTATTATTCCTAGCATTCTGTTTGCCCTTTTTGCCGCCGCAGTGCATTGTACAGACGGCTTCATCGACTTGTTGATCAGAACTCCCAAGTCTCTTTCCTGGGACGTCTCTCCAAGTACCGCCCCGGACATCCTGTATTTGTGCATGAGATTTTGTTACCGACATGTATCACTTTGCACTTATCCACGTTGAACCTCATTTACCATGTCGCTGCCCATTTCTCGAGCTTGATTATGCCACTTTGTAGATCGTCGCTATCCCCCTGTGTCTTCACTACTCTGAATAACTTTGTATCATCCGCAAGCTTAATCACCTCACTCGTCGTACCAATGTCCAGATCGTTTATAAAGATGTTGAAGAGCACGGGTCCAAGCACTGAGCCCTGCGGCACCCCTCTTTCAGTCCGAGTATTGTCCATTTACCCCCCACTCTCTATGCTACTTCCTACTTCCTATGCTCCAGCCAGTTTTTAATCCACGTGAGTATTTCACCCTTGATTCCATGGCCTGCAATTTTCTGAAGTAGTCATTCATGCGGAACCTTGTCAAACGCCTTCTGAAAATCCAGATATATAATGTCGACCGGGTCGCCCTTGTCTATCCGCCTGTTTACTCCCTCAAAGAAGTGCAGCAAGTTCATCAGGCAAGATCTGCTTTTGCTGAAACCGTGCTGGTTGGTCCTCATTAAACCGTGTTCGTCAAGGTGATCAATGATGCGGTCCTTTATCAGCGCCTCTACCATCTTTCCCGGAACTGAGGTCAGACTCAGTGGTCTGTAGTTTTCCGGATCTCCCCTCAAATCTTTTTTGAAGATCGGCGTAACATTCGCCACCTTCCAGTCTTCCAGAATCTTTCCTGATTTGATCGACAGTTTGGCTATTAGTTGAAGCAGTTTAGCTATAGTCCCTTTCATTTCCTTGATGACCCTCGGATGGAAGCCATCCGGTCCCAGGGATTTATCTCTCTTAAGCCTATCAATCTGCCTGCATACCTCTTCTAGACTGACTGTCAACCCTGCCAGTTTCCCCTCTTCGTTTCCTCCATATAGCCTGATGGGTTCCGGTATGCTATGTATATCCTCTTTGGTAAATATAGACGCAAAAAATGTGTTCAGTTTGTCTGCGATTTCTTTGTCCTCCTTTATGCCATGGTCATCCAATGGTCCCACCGCTTCCTTCGCGGGTCATTTCCCCTTAATATATCGAAAGAACGGCTTGATATTTTTTGCCTCCTTGGCTATTTTTTCCTCGTAGTCTCTTTTAGCCCCTTTTACCGCCTTATGGCACCTACGTTGATTCTGTTTCTGCTTATTCCAGTTTTCGTCCGTTTTTGACCTTTTCCATTCCTTAAATGAAGTTTTCTTGTCTCTGATTGCTTCCTTCACCTCTACAGTGAGCCAAGCTAATTCTTTGTTCTTTTTCCTCTTGGATCCTTTGTTGATACGTGGTATAAATAGATTTTGCGCCTCAGTGACTGTGTTTTTACAGTGTTTATCCTCTTCTCAATCTTCTTCCCTACCACGAGTCTCATCCCTTTGAAATTCCCTTTTCGGAAGTTCAGCGCCGTGGCCTTCGTTCTGGACTGATGTTTCTCCCCTGCATCCAGGTCGAAGCGGATCATATTATGATCACTGCCTCCCAGCGTCCCTTCTACTTCTACATCTTGTGCCGGTCCTCGCAGTCCATTTAGAATTAAGCCCAGAATTGCATTTCCTCTTGTATTTTCCTTTACAAGCTGTTCAATAAAGCAATCGCCTACAGCATCCAGGAACTTGGTCTCCCTAGCGCAGCCGGAGGTGCCTAGATTCTAGACTATCCCCGGATAGTTGAAGTCACCCATGATAACTGCATTGCCTCCCTTGCAGTTGAGTTTAATCTCATCCATCATTTCTCCATCAATTTCTTCTGACTGCCCTGGGGGTCGGTAGTAAATGCCAATCTTTGTTTCCAGTCCATTTGCTCCTGGAATTTTGACCCATAACTTATCCATCAGTTGTGGTGTCTCTCCAATAGATTTGATTCCCTCTTTGATGTATATGGCAACGCCCCCACCTTTTTGAGCTACTCTGTCTCTGCGGTATAGTTTGTATCTCGGTAGCACAGTGTTCCAGACGTTTTCCTCAGTCCACCATGTTTCCGTGATGCCGATGATGTCCACATTATCTTTTTGTGCCATAGCTTCTAATTCACCCATCTTATTCCTTAGGCTCCTTGCGTTCGTGTACATACACTTGAGTATGCAGCCTGTTCTTTTCTTGCATTTCATAAGCACATAAGCACATAAGCATGGCCTCTGCCGAGTCAGACCATAGGTCCATCATGCCCAGCAGTCCGCTCCCGCGGCGGCCCCCCAGGTCAATGACCTGTAGTGATCTATTACTCAAGAGCATTTTGTCTTGTATAGTAACCCTCTAACTGTACCCCTGGATTCCCTTACCCCTCAGGAATTCGTCCAATCCCTTCTTGAAACCCAAAACCGCACTCTGCTCAACCACCCCCTCTGGAAGCGCATTCCAGGTGTCCACCACCCTCTGGGTAAAGAAGAACTTCCTAGCATTTGTTCTAAAACTATCTCCCTTCAATTTTTTTGAGTGTCCTCTAGTTCTTGTTGCCCCCGCCAGTCTGAAAAATCTGTCTCTCTCTACCTTCACTATACCCTTCATGATCTTATAAGTTTCTATCATATCCCCTCTAAGTCTCCTCTTTTCTAGGGAAAAGAGCCCCAACTTCTCCAGCCTCTCAGCATACGAGAGGTTTTCCATGCCCTTTATCATTTTTGTCGCTCTTCTCTGGACCCTCTCGAGTATCGCCATATCTTTCTTTAGGTACGGCGACCAGTACTGGACGCAGTACTCCAGATGCGGTCGCACCATTGCCCTGTACAGCGGGAGGATAACTTCCTTGGTTCTGGTAGTGATACCTTTTTTGATAATGCCCAACATTCTGTTCGCCTTTTTTGAGGCCGCTGCGCATTGTGCTGCCGGTTTCATTGTTTTATCCACCAAGTCCCCCCAAGTCCTTTTCTAGGTTGCCTTTTCCCAATGTCATCCCCCCCATCATGTAGTTGTACATCAGGTTCCCTTTCCCTATGTGCATAACTTTACATTTCTCCACATTAAAACTCATCTGCCATTTATCTGCCCACTCACTCAGTTTGTCCAGATCCCTTTGGAGTTTTTTACATTCCTCTACAGATCTAACCTTACCGGAGAGTTTTGTGTCATCCGCAAATTTTATAACTTCACACTTTGTCCCTGTTTCCAAGTCATTAATAAATATATTGAATAGCAGCGGTCCCAGCACTGACCCTTGTGGGACGCCACTTGTGACCCCTTTCCAGTCAGAATAGTGTCCCTTTACTCCTACCCTCTGTTTCCTGTTTGCCAACCAGTTTTTGATCCATCTGTGTATGTCCCCTTCCACCCCGTGGTTCCACAGTTTCCTTAGAAGGCGCTCATGAGGTACCTTGTCGAAGGCTTTCTGGAAGTCTAGGTATACTATATCTATGGGGTCACCTTTGTCCAAATGTCCGCTTATCCCCTCGAAGAAGTGCAGTAGGTTTGTTTGGCAGGATCTTCCAGTACAGAAACCATGCTGGCTTGTTCTCATCAGCTTATTTTTTTCTATGTGCTCACTGATACTGTTCTTGATCAATGATTCGGCCATCTTCCCCGGAACTGAGGTCAAGCTGACCGGTCTATAATTCCCCGGGTCGCCTCTGGTTCCTTTCTTGAAGATAGGTGTAACATTTGCTATCCTCCAGTCTTCCGGTATTACCCCTGTTTTCAGGGATAGGTTACAAATCTGTTGCAGTAACTCCGCTATTTCGTTTCTAAGTTCTCTTAGTATTCTTGGGTGAATTCCATCCGGGCCTGGCGATTTGTCAGTTTTTAGCCTATCTATCTGTTTGAGTACATCTTCGAGGCTTACCTCCATGCACGATAATTTTTCCTCTTGGTCCCCCTTGAAGAATTTTTCCGGTTCCGGAACATTGGATGTGTCCTCTTTTGTGAAGACCGACGAGAAGAACGTGTTTAGTCTGTCCGCCACTTCCTTTTCCTCCTTTACCACTCCTTTCCTATCCCCCTCATCCAGGGGTCCCACTTCCTCCCTCGCCGGCTGTTTCCCTTTCACATATCGAAAGAAAGGTTTAAAGTTCCGTGCCTCCTTTGCAAGTTTCTCTTCATATTCTCTCTTTGCTGTTCTGACTACGCGGTGGCATTCTTTTTGGTGCTTCCTGTGCTTCCTTCCCTCTTGTGTCTCTTTCGCTCTCTCTTGCCTGTGATCTGATGAATCCTCTCCTCTATCTTCCTGCATGGTATCCTCTGGTGAGTCTTCCCCTCTATCTTCCTGCACAGTATGCTCTGGTGAATCCTCTCCTCTATCATCCTGCACGGTATCCTCCGGGTATACCGGTTCCCGAATCATTGACTATTTCTCTCTTGGTCAACTGTCAGCTTTCCCCTTCTTTCTAGTTTAAAAACTTCTCTACTTCTCTCTTGATGTTGCTTGCAAGTAGTCTCGTTCTGTCTCTGCTGAGGTGGAGTCCGTCCTTCCTGAATAGCTTGCTCTTCCCCCAGAATGTTGTCCAGTTGCGCACGAAGTGGAATCCTTCTTTCTCACACCAGCGCTGTATCCACACATTGACTGCTTGCAGCTCCATCTGCCTCTTCTCGTTGGCCCTGGGTACTGGCAGGATCTCCGAGAATGCTATCCTCTGCGTTCTGGTCTTCAGCTTCCTTCCTAGCATCCGGAACTGGTCCTTCAGTACTTCCCTGTTGTAGTTCCTGTTGCTCACATTGTTCATCCCCACATGGATCACCACTGCCGTATCTTCTTCTTCCACGCTGTCGATTATCCTGTCGATGCAGCTCACTATGTCTTCTACTTTGGCTCCCGGTAGGCAGGTCACCAGCTGATCCAGTCTTCCTCCAGCTATGTGACTATCGACTTGTCTAATGATGGAGTCCCCCATGACAATCGCTGTCCTCTCTATCTTCTCTTGATTCTCCAGCCGCAGGTCTGTGTCCCTGGTGTACGTCCATTTCTCCAACCGTAGGTCTGTGTCCTTCGTTCTCACTGATGTGCCACTTATTTCTTCGTGGTGGTTGTTCGTTGGGTGGTCCACACTCTCTACAGGTGAGTGTCGCCAGTTCCACTGTTGCTTATGATTTTCCATGGCCTCCCTGTACGCCTTCTCTATGAACTTCTCCAGCTCTCGGACTTCTTCCTCGATGGTGTTCTCTGTCTCGATGTTCTCTGCATCTCTATCTTCCTCCTCCACTGCTTGGAGCATCTCCATGTTTCCGCATCTCTGTCTTCCTCCTTCATTGCTTGAAGTGCCTCGAGTTCTAGTATTCTGCCCTCCAGGAGTCTGACTTGCTTCTTCAGGTTCTCCAGTTCTCCACATCGAGCGCATACGTAAGACTGCCTCCTAGAGGGGAGGTAGTCATACATATGGCAGACGGTGCAGAAAACTGGGTAGCTCAACTTCCTGCTTCTGTCTGCTGCTTCCATTTCTGTCTGTTTGCTGTCTGATGTGGATGTCTTCTGCATCTGCTGGCTGTCCTCTAGAACATAAGAACATAAGAAATGCCTACGCCGGATCAGATCCTAGGTCCATCTATTCCGGCGACCCGTACACGCGGAGGCTAAGCCAGGTGCTCCCAGTTGGAGACCCTGGTTACCCGTATCCATCAATATGTTTTGCAAGGAGGTATACATCCAACTTACACTTGAAACCCAGAATAGTAGTCTCCGTCACCACCTCATCCGGGAGAGCATTCCAAGCGTCCACCACCCGCTGTGTGAAACAGAACTTCCTGACATTTGTCCTGAGCCTGCTGCTCCTCAGCTTTAGTCCGTGACCTCTTGTCCATTTCACATTTGACATTGTGAACAATGATGATTCTTGCTCTATTTTGTCGAATCCTTTCAGTATTTTAAAAGTCTCAATCATATCCCCTCGCAGTCTCCTCTTCTCGAGGGTGAACAGTCCCAGTCTTCCTAGTCGTTCTTTGTAGCTCAAATTTTCCATACCTTTTACTAGTTTCGTGGCTCGCCTCTGCACCCTTTCCAGCAGGGCTATATCCTTTTTTAGGTAAGGAGACCAGTGTTGGACACAGTACTCCAAGTGCGGTCTGACCATTGCTCTGTAAAGCGGCATTATAACGTCCACCGATCTACTTGTGATCCCCTTCTTTATCATGCCCAACATTCTGTTTGCTTTCTTCGCCGCTGCCGCGCATTGAATCGACGGCTTCTGGTTTCTGTCTATCAGTACCCCCAGGTCTCTTTCTTGTTCAGTTTTGGCCAATGTTACACCTAACATTTTGTATTCATGTTCCTTATTTTTCTTGCCCAGGTGCATCACCTTGCATTTGTCTATGTTAAACTTCATCTGCCACTTGTCCGCCCATTTCTCCAGTTGGTCTAGATCCTTCTGGAGATCTTCAATATCTTTTTGTGACCCAACTGCCCGACATAGTTTTGTGTCGTCTGCAAACTTGATTATATTACTTGTTGTCTCCTCTTCAAGGTCATTTATGAAGATATTAAATAAGATAGGCCCAAGAACCGAGCCTTGGGGCACTCCGCTAGTTACCTTCCCCCAGTCCGAGAATACCCCATTTATGCTTACCCTTTGCAATCTATTTTCTAGCCATTTGCCTATCCATCTAAGTACATCCCCTTCAATTCCGTGACTTAGTAGTTTCCTCATAAGCCTTGTGTGTGGGACCTTGTCGAACGCTTTCTGGAAGTCCAAGTAAATTATATCCACTGGGTCTCCGCCATCGATTAGTTTGTTCACCTTCTCGAAAAATTGAAGTAAATTCGTCAAACATGACTTCTCCTTCCTAAAGCCATGTTGACTAGCTCTCATCAGGTCGTGATTTTCCAGGTGTTGCACTATGCTATCCTTGATCAGTGCTTCAACCATCTTCCCAGGAACCGACGTTAGACTCACAGGTCTGTAATTGCCTGGTTCTCCTCTGGATCCTTTTTTGAAAATTGGGATAACATTTGCTATTTTCCAGTCATCTGGTATTTGCCCGGTTCTAATTGACATGTTAGCTAGGATTTGTAAAATCTCTCCAATTTCCATCTTAAGCTCCTTTAATACTCTTGGGTGAATTCCATCTGGTCCAGGGGATTTGTCACTTTTTAATTTGTCGATCTGATAGTATATCATGTCCAATTCCACATTCACTGAGGTGAGGCTATCCTCTATGTCACCCTTGAATACCCTCCTTGTTTCCGGCATTGTTGTTGTGTCTTCATTAGTAAAGACGGAGGCAAAGAATGAATTTAGCCTATCTGCAATCTGTTTGTCTTCCTTAATGCACCCTTTCGTTCCGTGGTCGTCGAGAGGGCCTACTGCCTCTCTTGCTGGTTTTTTCCCTTTTATATATCTAAAAAAGGGCTTGAAGTTTTTGGCTTCTTGCGCTATCTTTTCCTCATAGGCTGTTTTGGCGTCTCTTACCACCTTGTGACATTTCTTCTGGTCGACCTTATGACTATTCCAGGCCTCCGTTGTGTGTTCCCGTTTCCATTTTTTGAACGAGTCTCTCTTATCCCTTACCGCATCTTTCACCTCTTTAGTTAGCCAAGCTGGTTCTCCTTTGTTCTTGTTTCGCCTTCCTTTGGATATCTGCGGAATGTAGAGATTCTGCGCTTCGGTGATGGTATTTTTTAGTAGGGACCATGCTTGATCGACCGTTTTGATTCCAGGTGTCTTTTTCATGAGCCGTTTTTTAACCATGATTCTCATGCCGTCATAGTTCCCTTTTTTGAAGTTAAAGGCTGTGGTTTGGGCCTTGGTTTTTTTTCTCTTCCCAATGCCAATTTTAAAATTGATCATGCTGTGATCACTCGTCCCAAGGGGGACCTTGACTTCCACCTCTGATGTTCTCCCAGTTAAGCCATTGAGGACTAAGTCCAAGGTTGCGGTACCCCTTGTTGGTTCTTCCACCATTTGTTCTAGGAAGCAGTCCCCTATTGTTTCTAGGAACATCATCTCCCTGCCGCAGTTCGAAGTTCCTAGGTTCCAGTTTATCCCTGGAAAGTTGAAGTCTCCCACAATCGTTATATTACCCGTAATACATTCATGTTTGATTTCCTTCATCATTTGTTCGTCTGCTTCTTCTGACTGTGCTGGGGGTCGATAATAGAGGCCAATTTTTGTGATTGCATCACTTTTTCCAGGTATCTTTATCCAAAGAGACTCCAGATTTTCTTTTCCTTCTGTCTGCCCTTCGATAGATTCTAATCCTTCTTGGACATAGAGGGCAATACCCCCACCTTTTTGTCCTATTCTATCTCTTCTGTATAGTTTATATCCCTGCAGTACTGTGTCCCATTCATTTTCCTCATTCCACCACGTTTCTGTTATGCCAATGATATCAAGTTTTTCTCGTCTCGCTAGTGCCTCCAGCTCACCCATTTTGTTTCTCAAGCTTCTGGCATTTGTGTACATACATTTAAGCTCCTTTTGAGATGTCTTCTTGGGTTTTTTAGTCTTTGCAGCCCTCATTGTCTCTATTTGCGCACTTTCTCTTTGCTCTTCCCCTTTATCCAAGCAATTGTTTGTAAGTTCTTCTTGGGGATCACCTGATGCCTGGGCCATCGACTGGTTGTCGACTGTCGGCTCTCCCCTGTTCCTTAGTTTAAAGCCTTCTCAATGGTCTTCTTCATATTTTCAGCCAAGACTCTTGCTCCTTGCTTGGTGAGGTGCAGGCCGTCTTTTCTATAGTATCTGCTTTTTCCCCAGAATGCCGCCCAGTTACGTATGAATTCAAAACCTTCCTCATCGCACCATCGTCTCATCCAGGCGTTGATTTCTCGCAGCTCCTCCTGTCTCCTTCCATCCGCTCTCGGTACCTGGAGGATTTCGGAGAAGGCCACTTTCACCTCCCTGACCTTCAGTATTCTTCCGAGTGAGCGTAGTCGACCCTTCATTTCTTCTCTGTCATACTTCCGTCCGCTCACATCGTTGGTTCCCACATGGATAATCACAGCAGTATCCTCTCCTCCTTCGCTGTCTATGATCCTAGTGATCCTGCTGGCTACATCCTTTACTCTTGCACCAGGCAGGCATGTGACCAGTCTATCATCCCTTCCTCCTGCAATATGGCTATCCACATTGCGTATAATGGAATCTCCAACAATGATCCCAGACTTCTTCAATCGGTGGTTCTTAGGGGGGCGCAAGTCTGTATCCATGGTGTAGGACCTGTCTTCTTTCTTTTGTGGTGCATCCCCAGACTGGCTCTCATTACTGCTAAGTGTGTGATCTTTTTCAATCTCCATTTCAGTCGCTTCTTCAAAAGTAGTGGTGCCTCCTTCCATATCGCCTGGGTCCTCTTCCTTAGTTGTTGTATGGGTATTGCTCTCCAGCCCTGGGGCCATCACGTGTTGCAGGTGAGCTTCCTCGATGAATCTCTCCAAGTCTTCAATCACTTTGCTTGCGCTGGGCTCCTCTAGAAACTTCTCCTGCATGTGGTTTTCTTCCTTCCTGGCGAGGAGTTCTTCTAGCTCTGCCACAGTTCCCTCCAGCAGCCGAACCTGCTGTTTCAGGCTATCCAGCTCTATGCATCGGCCGCAAACGTATGCCCTAGTCCCCGAGGGGAGGTAATCATATATAATGCAGCCGGTGCAGAAAACTGGACAGCTCATCTTCTGTCTACCGTGGGTGATCATGTCCTAGCTGTGTGTATCCTTTCCTCTTGTTTGCTTTGCTCTTGTTGGTTGTGGTGGTGCTGCTGAATTGTTATTGACCTGAAAGAAAAAAGAGAAAGCAAACAGGAGTGTAACTTACGTTCTGTGTCTCTCTGTTGTCGGCTTAGCTTCCTGGCTCCCTCAAAGGCTCCTTCGCCGTCTGCTGTGTCCCTTGTGCCTGCTTGGTTGTGTACCCTCTGTACCTGCTCTGGTCTTCTGCTTCTCCTTTAGTGGTGGTTCATCCCTTCTCAAGGCCCTTTACAAAGGCGCTCGCCTTCGATGTGCGCCAAATGGCTGGGCACCGTTGGCTCCTCCCCTTATGAGTCAGAGCCTGGTGGATGATGTCGGGGGTGGGCGGAGCTAACTCTCGCCACCTCCCCTAGCTCTCTCTCTCTGCCCTCCGCTCCTCTCTGATGACTTTCCCCTTTGCATTTCTCCCTCTGCTAGCCGCTTCTCTTCTCCCTCAGCTCGCTGCTTCTCCATAGTATCCAATTGAAAAAGACATGGGGGAAGCCATTACTTGTCCTGGAATTGGTAGCTTGGAATGTTACTACTATTTGGGCTTTTGTCAGCTACTTGTGACCTAGTTTGGCCACTATGGAAACAGGATACTGGGCTAGATGGGCTAGATGGACCATTGGTCTGAACTAGTATGGCTATTCTTATGTTCATAATAGATGAAGACAATGATGGATACTCTCCTGATTGGAATCACTTAACTGGAGAGTAAGGCGGGCATGAAATGAGCTGCACAGGTATTGGAGATACCCACCACAACACAGGACCAAGCTAAACACCAGAATAGCAGGTTGTCACGCATAGGACAACATGCACCAGCTGACTGATGGGTGGAGGGGGGGGGGGAGAGATAAGCAGAGCTCAGGACATGTGAGGGCTGTGGCTCAAATGCTCCCATGAATTGGAATAATAATAAAGCTGCAGCTATGTTTTGCCCACAACTGATGTTGAAGTTCCTTGTGGTAATGTTTAGCTGTAGGGTATATATGTGGTGAGAGATTTAAACAAAACAACAGTGGAGGTGATGAAGTAAACCTATGATGTTCCAATAAATGATTTGATTAGTTCAAAAGGGCCACTCAATGTGCAACGTGTTTTGGCCACAAAGCCTGCCTCAGGAGTTTGAAAATGTCAAATGCAACTATTTACACAGAATTGTAAAAAACTTCTTATCAGACAAATAGAAATAAAATGTTATGTTATCCCGCAAAACCTGCAGATTAATGCAATTAACAAAGAAAAGAAAACTGTACAAACACAGTGAATGACAATAAATCACAATTCAGAAAAAATAGTCTTAACAGCCTAGAATAATCAGCCCTCCCAAAACTTCCTAAATAGATAAGTTTTTAACAATTTTCTAAAATGTAAATAAGAGCGAGAGGAAGTCAGTGAAGTTCAGGTTCCCAGTTTGTGGCCTGATAGGATATAAACCTTCCCT
Organism: Geotrypetes seraphini; assembly: GCF_902459505.1. Lineage (NCBI taxonomy): Eukaryota > Metazoa > Chordata > Amphibia > Gymnophiona > Dermophiidae > Geotrypetes > Geotrypetes seraphini. Next base: position 88,309,868 of record NC_047094.1, on the reverse strand, counting down.
GGTATTTCTTATAAATACAGCCTTTAACTGATGGAAATGCAAAAAGACCTGAATTTCGTAAAGATCTTAAAGGAGTAAAAAAGAGAAAATGATCCACTAAATAACTTGGTAGCAGCCCATGGAGTGCCTTGTAACAAAAACAGCCAAATTCTAAAATAGTACAGGGCTCTATTAGGAGCCAATGTAATTTGCAGAGGTGTTACATGATCCTTTTACCCAAATTTGATGTCTCAATGTGATGACACAAAGTGTAGCTAGTGTAGCTTCTCTTAGTGAGAGATGTGACTTGTGTGCTGCCTGCCTATGCTAAAGTTCACGCCTAAGCACTCAGGTGCATAAATGCTATTCTATAACCCATGTGTGTAACTGCCTGTGTTCATTTCCCAGGTCCAAGCATCCCTTGAAGTTGTGTACTAGAGAATGACACGGGGAGCGATCCCCGCGGGGAACCGCGGCGTGGCTGCGGGCTATGGAGACTCCATAGCCATATCCCTGCAGACACGGGGACAAAAGTTTTCACCGCCCGCAAAAACGGTGAAAAGATTTGTCCCTGCAGGCAAATGTATCCCCTTCTACATAACGTGATTTACCGGGTCTTCACCGTGTGTGTGGTTCACTTCAGGACGGGTGTCTGATTTTTTTCCGGCGGCCATGCTTGTCGGCCATGTGGTCTCCTCCAACTCGTCTCTCTCCACCTGACTTGCACGTTGCCTGACTCCGCCCCCTTCAATATTCTGGCTCCTCATTAGTCAGTTCTTTCCTGCTCAAGAAGGGGACCAATCGCTACTGCCACACATGATATTTAATGGGTTGCAGTAGCGATTGGAAATCGGGGGATTTCGGAGCTGAGAGGCAAGCCCAGGATTTTTTTTGGAGTCGCTGCCTGGATTGGAGAGGAGTCACTGCTGCAGACTTGGAGGAGCTGAAATTTCATTGAAAACTTTGGCGCTACAAGTAGAGGTAAGGTGCACACTTTCCTACTACTTGCCTGCCCAGGGTTGGCGGTGGCGGCGGCAGGGGTGGGGAGGGGATTCTTTGACTGGTTGGAGACGGGAGTCTGGCTGAGCTGGGAGCTGGTTCTTTTTTTTTTTTTAATCTGAGTGGGATTCTTTGACCGGTTGGAGACGGGAGTCTGGCTGAGCTGGGTGCTGGTTCTTTTTTTTTTTTTTTTTTAATCTGAGTGGTATTCTTTGACCAGTTGGATACGGGAGTCTGGCTGAGCTGGGAGCTGGTTCTTTTTTTTTTTAAATCTGAGTACTAGTGTAGTAGTGTGCTGTGTCCATTCCCATGGGTTACTGAATCCTATTCCTGAACATGTGCTGCAAGAATGGAGGAATCCAGCACATGTTCAGTATGTAACCCATGGGAATACGTTAATAAAGATAAGTATATAAAATCATACCTGTTTGAGGCTTTTATGCATGCTGCGGTGACGATGACGGGGCGGTGAATGGGATGGCAGTGGCGGTGACGGGGCGGTGAAAGGGATGGTGGTGACAGTGACGGGGCGGTGAAGGGAACGGCGGTGACGGGGTGGTGCAGAGGATGGTGGGACGGGGACGAGGTGGTGACGGGGATAGATTTTTTCCCCGTGTCATTCTCTATTGTGTACTCCGGAATCTGAGTGTGCAACTTATAGAATACCGACTAAAGGCAATTGCCAATTAGTGAGAATTAATACTAATTAACACCAATTACAACATATAATTGCTTGTTAAAGCCAATTAGCAGCTAATTAATTCAGTACATACACAATTAACCTTATTCTATAAGTTACACATACAAATTTGCATGTTAGAAATTTGGGGGTGCAGATTTCTAGAATTAGGGGATTAGTGAGTTATATTATAGGATAATCAGTTCCATATTTATGTGTCTCTGTTATCCTTTCTTTCTAATAAAGTATTTGATGCTTGTGCTCTTTTCTTACTGGTCAGAGCGCATCTCACTTGTATATTATATAGTGATCTGCCTGAGGTAGATCTTATGTGGCTCATAATAAAAAAATAAAGATGTTCAAAAACTGTCATACAATGGAACTTGGATGTCCTAATCGCCAGGAAGTCCAAGTGCCAATTTTTGAAACCGTTTATCTGGATGTCTTGTGAGGAATTCTAGCTGCTGTGCATCCAAAGATTCAAGGGGCGTGTTGAGATGCATGATATGGGTGGGTTTTTGGGTGTGCTCAGACTTGGACGTCCTGCACCTATAATTGAACCTTTCCCAAGATGTCCTGGATGGAACTTAGATGTTCTGAGCTAGACCTGTTTTAAAAGCATCTAATTGCCAAAAAGATACCCAAACTGACCAGATTACCACTGGACAGATTAAGTAATGACCACCCTACACTCCCCCAGTGGTCACTAACCCCCTCCCACCACCTAAAAATATGAATGAAATATTACATACCTGTCTCTAGAACAGCAGCATCTGATATGGGAAATCCTAGTAGAGCATCACACAGGTGTCTTAAGTAGCCTGGTGGAGGAGGACATAAGAACATAAGAATAGCCTTACTGGGTCAGACCAATGGTTCATCCTGCCCAGTATCCCACCTTCACGGAGACCAATCCAAGTCACAAGTATCTGGCAAAAAGCCCCTCTAACCAGTACACTTATGGTGAAAGTGTGAGCTCACCTGCAGCCATAAGGACTATTGGGATGGTAGGCAGGTGGGTGTAGTAGGCTTTGGGGGAGTTTTGGAGGGCTCACCATAAATTATAAGGGGGTTATGGTGAGATGTACACATGATACCCTTATGTGAAGTTCACATCAGTGCCCTCTAAGATGGCCTACTGCTCTATTGGCATGTCTGTGTGACCAGCCCAATACAATGCTGGCTCTTCCCATGTCCAAATGGTCTAGATTTTGATGTTTTCAACTTGGATGTTTCTGTAGTTGAAAATGGGAAATAAAGTTAGGCTTTCTAAGGTTGAACATCCTGGCGGCCAAGATGTCCAAGTACAGTTCTCCCTCCGGATTCACGGTTTCACTACTCGCAAAGTCAATTATTCGTGATTTTTTGCAGGCTGCCCAAACCTCCCCAGACTACTTTTTGCAGGCTGCCCAAACCTCTCTGAACCTTACCTGGTGGTCTAGCGGTGATGCGAGGCAGGAACGATCTTCCTTTGCTCCTGCCCCGTGCAGAACCGTCATCAAAATGGCTGCCATGAGTTCCTGGGAATACACGGCAGCCATTTTGATGACGGCTTACAGGAAATGTCCAAGTCAGACTTAGACGTCCTTTTCAAAAATGGTCCTCTATGTGTCCCTAAACCTAGTACAGCTCAGTCATCTACCCCTTCTACAAATCACCCAATTCTACTTAAATCCTGTAGTTCCCATTCAGAAAAAACATTCAATTTTATGGCTGGGAAAAACATTGTATTTTCTATAGGTATTAACCTTGAGAGATGTATAATGATCCCAATTACATAATGTAAAATCTGCACAAGAGAGTGCACCACTTTCACACATACAAATGTTTAAGGTGATAATTTAAAATGCAAACCCATTAGACCATTGACTGAATCTTATTGTGCTTGTGTGAGCTGTGAGGCGCTGCTAGCATGGATCCTTGACACCAGCCTCCCTTTAGTAAGAGCAAATTTTGTATCATCAGATTTAATATGTGTAATGTGTGGAAAAACAGGCTTGGGGTCTCCGATTAACGCAATAACCCTAATGAGAACAGATGCTTCAATCTGGCTGGAACACAGATTTAATATGTTAAATCCACATAGCTCAGTCTATGAAACACAATCATCAGATGTGTACTGGTCCCCATTTACTGAGTGATTTTGGATTAACTGAGGCTAGAGAACAAGGCAACAATCTATATTAAATCTCAGCAAAATGAAAATTGCATAGATTTACTTAGGGTCATTATAGAAGAAAATTTAATCATAGCCTCATCCAAAATGCCCCATCATCATCATTCCGATAATTGAAATGCCATGTGAGGGATTATAAATAACTCTGATTATGAAGATACTTTCTGATTATCTGCCCTGGGAGAACGGGGACAAAGGGAGCCCAGCAGCAAACAATGAAAGTAAAGCTTTAACGATGTATCTTTCCATTTCCTGCTCACCATGAATATCTGTCGAGAACCAGGGAGCAGAGAACTGAGTTTTTGCTTTGTCTTATTCTGCAAGGTATTTCCACTTTAACAAGGACCTCTGCAAAAATAAAAAAAAAATAAAAAAAAAATCAGGATCTATCATTAACCACTAATTACATTAGTGGGTAAAAAGATACATATGGAGCAAACCTGGTAACAAACTGGTGTCTGAACACACAAGCCGGCTGAACAAATGGCTGTTAAGTGCTGCAGCTTGACTGGCTAAATCCCAAAATTAATTTCAGAATGACAGCTGATAAAAGTAGGAAAACTAGCTAATAAGACTTATTTGATGGCCCATCCACTCGGTTATTTACCTGAACACAAACTGTGCACCCCATGTGTGACATTGCTACAAGGGCATCTTCTGTCCACACAAACCACATAAAATGACTGACTAAGAGCCAAATTAAATTAAGTAAGCAACCCAAATTGTAAGCATTCTTCTTTCTATGGCAACCCATTGTTTTAAAAACTGTACCCAACGGCAGTGACCTTGTTTGCATGATAATGACATACACTTTCTTGTCGCCTGCCATAATCCATCACCTAGACCTCAGTGTTGGGGGCTGCAGAAGGTCATGTTATTTGGCTATTCTGCCCCCAGTTATCTCATCTGCACATTTACACAGAGTAGTTACAGCGTCTCATGTAGCAGCTTCCCTAGCTCGGTTCTTCATTGCCCCTCCTAACTCATTTCACCAGCTAAATTGAAGAGACATTTGAGGCTTCCTCCTTCTGCCAAGAACTAACTCTGTAGACCTGCCTGGAATCAGGTGTATTATCATGACAACACCAGTTTTAGTTAGACAAGTGCACTTTAAGGTTTGCAGTGTTCTTTATCTCCTGTGAAAAATCTTGTAATCTTTCATTGCTGTATACTGTATGCCTCTCAATGAAAAATAATAACATAGTAAACGACGGCAGATAAAGAGACCTGTGTGGTCCATCCAGTCTGCCTAACAGTCACATTCATTCTCAAGGCAATGCTGAACCAACAATCCAGTAGTTGTATTGCATTTTGCTTGCTAAGTTCCTCTATAAGATGTCTTCCCCTCCCCCATTGAGATATAGGAGACCTGCACTCTTTTGATATGAATGTGGTATAAAATTAGGGTTTTTCTTCAAAAAGAGAAAATTCCTTATTCTAAAAATATTCTTCTTATATAATAAATAAATAAATAAATTTAATTTGGAGGAATGATATAAATATGTATGAAATATTATTATTGTGATTCATATTTTAATGAATATATTTCTGTATTATCTCATTGTATTTCTTACCTGATTCTTTCAATAAAATTGTTATAAATTACATAAATAATTAATTAATAGTGCTCAGTGATAGCCAATACGAACTCCAAGAGCATGGGACTATTAATTAATTATTTATGTATTTATTTATTTATTATATAAAAAGAATATTTTTAGAATAAGGAATTTTCTCTTTTTGAAGAAAAAGTATTTATATATAGAAGATTCATACTTATGTATTTATACTCCAATTACATTTTGCGTGTTAATAAAAGCTCCGGAAAAAAGAGGACAGATTGAGACATCCGGGTTTTACTTCCCATGGAATGCAATGGAAGTAAAACCTAGATGTCTCAATCTGTCCTCCTTTTTCTAGAGCCATATAGTAACCCTATATAAAATACTTCCACTGATCACTTATATGTTTTATGTTTGTGAGATTTTGATTTGAGCAATGAGTTGGTGATCGGTGGATGTATTAATGACATCACCACATTAATGCTGAGTTTCCCATCTAGTGATTCGTTGCAGTATAAAATACACATGCTTGCTCCTAATCCATCCTTGCCATTTTCAAGGCTCAGACCATCAAAAAATCTGCCCTGTAGTGGCCTTAGTTCCTAGCTATTGGTGTTGCCTTCAAAACCTACTCCAGCCCATCCTGTTCAGTCTTGTCATATACAGGACACGGACCGCAGATGTCCAACTGGCATTGGCTTCAATTCACCACTGCTGAAGCTGCCATTTACGCACTACTCTGGCACTTCATAAATGAGTTTATGGCTGTTAATCTGTTAAGTTTTATTTCAATGCTATTCTCTTTCTATTTAGGGATCCTTTGTATCTGTCCCATACATTTTTTAACTCTCTTTTTCTGTTTTTGTCCCCACCAGCTCCCTTGGGAGGGCATCCACCATGCTCTCCTTGAAAAAAGTATTTCCTAAAGTTACTCCTGAGTCTATCACCCTGCAACCTCAGGTTCTTTAGTTTTACTGCTTCTCCATCTCAGGAAAATATTTGCTTGCAGGTTAATGCCATTCAAGTATTTATATTTCTGTATCATATCCCCTCTATCACTTCTTTCCTCTAGGGCAGTGTAAGCCTCCAGGGACAGGGAAATGTCTACAGTACCTAAATATAACTCACCTTGACATGCAACATACAAGGTGTGACTAAATTCAGCTAAATACAGAGGGCTGGCAGTGAAATCAAGAGGGGATCCTGTAGACTCTACTACTTAAATGAGAGTGAAGAACAAAGGCAGACTACGCCAAAAGCTGCCCTGGATAAGGAGGGCTATATGTCTGGCAGTTGGTATACAGTATATCCAGGAATAACTGGGAAGACTCGAGTAACATAACAGAATAGATGATGGCAGATAAAGACCTGCATGGCCATTCAGTCTCCTCAACAAAAGGGTCAATTAGTCTTTTTCTTCTGTTATCTACTGCTGGGTTACTTGTCATTATTCTTAGACTACTACAAAAACCTTTACAGTTAGGACTAGATTATGGAAACCTGTACAGTTAGGACAGACAGATGTCAGTTGCATAATGTAGCATTGCTAAAGGACATCTATCAATATGAAGCTGAAACATCTTTCCAGATGAGGCTTTTCTTTATGTGTTGCCTTGGTATTTGTATTGGATGAACCAGATGTTCCTGTAATATTGATGGTGCGTTCAGACCAGGCCTGGATTTAGTTACAGGGGGGCCAACAATGAGCCAGAGTGGAGCCTGTTCCTATTTGCTTTAGGGCCAGGTGCACAAGTTGCTTTAAATCAGGCTTGTCTAACCTTTTAAAAAAAAATAAAAATTGGGGGCCACATTTAATATTTCATAACATTCGGAGGGCCAAGACACATGTGCGAGCACCCTCATGCTCTCTCTTTCTCCCCCATGCTCCCCTCCCATCTTCCCCTAGTAGTATTGCCTCTTTCTCCCCATTGCCATCCAGTATCTCCGTTGTCTCTCCTCCTGTCCCCTTCACCGTCCAGCATTGCCTATCTCTCTATCTGTCTCTATACCCCACCATTGCACTATTCATAATTGCCCCTGTTTATCTGTCTTTCCCCATCCAGCACTTCCTATTTTTCTCTCCCTCCTCCTAAGCAGTATTTCCCCTCTCTGTTGTCTCTCCAGCATTGCCAATCTCTCTCCCCCACCTCCTTATTCACTACTGCCCTGTCTCTCTCTCTCTTTCTCCTAATCTAGCATTGCCCTATTCTGTTTTTCTCTTTTCCCCTTCACATTCAGTCTTGACCTGTTTCTCTCTTTCTCCCATCCCATCCACCTCTATGCAGCACAATTTTCTTCCATTTCACTGCAACTCCCCCAAATCCATGCTAATGAACAACCATGGAAATAGCACGGGACTCTGGCTCTTTGTACGCCACTACTGTATCCTGTACTAGTCCCATCTCCTCTAACATAAATGGAACCAGCACAGGTTAGAGAGAGTTGCGGTCTCTGCCCCTCTCTTGGTTGCTTATCAGAATGGATCCAGTGGAGAAGAGCAGCAGGTCTACGGGATGGGAAGACCGTGGTTGGGGCTAGGAAGGCTGGAAGTAAAACCCGGATGTCTCAATCCATCCTCTTTTTCTGGAGCCATATGGTAACCCTAGCTGAAGCACACTATAAAACGTTTGCCACAGGGTTCGGTTCTGGTCCATTTCTTCTTAATATTTTTGCAGTGATACTCCAGAAGAGCTGTTTGGTAAGCTTTGCCTCTTTGCAGATGATACCAAAACTTGAAACAAGGTGGATGCCCCGGACAGTGTGGAAAACATGAGGAAGGATCTAGAAAAGCGTGAAGAATGGTCTAGAATTTGGTAGCTGTGAATTTATGCTAAAACCTGCAGGATCATGCATTTGGGCTGTAAAGCCCCAAGGAAGAAGTACAGTATAAGGGGTGAATTACTGCTTTGCACAAAAGAGGGGCAGGACTTTTTCTGATAAAAAAGAAGTGTGCCAAAAAATGACACTTGAAAGGGACTTCTTTTAAATCACATATTTAGCTAGTTGCCCAAGCTATAATGAAGGTGCTTAATGAAGTCAATGTCCTTGAAAGTTCCTTTTCATTTTTTTCTCATCTGTCAGCACATCCACAAGCCGGTACAATATTAATTAATCGCAACATTTCCTGAAGTCTTGGAGTGAAGTCCCATCACTGATAATGAACAGGTTTAAGAGACTCACATCCCAACAAAATTACTTTTTAAACCAGCCTTATTAAGCAGAAAATTAGACCTAAATCACCCTACAACATCCTCATTAAAAGGCACTGATCCCTGGCCACTTGTATGTTCCAACATCTTTAATTAGCAAACTGCTAGGATGTCCGCAACTAGGTACACTATTAATCTTACTTTCCACATGTACTGCTTGGGCTATCATCCCTTCACTTTGGGGAGGATAATGCTTTCATTTTTTGTGCATTTGATGTCCTTATAAAACAAAGAAATGAAAAGTGGATACTTTCTCCCAGCACTGCAGATAAGCATTCCAGTTCAGTCATTTGATAGTCTGAGGATATAAGCTAGCACTTCTACCGGAAGACTTTCTAGCCACAGCAAGGTGTTTAGGTCCTAGCATTCATGTTCAGGTATGTTAGATCCTGTCCCTGAACTGTCTCCTTGAAATTATAAAAAACATTATAAAAAAGGAACAGAGAAGGGCGACGAAAATAATAAAAGGGACGAGACTTCCCTATGAGGAAAGGCTAAAGCAGCTAGGGATCTTCAGCATGGAGAAGAGACTGCTCAGGTGTGATATGATGGAGGTCTATAAAATACTGAGTGGAGTGAAAAGAGTAGATGTGAATTGCTTGTTTACTCTTTCCAAAAATACTAGGACTAGGGGGAATGCAATGAAGCTATTAAGTAGAACATGCAAAACAAACCGGAAAAAATATTTCTTCACACAACTTATAACTAAACTCTGGAATTCGTTGCTGAAGAATGCGGTGATATCAGTTAGCTTAGCAGGGTTTAAAAAAGGTTTGGATAATTTTCTAAATGAGAAGTCCATGGGTCATTATTGAGATGGCTTGGGGAAATCCACTGCTTATTCCTAGGATAAGCAGCATAGAATCTGGTCTTCTTCTTGGGATCTTGCCAGGTACTTGACCTAGGTTGGCCACTGTTGGAAACAGGATGCTGGGCTTGATGACCCTTCGGTCTGTCCCAGTATGGTAATTCTTATGTTCTTATATGGTTGGATTTTGAATATGAAAAACAAAACAAGGAAAAACAGACCTCCAATGTATTACACAGAAGAAGAAAAGGTGATAAGGATGTTACAGGAACCACACTTTTGGAACCAATTTCTTGATATGTCTTGATAGTGCATTTTCAGTTATAATTCTTTGTTCTGTGTGAATTCTGACAGATTGAAAAGATGAGACCATATTTTTTTTTCTGAACATTCATCAAAGTGCTGATAGATTCAAATTGGTAACCAAACTTCAGGATTGCAACCGTCACGTTTGAAAGTCACTCAGAGGTATAGAGTTCTTCAAGAAGAGAGTTGCGCCCTCTAGTGATGAACCAAAGTATATTTTTCAGTCGTTGCAACTTTATTAGTTCTGGTTACGCTCCAAGTTTGATTACAAAAGTAAATAAATAAATGTCTTTACAGTCTTTCAAACACTTGTATGAAAATACTTTGTTTTTTCTTATCTTTACAAATCTTTTCAAATGAACATCGCTCTGTGAGAAAATTGAGAGCAGCTTGATAATTCAGTTTATAACAGGTTCGGGGTCTCTTGTCTCCCTCATGTCTGATCATAACATTATTATCCGCCCTGCAGACAAAGGGGGAGGAATAGTACTTATGGACTCTGATCAATACGTAGCAGAAGCCTTACGTCAATTATCAGATCTAAATTATTATACTCCTTTACAAGAAGATCCTACCCCACACATACGAGATGCCATTTCCACACTTCTAGTATACGCCGTAGAAGCAGGGACCATTACAGATAAAGAATTTCAGTTTCTTTCATGCAAACACCCTAGAATCCCTGTAATTTATTTTGTCCCTAAAATTCATAAATCTCTCCATAATCCTCCAGGAAGATCCATAGTCTCTGGAATAGGCTCCATCTTAGAACCTTTATCTACCATTATCGATATGTATTTAAAAGATAGAGTTCCTTTAGCTCCATCTTATGTTCGTGACTCCACTAACATGATTAATATTTTAGAACAATATCATGATGTACCTGCACACGCCATCCTTATTACGTTAGACATATCAGCATTATATACTAACATCCCACAAAATGCCGCAATGGAAATTATTAAAGAGGAATTATCAGCATTGGATTTATCTCAACATAGAATAGATTTGTTATTACAATTAGCATATATTGCATTAAGTATGAACTATTTTCAGTTTGACATGCAATATTATAAACAAATCAAAGGTACGGCTATGGGGGCTAAGATGGCTCCATCTGTGGCATGTTTGTATGTTTCCAAATTCGAAAAAACTTTTTTATACACATCCAGATATTGGAATAATTTTTTACTCTGGAAAAGGTACATCGATGATATCTTTGCAGTATGGATAGGTACACCTATTTAATTTCAAACTTTTCTAGAGTGGTTAAATTCCTGTGACAGCAATTTACAATTCACCATGAGTACTAATGTGAGACAGTTATCATTCTTAGATATACAGATTTGTTTACATCAAGGTAGTTTTTCTACTACCATCTTTCGTAAACCCACGGACAGAAATAACTTATTGGAATACAGCAGTTTTCACCCTAAACATTTAAGAAATAATATTCCCGTAGGACAGTTTTTACGACTCAGAAGACTCTGTACCACAGTTCAAGAGTATATCTGCAGGGCTAATGACATGAAAATGCGATTCATAAAAAGAGGGTATCCAACATCAGTTATCAAAAAAGCATATAAAAGAGGACTGTATGCGAATAGATCTTTATTGTTAAATCCCATCTCTAAAGAAGATGAGGACACTTTAGTATGTGTCCTCCCGTACTCAGTCAGAGCATTTGACATTAAAAGGATCATTAAGAAACACTGGGGTATTATGCAATACCACAAGACATTCCATCAAATACCCCGCTTTGCATTCTCCAAACAACGTAATCTCAAACAACAGCTGGTACAATCCCATTTTGTAAAACATCCAGTAGAACAAATGGCAGGGCAACATGTTCCATGTGGACACTGTAAAATGTGCCAATACAGTGTCACCTTAAAACACATGTCCATACACAATAGCTGTCTTAGCAAAATTAAAACCTCTGCCACAAATTGTGAGTCCAGACAAGTAGTGTATGTGATTCAATGCCCGTGCCATCTTTTATATGTAGGTTGTACCACTCGTTGCATCAAAATCAGGATTGGAGAACATATTAGTAGAATTCGCTCTGAAGTAAAAGAGGCTCCCCTAGTCCAGCACTGGTTACTACACCAACATGCGATCACAGATCTCAAATTTTCAGTGCTCAATGTCATTAATTTAATCAGAGGAGGAGATGTGGCCCATATACTTTGGAGACAAGAACAAAAGTGGATTTTCACTTTAAATACACTGCAGCCTCATGGCCTAAATAGTGATATGGAATGGATCGCTTTCCTATGAACAAGGCTTTTAGACTACACACAGTCATATTTCACTGTCTTTACAATAACATTTAAAATCTTCCCTGTATTTTTTAATGCTAAACAGTATTTTTTAATGTTAAACAGTAACTCATCACTCTATGTACTTATTCACCAACATTCTAGGAATCACGTCAGTTCTAATTCTAATTCTGACGTGTAATAAACTCCTCCCCCTGTACTCTTTTAAACCAGACAGCTGATGCTATGTTTTCTCTGACAGTTTAAATTCACAGCACCGACAGCGTTCTTTTGACGGTATGTATTGTTGTGCCTCGCTTCCTATAGTAGCTTTATAATGAGGATAGTGAAATTTCTACTCTCATACCCGGCTGTTTATATACACTCTATATTTCAGATGTTACTACATCGCAAACTTGAAGCATTCTATCAGCATTGAAAAGGTTTTTCAATTTACATACAATAGGGTCTCCTGAAGAAGGAATCGAAACGGGGCCACGTAGAGACCCCGAACCTGTTATAAACTGAATTATCAAGCTGCTCTCAATTTTCTCACAGAGCGATGTTCATTTGAAAAGATTTGTAAAGATAAGAAAAAACAAAGTATTTTCATACAAGTGTTTGAAAGACTGTAAAGACATTTATTTATTTATTTACTTTTGTAATCAAACTTGGAGCGTAACCAGAACTAATAAAGTTGCAACGACTGAAAAATATACTTTGGTTCATCACTAGAGGGCGCAACTCTCTTCTTGAAGAACTCTATACCTCTGAGTGACTTTCAAACGTGACGGTTGCAATCCTGAAGTTTGGTTACCAATTTGAATGAGAAGACAGTTCTTTTATTTGAACTCTAATATTTTTCTGACTTCCACTAATATTTAACTATTAGTACCCCAGTGACATTATAAAGATAGATTACATAGATCATATAGTTCTTTAATTTATAACATTTTATTGAAGGAATCAAAAAAATATACAATAATAAAATACAATAAAATATTCATTACATTTATATTCAAAATATTAATTTTCATGCATATTTCTATCATTCCTCCAAAATATATTTCCATATTACCTGTTAAATACCTCTATACACTCCTCCTATTCCCTTCCCCTTCCCCCTATTCTCCCTCCCCCCTTTCCCCCATTGTTTTAATTTTAATTATAACATTGTAATGAAAGTGGCTTGCAGATTAATCTGCGGGCTTATAACGCTGGATGAGCTAGCGAAGATTGGGTTGGGGGGGGAAAAGGGTGAATTGATATTAGCAGGAAGTTAGGAGAATAGGTAGTGGGTTGTTAGGCAAGTTAGAAAAAGGGAGGAGTATGGAAGTAAGAGATGCAAGGATAGGGTAGAGAGAGAAAGTGTGGATTGGCTGAGGAAGGGGCTCTGGGATTGGAGGGTTTTTTGTGAGGAGAATTGGCGGGCAAGGGAGAATTAAAGTGGGAGGGAGTGTAGGAAGGTTAGAGTTGTGAGGAAAATTTGTGTCCACGACGAGGTTTATAAAAAAAAAAAAAAAAAGGATACCATAATAACCAGTTTAAAGTGGGAAATATTAGTGATTTAGGTGGAGTGGGGGTGTGTAGTTTGGGGAGAGTTGGTGGGAGCTGGGTTTTACCTTATTTGTGTTTAGCTGCAGCGTTCGGGTCGGGGCCTGCTTCGGCGTCGGGTAGAGCTCAGCGGTGCTTTAGCTCCAGCAGCGCTGTTTTTTCAGCGGGTCGGGCGTGGCCTGTCTTCGGCGGCGTGCTGAGACGCTTTGCGCTTCTGCTGCACTGTGCAGCGTGTCGGGAAGGGCCTTTATTCGGCAGCGGCTAGAGCCGCTTTGCGCTCCTGCAGCGCTGTTCAGCGTGTCGGGCGGTGCCTCTCTTCGGCAACGTGCTGGGCTGCTTTGCGCTCCTGCGGCGCTGTTCTGCAGGTCGGGCGGGGCCTTTTTTCGGTGGCGTGTACGAGCCGCTTTGCGTGCCGCTGGGATTTTGCTGCCTCCTGGACTGTGGGGCAGTGTCAGCGGGAGCCTTGTGAAGCAGCTCAGGTAAGCGGGTAGGTTTGTGGGGGTCCCTGGATCCGGTTGTGTTAAGTTTTCAGTGACTGTGGCAGGAATTTGGTTTTTCTGCTGGGGGGGGGGGGCCGGGTGTGTGGGAGCCTGGTTGGGGGTGTGAGCTCACAAAGGGTGAGGGTTGGGCTTCTGGTGGGGATTATTGGGTGGTGTTAAGTTTTGGGTATTGGTTGGGTTTGTTTACAAATGGCACCAGCTAACACGTCTGGTGGTTTCAGGAGAGGGAGGGGCTCTGGGGCTCGGAAGGGCCGGGCTGTGGTTAGGACTCGAGCGGTTCGTCCGGTAGCTGTGTCCCAGCCTGTTTGTGCTGCGTCCAGGGGTTTGCGACGTGGACTGGGTGCTGCTGGTTGTCGTGGGGCAGTCTCACGTCAGCGTGTGGGCCCAGAGTCTGCGGCTGGTCGGGCACGTCAGCGTCCTTCTGCAGTTGCTGTTCCTGACCCTTTACCTGGACCTTCAGGCAGCTATTTCGGGTGAGTCTTTGGGGGTTTTGTCTGATTTGTTAATGGGAAATGGTGGGGTACTGGGTGGGGGTCTTGAATCTCCTGGGTCCGGTCGGGTGGTTTCGAGTGGTCGGAAATCAGTTAGTAAGAGGTTGCGTGACCGCAACTTTTTAAAAAATTTGCGACATGTGGTTCGGCGTTTGGATAAAGAGAAGAGGCAGAGGCGAGAGGTTCTGGGGGACCCGATGGCAGCTTGGCAGTCCTCGGATTCTTATGATTCTTCAGAGCCTTCTTCTGTTTCTTCTTCTTCTGAGGATGAGTGTGTGTCTGGTATGGACAGGCAGTCTCGGCCGGTCGGTCAGGCTCTAGTGGCCGGATCAGTGCCGAGTACCTCTGGAGTTGCTGCAGTAGGAGTGACTCGTAATGGTCATACCATGTGTGAGATTGCGCCGCTTGATTGTGGTATTTCTAAAAAATTGCGGCACAAAATTTTGAGAGGGAAATTTGTGGATGTGTTTAGTTTGTTAGAAAAGGAACATGATAAGAGTGATAAGAAAAAAGAGGAGGGTAAGGCTGAAGGCTATCGTAAGAGGTCTCGTGTACCGTGTACTATCATGAACTGGTTGTTGGGATTTAATATTTATGCGGCGGTAGTTGGTGCGGCTAGGCCTGTTTTGTATGCGGGTTTGTTACGATATGCTGATATGATATTGAGGGAATATCGGACCTATGGCGGCTGGTCGTGGTTAAATTACGATGAGCAGTTTCGTAAAAGTTTGGCAGCAGATAAATCTTGGGCATGTGGATTTATGGCTGGGGGAGATGACACAAGCCAGGTCTTGGTCCTTTCGTCCCACCAGTTCCTTTGGGTCTGGGTTTTCTGGGGGAGCGTCTACAAGTGGAGTCTCTGCTCCCGCAGTACAGCGTTACTCCTCTGGGTTTCTGGGCAGAGGGCTGCTCGAGGAGGACCCAGTACCTTTTGTTTCCAGTTCAATGCTGGGAGATGTGAGAGGGCATCCTGTAAATACCGCCATCTTTGCAGTCAATGTGCCGGTTCCCACCCAGCCTTTCGGTGTGTCAGTAGTGTTGGGGGAGGCCGGGGTGCGGGAATGCGGCCTGCAGGATCCGTCCCGGGGAGCATACATGGCTAAAGCCCCTTCGCCTATTAATTTGGAAGTGTTGGATGTATGGATACAGCTTTATCCGGTGGAGGATGCTGCACAATTGTTGTGGGAAGGTTTTCACTTGGGTTTTGTTATTCCTTTTGCTGGCCCCCCCCTTTCACATATGTGTCATAATGCGTCTTCGGTACAGTTGCAGGTGGAGGTGGTACGGGATAAATTGAAAACGGAGTTGGATTTGGGTCGGATTGCTGGTCCTTTTTCGGTCCCTCCCTTACCTGATTTTGTGGTGTCTCCTTTGGGGGTGATATCAAAGAAGGAGTTTGGAAAGTATAGGCTGATTCATAATTTGTCTTTTCCCCCGGGGTACAGTGTTAATTCGTTTATTGATCCTTTGTTTTGTTCTGTGCAGTATACTTCTTTTGATGTCGCAGTGTCCATGCTGCGCAGTTTGGGTCCGGGGGCCTTATTTGCGAAGGCTGATATAGAGTCTGCATTTCGTTTACTTCCTGTGCATCCTGATTCCTTTCATTTGTTAGGTTTTCAGTTCCAGGATGGTTATTATTTTGACAAGTGCATGCCGATGGGGTGCTCTGTGTCCTGTTCTTATTTTGAAGCCTTTTCCTCTTTTCTGCATTGGGTCACTGAGCAGGTGTCCGGTTGTGGCTGTATTGTTCATTATTTGGACGACTTTTTGTTCGGGGGTCCTGTGGGTTCTCCTCAGTGTGCGGAGATGGTGGCAGCGTTTGAGGCAGTGACTAAGAGTTTGGGTGTGCCTTTGGCGTCAGATAAATCTGAAGGGCCGGCTACATCCTTAGTTTTTCTGGGTGTGGAACTTGATTCTGTTCGGATGGAATCTCGGCTGCCTGTGGCTAAGGTGCAGGCTTTGTGTGTGGCTATTGGGGAGGCTTTAAGGAAATCTAAGTTGACTTTGCAAGAGATTCAGTCTTTGGTGCGTCTCGCGTGATTCCAATGGGTCGGGTTTTCTCTCGCCGTTTGGCCATTCTTTCCAGAGGTCTTCTTAAAAAGCATTTTCGGGTGCGGCTGACGGCAGGTGTTAAGGCTGATCTTAGGCTATGGTATCAGTTTTTACAGAGCTTTAATGGTGTTTGTGTGTGGCAGCAAGAAGTGGTCTCCTCAGTAGATTTACGCCTGTTCACTGATGCGGCTGCAAGTTTTGGTTTCGGTGCCTATTTCGGAGGAGCTTGGTGCGCTCACCCTTGGCCAGTCTGGTGGCATGAGCGGGGGTGGGGTGCTAACATTGCTTTTTGGAATTATTTCCTGTTTGGGTAGCAACTATGATTTGGGGTGACCGTTTGCAGCATAGGAAGGTGATGCTTTTCTCGGATAATATAGCGGTGGTGCAGGCTGTTAATGCACAATCTGCTCATTGTCAGTTGTTGGTGGACTTACTGCGTTTGATTGTGTTTGCAATTGAATATTACTCTGACTGCTCAGCATGTTCCAGGCTTGTTTAATGAGATTGCCGATGCATTATCTCGTTTTCAGTGGGCTCGTTTTCGGGCTTTGGCCCCCATGGCGGACCTGGAACCTACTGTGATGCCGGTGGAGCTTTGGAGCAGAGTGCTGGATTCTTAACGGAGCTGCTGCGGAATAGTCTGGCTGTAAATACTTGGAAGTCCTATCGTGCTGGCAGGCGCCATTTTCTGCTTTTTCTGGCGGATCCAGTTTCTCGTGGTAGTTTGCCTTTTTCAGTGCCCTTAATGGTGCAGTTTTTAGTTTTTGCCCGGCAGCAGGAGTGGTCGGTAGGTATTGTGCGCTCTTCCTTAGCGAGCGTGGCATTTCTGTCCCAATTATTGGGTTATACTAATCCTTGTGCTGCGTTTTTGGTGAGGAAGTTATTTCAAGGCTTTCAGCGTTCCAGCAGTGCTCAGGGTTTGAGGCCTTTGCGTTTGCCTCTTTCTCCGGCAGTGTTGTTGCGGTTTTGGGATGCTTTGCCTAATGTTTGTACTGATGCCTTTGAAGTGTGTCTGTTCAAAGTGGCATTTAGTGTTGCCTTTTTTGCAGCTATGAGGATTAGTGAGCTCGTTGCCCCTGCCGCTTCTGCTGCTGGGGAGACTGGATTGTTGGTCTCCGATGTGGTTTTGCAAGACCGTTGTTTGCGTTTGCGCATTCGTAAATCCAAAACTGACCAACGGGGTGCTGGAATTTGGGTAGAGTTACGGGCATTGGGGGATGGGGTGGTGTGTCCTGTTATTTGTGCTAGAATGTATGAGGCGGTGCGACCTGTTGGGGGCTTATTTTGGCTCATGCATGCCAATGGTGCACCGTTAACGCGTTATCAGTTTGGTGCTGTTTTCAAATTGTGTTTAATAGCGGTTGGTTGTGATCCGACACAATTTGGAACACATTCTTTTAGAATAGGGGCGGCGTCTTATGCTGCAAGGCGTGGAGCTTCTGCATCTTTGTTGTGCAGGATTGGGCGATGGCGTTCGGCTTGTTATCAGCGCTATGTGCGCCCTCTACCAGACAGTGTGCATGCTTAATCTGTTTTTTGCTTCAGTTTTTCCTACAGATGCCTTGCTGCCTGATAATTGTGTTTGGTTCTGTGGCCATTCATATGTCTTTTGGGCACAGCGCCGAGCTAAGGAGTCTCGTTGGGGACCGAACCTTGGACTGGTGCATTTGGGAGTCTGCATCAGATGGCTCGGCTTGAGAGGCATGCTGTGGGAACAGTTTCTTCCGACTTTGTTACAAGCTCAACGTTTTTCTTCCCCTCAAGTGATTGTTTTCCATGTTGGGGGTAATGATTTATGTTATACTAGAGGAGTGGACCTTATCCGGAGAATGAAGCAAGATTTGTTGTCTGCCTCGTTTTATTTTCCGGGCACTCGTTTTGTATGGTCTTGCATCATTCCCCGGTTGATCTGGCGGGATGCTCGTAAGGTGGAAGGTATTGAGCGTCTACGGAAACGTGTTAATTCTGAAGTTTCCAGATTTTTGGGTATGATGGGTGGTTTAGTTCTGTGCCATGATTTGCTCACTGTTGACTGCCCTGGGTTGTATAGGGCAGATGGGGTGCATTTGTCAGATATTGGGCTAGATATTTTTTTGAGTGCAGTGCAGGATTTGTTGGAGGCTTGTTATGCGGGCCCCCGGGGCCGCAGCTTTTGTGTGGGGGGGGGGGGTGCGGTGACTAGCTAAGCTGTCTCCGCACGTGGCGGAAAATTTCTATGTTGGGGAAACAATTTTGGATCAGTGTAGCTATGCAACAGATTGGGTGATTAAATTTTGTTAACTGCTCATGTGCGATACCGCCATGGGTGGCGGCTGGACTCTGCGCCACCGCGTGTCTTGCCGAAAGGGAAGTGGGGAATGGGGGTGAATTTTGGAAGAGGAGCTAGTTCGCCACCGAGTAGCTCCAGAATTTTGAGAATAAGCTACACTGTATTGGAAAGTTCTAAGTTTTTGTTAAAGTCTGATTTTATGACAATAAAGCTGCGGCCCATTTTTTGCCACTTTATATGTGTTGTGTATTTTATGATCAATCTGAGCGAGATGCGAATTCCAGTGTTATGAATCAAACAAAAATACAATTCAAGTAATTCCACACATATCCCTCCTATTCTCTCCTCTACCCCAGAATGGAAGGTGACACAAAGTACCAAATATTAAAATGCAAAGAATGTTTCCAAAGCTTCAATGTAAAGTATACTTCGTACTCTACATATAGTTCTTTAAACAGTACATTGATATGTCCTGATGTGGGCACATGCTGAAACACAGTTGTGTTGAATCATATCAATAAAATGGTTCCAATAATATGGTTCCTGTGACATCCTTATTTCATTTGACCATCTCCATCTTTCCTTGGATTTTAAGCATGACCAGTCCAGACATTTGTAATTCCCATTCTAATGCATTCTGTTTCTTCTTATTGCATATGTTAGGTCTGGATTACAGTTATCATGTTGGTAGGTCTCTAACCACACTAATACTTGGGTAGGAGGTTGGGGGGTCTTGTGTGCTGTAATTGGAACAGAAACTCTCAACAGGATTAGGAATTAGAGTCTGAGCTGGAACTAGAGTAAATGAATCAGAGATGGAGCTTGGCATGGGATAGAAGCCTGGAACATACACTGAGCTCTGGAACAACCTTACCTCCCCTCTTTGGAACTTGAGCTCTCTCCAAGTTTTCCGCAAACATCTGAAAACCTGGCTTTTCTCAAAAAATGTAAGTCTCCCTCCAACTTAGGAATCAAAGAAACTCTTATATCTTGGCATCCCAAGTCCTCTAAATTTTCTTCACACTTCTACCTCTAACCCTCTGTTGTAGTTCTTTCCTATTTCTCCTACTGTAAACCGCGTCGAGCTCTACGAACGTGGAGATGATGCGGTATACAAACCTAAGGATTAGATTAGATTAGATACTGCAAGCTGCAGCTGGGAATATGTCAGACTGGAATCAGGTAGGGACTTGAAGCAGGGCTGGAACCAGGAGCTGTGGTGGGAACTGGACTTGGGATGAAAAACTGAAATTGGATTATGGGCAGAGGCTGAAGCCAGAATTGGATTTTAGAGGTGGAACCTGAGGCAAAGAGCGGTGTTTCATGAAAAGATAGCATTCATCTTACTAAAGAGCTTAGGTTAGGGTTACCATATGACTCCAGAAAAAAAGAGGATGGATTGAGACATCCAAATTTTACTTCCATTAAAAGCAATGGAAGTAAAACCCGGATGTCTCAATCAGTCCTCCTTTTTCTGAAGCCAGATGATAACCCTAGCTTAGGTAGCCTTCTGGCTGCTGTGTATAACTTTCTGTTCCCTACAATCCCTTTATAGCCTGGCTTTGTCCAACCTGATTTAGTTAGGGAGAATGACTATCTTCCTTCTTGGATTTGTGTGATATTTAGCACTGCTTTTCTCTGAATTCTTAGTTGGCTCTGTTGCTAAGGCTTTGGCCTTCATCTCCTAAGTGATGTTGGTTTGAACTGCACTGTAACTTTCCCCTGACATCTACAGGTAAAGGAGATATAGTTCAACTGGCCTATAGTAGATTTTGCATGGCAGAGGAAACAGTTTTTCATTTTCCGTGCCTGTGGAGGACAACCTTGATAAATCCATTCCTAGGCATGGATTAGAGAATCTAATTAAAAGGTGTGCCACCGGCATTCAGGTACTTAAGGCAAGTGGGAGGTAATGAGAGGATTTGGACATAACTCTGATGAGTAGGCAGGCATACGACTGTTGTTGTAGGGATGCTTAACCACACAATAGCAGTCCTATCATTCCCAGTTAGGTATGCGGATACCAGCAGTGAATATTGACCAGAGCCTACACAACTTCTGGGTCCATTGAAGACTCTGATATTCAGTGCTAGCACCTGGACATGGCCCAACATTGAAAATCCAGGTCCAATTCAGTCCATGTCTGTCAGCAGCTGAACAAAGAGGAGATGAAGTAAAGCATGGGACTAAGTAAAGAGGGGAAGGGATAAAACAAGGACCTCACAGACCTCACGGACCTCACGGATCTTAACTGCATATTCTTAAAAATCTGAGGTCTGTACCACTTTTTATGTGTAATCAATTTTTTTTTTCCAAACAGAAAAGCAGCCTACAAAGTACAGGCAACCATGGAACAACAAAGTGGAACAACAAAGTGGAACAACAAAGTAGAACCAAAATACAAAATACATTAACCCATCACCCCGCCACTTTTAGTCTCAGCATAGGTTATGGTTCTGACAGACCTCCATGACACTTTAGCTCTGATGGACCCTAATGCTTTTCCCTCCCCATGCTGAGACTACAAGTGGCAAAACTTTTGCCCTGAGGTCTGTGTCACTTTTAGTCTCAGTATAGGGAGGGAAAAGCATTAGGATCCGTCAGAGCTAAAGTATCATGGAGGTCTGTCAGAGCCATAACCTATGCTGAGACTAAAAGTGCCACGACCTCAGATTTTTAAGGATGTGCAGTTAAACTAAACGTTAAGTTTATATACTTCATCCTCTCCATAAAGATAAGAGCTCAGCATGGCTTACAGGAACTTTAATATAAGGAAGGAAAAATATAATAAGAATTAGTGATTATAAAGAGGGTAGCGAGATTTACATTTTTGAGAATAGCCAGGTTTTCAGATGCTTTCGGAATAATTGGAAGGAGCCCAGATTCTGCAACAGGGCAGGAAGGTTATTCCAAAGCTCAGTGATTTTGAAGAAAAGAGATTTCCCTAACTTTCCCGCATAGATGACACCTTTTAATGAGGGGAAAGATAGTTTTTGAGTGGTTCTGGCAGTGTCAGGTCTCAAAGACAGTGGACAGTGGACTTAGGGGAGGAAGAATCTTGAATGTTAGGCAGGCACTTTTAAAGTGAACCTTAGAAATTACTGGAAGCCAGTGAAGTTGTGACAGAAGCGGGGAGACATGATCAAATTTACTTTTTGCAAAGATCAACCTAGCCAAAGTATTCTAGATCCGCTGAAGTCTTTGAAGACTGTTATTGGTTAGACTTAGATAGATGGAGTTACAATCGTCCAGTCTGGAAAGAATGATTGATTGTACAAGGACAGCAAAATGTTGTTGGTAGAAGCAGGATCTCACTTTTCTCAACATGTGAAGACTTAAAAAATCATTTTTTTTTACTAGAGAATTAAGATGGTCATTAAATGAAAGTGTAGAGTCAATAACGATGCCCAAAACTTTGCTTGAGAATTCAATCTGCAGTGTGGGACCAGAAGGTAATGAAATGAGCGTGGGTAGCTGATCTAATTTTGGGCCAAGCCAAAGTAGTTTTGTTTTGGACTCATTCGGCTTCATTTGTACAGTGAGGGCCCAGGATTGGAGTTTCTTTATGCATGCTAATATATTCTCAGTGAGGTTTGAATCTATCTCAAGAAGGACAAGGAAGTCATCTGCATATGTATATAATGTTTCAAAGGGAGATAGATGGAAGTGTTTCAAAGTAGACATATAGATGTTGAAAAGAATAGGGGATAGAGGTGATCCCTGACGGACTCCACATAGCAGTTTCCAAGGAGAAGACATGATGCCATTCATGTTAACAGTGTAAGAGCATGATCGTAAGAATTATGAGAAACGGTCTAAGACTGTGGAATCAATGCCTATCTAGGAAAGTTGGTAAATTAGAATATCTTGGTGGACAACCTCAAAGGCTGCAGATAGATCGAATTGTAAGCTTATTACAAGAGTGTAGTTGTTGAACCTTTGAAATTAATGAGGCCAGTAGGGATTCTGTGCTGAAATTGGGTCTGAAGCCATATTGGCAAGGTAAGAGAATGGAGAATCTCTCTAAATAAGATGATAGCTGAGTAGATATGCAGTGGCGTACCTAGGGTGTGTGACACCCGGGGCCCATCATTTTTTGACACCCCCCCCATGTAAAAAAATATTTTTTGTAATAACCATGAAACGGAATAAATGGTCAGAATAGAAACAGGCAGTGAAAATTTTCTTTTAATGAACCTCATATATGTAACCATTATTCCAAACATACCATAACATAACATAAATTATGTCTGAATTGTCATGACATCAGAAGTACATATGGAGTAGTTGCAGGTGATGCTTGGGACAGTTCTGATTGTGTTAGTTCGGTTTTATGTGTTTTTTGAATAGAAGGGTTTTTATTTCTTTTTTGAAGGTTTTGTGGTCTGTGGTCGAGGTCAATAGGTTGTAGAGTTGGGGGTTGAGTGTTGCAGTTCGAATGGCTAGGAGGTTGTCGAACAGTTTATTTTCTTTTGACATTTTTGGTTGGAGGGTGTGTGAATGGTGCGTGAGTTCTCCTATGTCTGGTTGAGGTGGATTGAATTATTTAGCTGAAGAAATTAGTTACCCCCCCCCCATTCCACACACATTAATTTTCTTCCATTTTTGTTCCCATTATAAAAAACACTGATAAGTTCCCAGAAAAAAATACATTAAAATAAGAAGTGAAAACAAAGGTCCCTACAGATGAGAACATAACATAAGAATAGCCTAACTGGGTCAGACTAATGGTCCATCATGCCCAGTAGCCCATTCTCATGGTAACCAATCCAGGTCACTAGTACCTGGTCAAAACCCAAAGAGTAGCAACATTCCATGCTACCGATCCAAGGCAAGCAGACACTTCCCCCATGTCTTAATAACAGACTATGGACTTTTCCTCCAGGAATTTGTCCAAACCTTTCTTAAAACCGGCAACGCTATCTGCTTTTACCATAACTTCTGGCCACTTCATTTTTAAGCTTAGATCTTTCCTTCCAAACAGAGACTAAACTAAACTAAAATAAACCTTAGGTTTGTATACCGCGCCATCTCCACAAGCGTAGAGCTCGGCAAGGTTTACAGGGTTAGATTGAAAAGGAGCTACAATGAAGGGTTATAGGAAAGGAGCTAGGAAGATAAAGAGGGACAGGGTACCAAAGAGCGGGAGGTGTTAGATTTTTGAAAAGAGCCAAGTTTTCAGGTGTTTGCGGAAGGATTGAAGGGAGCTTGAAATTCTGAGCGGGGATGTAAGGTTGTTCCAGAGTTCTGTGGTTCTAAAGGGGAGGGATGTTCCTAATTTTCCTATGCGGGATATACCTTTTGCAGAGGGTAATGATAGTTTCAGTTTTTGGGAGGATCTAGTGGAATTAGGGTTAGAGGAGTTCCAGAAGAGTGGGATAACGGGAGGGAGGATGCCATGTAGGATCTTGAAAGCTAAACAGGCACATTTAAAGAGTACTCTGGAGTGAACTGGGAGAACATAAGAACATAAGAAGTTGCCTCCACTGGGTCAGACCAGAGGTCCATCTCGCCCAGCGGTCCGCTCCCGCGGTGGCCCATCAGGTCCGCGACCTGTGAAGTGGTTTCTGACCACTTCTATAACCTACCTCAAGTTCTATCTGTACCCCTCTATCCCCTTATCCTCCAGGAACCTATCCAAACCTTCCTTGAACCCCTGTACCGAGTTCTGGCTTATCACTTCCTCCGGAAGTGCGTTCCATGTGTCCACCACCCTCTGAGTAAAAAAGAACTTCCTAGCATTTGTTCTAAACCTCTCCCCTTTCAATTTCTCTGAGTGCCCCCTAGTGCTTGTGGCTCCCCACAATTTGAAGAATCTGTCCTTATTTACTTTCTCTATGCCCTTTAGGATTTTGAAGGTTTCTATCATGTCCCCTCTAAGTCTCCTCTTCTCCAGGGAGAACAGCCCCAGCATTTTTAACCTGTCAGCGTATGAAAAATTTTCCATACCTTTTATCAGTTTAGTCGCCCTCCTCTGCACTCCCTCGAGTACCGCCATGTCCTTCTTGAGGTATGGCGACCAGTATTGAACACAGTACTCCAGGTGCGGGTGCACCATTGCGCGATACAGCGGCATGATGACCTCCTTCGTCCTGGTCGTGATACCTTTTTTGATGATGCCCAGCATTCTGTTTGCTTTCTTTGAAGCTGTCGCACACTGCGCCGATGGTTTCAGTGATGTGTCGACCATCATCCCCAGGTCCCTTTCAAGGTTACTCACCCCTAGCAGTGTTCCCCCCATTTTGTAGCTGAACATCGGGTTCTTTTTCCCTACATGCATGACCTTGCATTTCTCTACGTTAAAATTCATTTGCCACTTTTTTGCCCAGTCTTCCAGTCTCGTTAGGTCCCTTTGCAGGTCTTCACAGTCTTCCGTGTTTCTAACCCTGCTGTAGAGTTTGGTGTCATCAGCAAATTTGATAACCTCACATTTTGACCCCGTCTCCAGATCATTAATAAATATATTGAACAGTAGAAGTCCCAGCACCGACCTCTGTGGAATTCCACTCGTGACCCATTGCCAGTCTGAGTATTGGCCCTTTATTCCAACCCTCTGTTTCCTGCCTGCCAACCAGTGTTTGATCCATCGATAGATATCCCCTTGTACCCCGTGGTTCCACAACTTTTTAAGTAGCCGCTCGTGGGGTACCTTGTCAAAGGCTTTTTGGAAGTCAAGGTAAATAATGTCTATGGATTCCCCCTTATCCATCTGGCTGTTTATTCCCTCAAAGAAGTACAGCAAGTTCGTGAGGCACGACCTTCCCTTGCAGAAGCCATGCTGGCTCGCCTTCAGTTGTCCATTGTTTTCTATGTGTTCGCAGATTGTGTCTTTTACCATTGCTTCCATCATCTTTCCCGGAACCGAGGTCAAGCTCACAGGCCTGTAGTTTCCCGGGTCACCCCTTGATCCCTTCTTAAAGATGGGTGTGACATTTGCTATTTTCCAGTCCTCTGGGATCTCCCCAGTTTTTAGGGAGAGGTTACATATTTGGTGAAGTGTCTCTGCTATTTCATTTCTCAGTTCTTTTAGCACCCTTGGGTGGATGCCGTCCGGGCCCGGTGATTTGTCACTCTTCAGTCTGTCTATCTGTCTGAGGACATCCTCTTTGCTTACCTCTAGTTGTACCAGCCTTTCGTCGTGTTCTCCGTTTATAATCACCTCGGGTTCTGGGATATTGGATGTGTCCTCTCTGGTGAAGACTGACGTGAAGAATTTGTTTAACCTGTCAGCTATCTCTTTTTCCTCCTTTATCGCTCCTTTCCTGTCTCCGTCGTCCAGTGGCCCCACTTCCTCTCTGGCTGGTTGTTTCCCTTTTACATACCTGAAGAAGGGTTTGAAGTTTCTTGCTTCTCCTGCCAGTTTTTCCTCATATTCACTCTTTGCTTTCCTGACCTCTCGATGGCATTTTTTCTGGTGTCTTTTGTGCTCTTCCTGGTTTTCCTTTGTTGGTTCCTTTTTCCATTTCTTGAAGGATGATTTCTTGTCGCTTATCGCCTTTTTAACTGCAGTTGTTATCCATGCTGGGTTTCTAGTTCAATTTTTTTTGCACCCTTTCCTAAACCTTGGGACGTACAGGTCTTGTGCCTCGAGCACTGTGCCTTTAAGCAGTGTCCAGGCTTCCTTTACGGTATTCACCTTCCCTGAGCTGTTGCTGAGCTTTTTTCCTACCATTTTCCTCATGGCCTCGTAGTTTCCTTTTCTGAAGTTGAGTGCTGTCGTTGTGGTTCTTTTCACTTTTGATGTTCCCATGTTTAATTTGTACTGGATCACGTTGTGATCGCTGTTCCCTAATGGTGCTAGTACCACCACTTCCTTTGCGGGTCCCTCTAGCCCGTTGAGGATTAGGTCCAGAGTGGCATCCCCTCGCGTTGGTTCCGTGACCAGCTGCTCCATGAAACAGTCCCTTATTGCCTCTAGGAATTTAGTTTCTCTCTTGCAATTTGAGTGCCCAATGTCCCAGTCTATTCCCGGATAGTTGAAATCCCCCATAACCACCACCCTTCCATTTTTGCACACCTGCCTCAGTTCGGCCTCCAGGTCCAGGTCGTTTGCTTCTGGCTGTCCTGGTGGGCGATAGTACAGTCCTAACTTGATGTCAGCTCCTGTCAGCTTAACCCATAGTGACTCCAGACTGTCTGCCCTTATTGGTGTTTCTGTTCTGGATGAAGGAATGGAGTCCTTTATGTACAGTGCTATTCCTCCTCCCTTCTTGTGTGCCCTGTCCCTCCTGTAGAGTTTGTACCCCTGTAGGGCCACATCCCATTTGTTGTCCTCTGACCACCATGTCTCTGTGATTCCTATTATGTCTAGGTCCTTATTTCTGGCTATAATTTCTAGCTCCCCCATTTTAGTCCTTAGGCTCCTAGCATTTGTATATAGGCAATTTAAGTCCCGGTTTGTTACCTTTCCTTCTGGATCTACTCTTGATTTGATGCTCCTGCTGGTCTCCCCATGGGCTGCCTCCTGCGGTGTGTCTATCCCGTCCTCTGCCCACTTCTTAGTTCTTTGATAGCCCTCTGGTTCCGGCTGTTTCCTCCTTGTCTTGCTCTTTAGCTCTATTTGCCTCACGGGTCCCTGTACTGCATCTTTGGGTTTATGATCATAAAGTGTCCAATTTGTCTCTAGTCCACTGTCGCCATTTCCTGCTTCAGTATCCTTGCTCGATACTGTGGTCCGATGTGTCGAGGTCAGATCGACTATCGGCTTTCCCCTTGTTATCAGTTTAAAGTCAAGTCTATGCAGGTCTGAATGTTACGTGCCAGCATCCTTGTCCCAGCCGTGCTCAAATGCAGTCCGTCTCTCCTGTAGAGCTTGTTTTTCCCCAGGAAGGTTGACCAGTTCCGTACAAAGAGGAAACCCTCCTCATCACACCATCGCCTCAGCCATCCGTTTGTTGCTTGTAGCTCGGTCTGCCTCCTTGCATCTGCCCTTGGTACTGGCAGGATCTCTGAAAAGGCTATCTTCCCTGTCCTCAGCTTCAGCTTCCTCCCCAGGATCTTAAAATGTTCGGTCAGTGTAGTCATGTTGAAATTCCTTCTGCTGATGTCATTTGTTCCGACGTGGATTATCACTGCTGTTTCCTCTGTCTCAGCTCCCTCCATGATTCTCTCGATTCTGTCGGAGATGTTCTTTGTCCTCGCCCCTGGGAGACATGTCACTAGGCAATCCGCTCTGCCTCCTGCTATGTGACTGTCCACCTCTCTCAGGATTGAGTCTCCCACCACGATAGCAGATTTCCCTCTCCTCAGGTCTGTGTCGATGCTTGGGTCCTCCAATCCTTCCTTCTCCGAGTTGGTTCCTCCGCAAGGTTCCTCTCCCTCGGCTCCTGGTGGGTCCTGGTGGCTCCTGGCGGGTCCTGTCCTCCATCTGTTTGTTCCCTTATGAAGAGCGGGTGGTCCTGTGTTTCTACCATCTTACAGGCCTCCTCGATGAATCTTTCGAGCTCTCTGACCTGTTCGTTGATGTGGTTTTCTCTGGTGATGTCCTCAGTTGGTTCAAAATCCCTTGGTTCCTCTATGGATCGGAGTCCCTCTAGCTCCTGTACTTTGATCTGCAGTCTCCCGACCTCCTTCTTCAGGCTAGCCAGTTCCTGACATTGACTGCATATGTAGGCCTGCCTCCCGGAAGGGAGGTAGTCATACATGTGACAACCAATGCAGTATACTGGAAAGCTTCGCTGGCCTTCTGCTGCCTCCATTATTCCTTCCTTGTGACTAAAGTTCCTTGGTGCGCTGGAGTGTGCCCGACATGTAGGTTTAGTTCCTACGGGCGGTCGGTTCCCGGGTTAAGCGAGTCTTCCCGCTCCCTTCCCCCCCCTCCGAGGCCTAGTCGTTCGACCTGCCGCGACCCAGCCTGGGGTTTTCCTGCTGGCAGGGGCCCCGAGACGGCTCGCACTCGGGCGGACGACGCAGCACCGGAGCTCCGCTGACTGACGTTAGGCCGCTGTCTCCTAGGCGAGCCGGAGAATTAGGGAGCCAGTGAAGTTTGGACAGGAGTGGGGAGACGTGGTTGAACTTGCCTTTAGCGAAAATAAACTTGGCCGCGGCGTTCGGGATTAGCTGAAGTCTATGGAGTTTTTTTTTAGTTAGACTTAAATAGATGGAGTTGCAATAATCCAGTCTAGAGAGGATGGTGGATTGAACAAGGACGACGAAGTGAGAATGATGAAAGTACGATCTCACTTTCCTCAGCATATGAAGACTAAAGAAGCATTTTTTTACCAAGAAGTTGAGGTGGTCATTGAAGGAGAGAGAGGAGTCTATGATGATGCCAAGGACTTTGCTTGAAAACTCAAGCTGAAGAGTGGAGCCGGAAGATAATGGGATGGAGGTGGGTAAATGACCTAATATTGGGCCGAGCCAGAGTAGTTTTGTTTTGGACTCGTTCAATTTCATTTGTACAGAATGTGCCCAGGATTGAAGGTTCATTATACATGCGGATATGTTCTCAGCAAGGTTAGTGAGGTTCGAGTCAGTCTCAAGGAGGATGAGGATATCGTCAGCATAGGTGTAGAGAGTTTCCAGGGGGGATAGATGAAAGAGTTTCAAAGAGGACATGTAAATATTGAAAAGGATAGGAGAGAGGGGTGAGCCTTGCGGGACTCCACATATCGGCTTCCAGGGAGGGGATGAGGTACCGTTTATATTAACGGTGTAGGAGCGTAAGCATAGGAATTTCGAGAACCAGTCTAGGACTGTGGAACTTATGCCTATTTCAGAGAGTTGGAAGATTAGGATATCATGATGGATGACGTCGAAAGCTGCGGAGAGGTCGAATTGTAGAAGTACAGCGAATTTGTTGCGAGAATGAAGTTGTTGTCCTTAGAGATTAGTGAGGCTAATAGGGATTCGGTGCTGAAGTTGGGTCTGAAGCCAAATTGGTGGGGTAGGAGAATAGAGAATCTTTCTAGGTAGGATGAGAGTTGAGTGGATATGATGGATTCTAACATCTTGGATAGGAGAGGAATATTTGCTATTGAACGGTAATTGGAGGGAATAGAGGGGTCAAGGTTGGTCTTTTTCAGTAGAGGGGTTAGTGCAATATGTCCCATTTCGGAGGAGAAAAGGCCCGACGTTAGAGCAGCATTTATAAGTTTGGTGAGGGAAGCAATGGACTGTGTAGAGATATTCTCGAATAGGTAGGAGGGGAAAGGATCCAAAGTACATTTGCAAGTTTTTAGTTTGAGGCAGAGTTTGGAGACTTGCAATTCGGAAACAAGCTCAAAAACGGTCCAGGATCTGTCGGCTGGAATGGGATTGGAGACAGATAGGGAAGGGTTGAGGTCAGTAGAGATTAGGGAGTTGTAGGAGACTGTAGGCGGGAAGGAGTATCTTAGGGTGGTAACCTTTTCATTGAAGAATTTTGCCAGGGCATCTGCTGATAGAGACAAGGGGAGCAAGGATGGGTCCTTTTTTGTAGTTAGGGAGCGCCAAATGTTAAACAACACACTGATCTGGTTGTTGGATCTGGAGATTTTATCTCCGAAGAAATTCTTCCTGGCTTTTTTTCAGTAATGAATTGTAAAGTTTAATATTGACCCTCCAGGTATGTCTATCTGAGGGGGATTTAGATTGTTTTTTCATTTGCGCTCCAAAGAGCGACATTTCTGTTAGATGTCAAATACAGAAAGAATAATGTAACTTCACAAGGACTTAGCTTACATAGAAACATAGAAACATAGAAAGTGACGGCAGATAAGGGCCAAGGCCCATCAAGTCTGCCCAAACCAATGACCCTCCCCTACCTCCCTTTGCGAAGAGAACCCACCGTTCGATCCCATTTAGCTTTAAAATCAGGCACACTGCTGGCCTCAATCACCTGTATCGGAAGACCATTCCATCGATCCACCACCCTCTCGTTGAAGAAGTATTTCCTGGTGTCGCCATGCAATGTTCCTCCCCTGATTTTCCATGGATGCCCTCGTGTTGACGTGGGTTCCTTGAAGAAGAAGATATCCTCCCCCACCTCGATACAGCGCGTGAGGTATTTGAATGTTTCGATCATGTCCCCCCTCTCCCTGCGTTCCTCCAGGGAGTAGAGCTGCAATTTATTCAGCCGTTCCTCATATGGGAGATCCCTGAGCCCTGTGACCATCCGTGTGGCCATTCGCTGGACCGATTCAAGTCTCAGCACATCTTTGCGGTAATGTGGTCTCCAGAATTGTACACAGTACTCCAGATGGGGTCTCACCATGGACCTATACAATGGCATTATGACTTCGGGTTTACGGCTAACGAAACTCCTGCGTATGCAACCTATGATTTGTCTGGCTTTAGATGAAGCTTTCTCCACCTGAGTAGCAGTCTTCATGTCCTCACTGATTATTACCCCTAAGTCTCGTTCTGCTACAGTTCTCTCTAGGATCTCACCATTAAGAATGTAAGTCTTACATGGATTTTTGTTGCCAAGGTGCATGACCTTGCATTTTTTGGCATTGAAGTTTAGTTGCCAGGTCCTGGACCAATTCTCCAGTAGGAGGAGGTCGTGTGCCATACTATCGGTCTTGGATTTGTTGTCAGGTCCTGTTGTGTTCTTGTCCACTATATTGCATAATTTGGCGTCATCGGCGAATAACGTTAATTTACCCTGAAGCCCCTCAGCCAAGTCCCTTATGAAGATGTTGAATAAAATTGGGCCCAAGACCGAGCCCTGCGGCACTCCACTTATCACCTCTGTCATTACAGAGGGGGAGCCATTCACCACCACCCTCTGAAGTCTACCTCCTAGCCAGTCCCCCACCCATGTAGTCAAGGTATTACCCAAACCTATAGAGCTCATCTTGCTTAATAACCTGCGGTGTGGTACACTATCGAATGCTTTGCTGAAATCTAAGTACACGACGTCCAGGGACTCCCCAATATCCAGCTTCCTCGTCACCCAGTCAAAGAAGCTGATCAGGTTGGATTGACAAGACCTCCCCTTTGTGAACCCATGTTGACGGGGATCTCGCAGATTCCCCTCGTTCAGGACCGTATCCAATTGGTGTTTGATTAGAGTTTCCATTAGTTTGCTCACTATTGATGTGAGACTCACTGGTCTGTAGTTCATAGCTTCCGTCCTGCTTCCTTTTTTGTGGAGTGGAATGACATTAGCCTTTTTCCAGTCTAGCGGGACTTTTCCTTTGCTAAGGGAGAGATTGAAGAGTGTTGATAGTGGTTTCGCCAAGGTGTCTCTTAACTCCCTGAGTACTCTGGGGTGTATGTTGTCTGGCCCCATAGCTTTGTGAACCTTGAGTTTGGATAGTTTACTGTAGACACTACTGGGCATAAACTCGAAGCTGCAAAACGGGTCTATCGAGCTATCCCCTGTTGGTAGCTGAGGGCCGGATCCCTGCGCCTCACGGGTGAAGACTGAGCAAAAGTATTCATTTAACAATTTAGCCTTCTCGGAGTCCGATTCTACATAGTTCCCGTCCGGTTTCCTAAGGCGTACTATCCCTCCTGTGTTCCTGTTTCTATCACTAATATACCTAAAGAATGCTTTGTCGCCCTTTTTGATGTTCTTTGCTAGATTCTCCTCCATCTGCAATTTGGCCTCTCTGACTGCCGTTTTGACGGCTCTTGACTTGGCCAGATAGTCTTCCCTGGAGCCCTGCTTCCCTGAATGTTTGAAGGAGATGAATGCTCTTTTCTTCTCTTTTATGAGGTTGGAGACCTCCGTAGAGAACCACTGCGGCTTGTTTTTTCTTCGTCGTTTACTTACAGATTTAATAAATCGGTTTGTTGCTTCGTGTATGGTAGCTTTCAGTGTTGACCACAATTCCTCTACATTATCAGTCTCTGCTTGGTTTTGCAGCGACTGATGGATGAATTCCCCCATGTTCTCGAAGTTGGTGTCCTTGAAGCTGAGGACCTTAGTTAATGTGTTGGATTTGGTGAAACCTTTTCTGAGGTTAAACCATACCATGTTGTGGTCACTGGATGATAGCGTGTCTCCCACAGAGATCTCTGTGACACTTTCTCCGTTGGTAAGTATTAGGTCTAGAATCGCCTGATCCCTAGTTGGCTCCAAAACCATTTGCTTGAGTCTTGCTCCCTTTATAGAGTTTAATAGCCTTCTGCTGCTGGCGGTTGCAGAGGAAAGTGTGTCCCAATTCACATCAGGCATATTGAAGTCACCCAATAATACTGTGTCCCCACGCAAGGTGATATTCTCTATGTCCTCGATTAATTCCATATCAAGGTCTTCCTGTTGCCTTGGAGGTCTGTATACTATGCCAAGGTACAGGCATTTGTCCTTTCCTCTGGCCAAATTTACCCAAAGGGATTCCCCTGTGTACCTAACATCTGTGATTCTGGTAACTTTGATGTCATCTTTGGCATATAGTGCTACCCCTCCTCCCATTTTGCCCTCCCTGTCTCGGCGGAACAAATTGTAACCCGGTATGACCATGTCCCACCTGTGGGAGTCCGTGAGCCAGGTTTCGGATATCGCCACCACATCTAGGTCGGCGTCCCTCATTTCCGTCTCCAATTCCAGAATCTTGTTGCCCAAACTGTGGGCATTGACGTACATAGCCTTCCAAATCCTAGGTTTGTTATGGCTATATAGTGATATTCCCGATTGAGCTCCATCGGCTCCTTTGGTATTGTTTGCAATGTGTGTATTCTCCTTAGACCCTGAAACACAGTGTGAACTTACCCCGGACTCGAAAATGTCCGTATCCCCCCCGAACATGGAAATGTGAGCACCCCCCCCAGACCCATGATTGCTATGTGTATATACCTCAGATCCTAAATTGTATTTGCAGCTTATTTAATTAGGTAGGTTATTAGTACCCGTACCCTCCCCCAACTTACCTAGTTTAAAGCCCTATGGAGTAGGCGGGCTAATCGGTGTCCAAAGACGTTCTTCCCTCTGCTGGACAGGTGCAACCCGTCTGGTCCCTGTAGTCCTTGTAGTGCCTCTCCATGGTTCAGGAACCCGAAGTTCATCTCCTTGCACCATTCTTGCAGCCAGTCGTTTGCCTTCTGGATCCGATTCTCTCTGGCTCTTCCCTTGCCCCTTACTGGAAGGATCGAGGAGAACACAACCTGCGCATCCAACCTTCTCAGCTTCTCACCCAGGGCACCAAAGTCCTCAGGTATCCTCTCCGGGGTGCTCCTGGCGGTATCGTTGGTTCCAACATGGATAAGAAGCATGGGGAAGTGGTCTTGGGGCTTGATGAGTCTGTCCAAGCAGGTGGTTACATCCCGGATCCTGGCTCCTGGCAAACAGCAAACCTCTCTCGATTGAATATCTGGTCTGCAGATCGGGCCCTCCGTGCCCCTCAGCATTGAATCCCCAATTACCACCACTCTACGCTTCTTAGGGGGGGGGGCCGTTCTGATGTCTCTGGGACCGGAACCTCCTGCTGGATATCTTCCTGTTCCACTGGGACGGGAACCTCCTGCTGGATATCTTCCTGTTCCTCATTGTCAGGTCCTCCCTGAAGCAACTGGAATCTGTTCCTCAATGGGATTTGCGGGGTTGATGTAGAACTACCCTGTGTGTGAGAAAAAGAGACAGTATATGAGGAAGGTTTTTTGTGTTTGCCTGTGGAGGAGGTTACTAGCTGCCAGGAGTCAGCGTCATCAGCCTCCTCCTGAATTCCAATTGTTGGTCCCAATGTAGCAGGATTGGTGGTTTTGGGCGTCCCGAGGATGGTCCTGCCAGGTTCCTGTACGGTGATCTGGGACAGTTCCTGGATGACTTCATCGATGTAGGCCTCGTCGTCCCGGATACTTCTTAAGCGCATGACCTCCTCTCTCAGACTATTCAGTTCTTGTAAAAGGCTGTTCTCTAGTTGATCCGTCGTTTCTGTCTGCGTAGAAACTGTAGCCATTTTTGTGGGGATGGCCTCGGTCTGTACAGATACCTCTGTGCTCTGTCTCAGCTCTCCCTCTGTTTCCGTGGCCACCCACTTGATCCCTTTGGTGACTGGACCGCCTGCCTTGATTGTAGTCCTGTTGCTTCTGGTTCTACCTGCCATTTTTTTTTTTTTTTTTTTAAATAATAAAATAGTTGTAAGTTATTTAATCAGGTATTCGTTAGTTGTCAGACAGTTGAAGGTTAGAAGGATGAAGGGTGTCAGCTAATTGTTAGTTTATACTGCCTGTTTGTTAGTTGGCTAGGAAGGTCTACCAATTTATTTGGGTTGCAAGTTTGAGGATAGGGTAACTGCTGGTAAGAAGAAATTAGAAATTAGCAGCAAGTTTGAGAAAGTTAGTGATAGAAGGTTATAGAGGGGCTGGGAAAGCTTAAAAGCTGGGTTAAAGGTTAATTAGCTAGTTATCAGTGAAGGTGATAGTACTCTGCCTTGTTGTGAACTCGGATCCTACGTTGGCAGTTTTCTGGAGCCCCTCCTAGAGGCTCTTCTCGAGGCCCTTCGCAAAGGCGCTCTCGCTAAGGCGAGCGCCTTTGCCGCTCGCCTTCGCCGTGCGCCGAACGGCTGCGCGCCGTTGGCACACCCCCTTTTATGGGGGATCTCGGCTGTGACGTCGGGGGGTGGGCGGAGCTACCACCCGCCTCTGTCCGCTCCCTTTGTCGCTTCTCCTGCCTTCTCCGCTCCTCTCCGCCCCCTTGTACTGCCTCCTCCGACTCTCCTGCACTTCTCCTGCCCTGCACCTGGACTCAAGCACACACACACAGCACCTCCGATCCTCCGATCCTCTCCGCTCTCAGCTCCCCACGTGCTTGTGTCCAAAAGGCTGGTTCAGCGATTGGACCCTCTGCCTGCTTGCCCCCTTTTGTGGGGGATCTCGGCTGTGATGTCGGGGGGGGTGGGCGGAGCTACCACCCGCCTCTGTCCGCTCCCTTTGCCGCTTCTCCTGCCTTCTCCGCTCCTCTCCACCCCCTTGTACTGCCTCCTCCGACTCTCCTGCGCTTCTCCTGCCCTGCACCTGGACTCAAGCACACACACACAGCACCTCCGATCCTCCGATCCTCTCCGCTCTCAGCTCCCCACGTGCTTGTGTCCAAAAGGCTGGTTTAGCTGTGCATGAAATGTGAATCTCCTCATACACCCACCATATAGTGCAAAAATGTGCAAAGGTCTGTTTTTTTATTTTGATCACTATATAGCCTAATGCCACATAAGCAGCGCTGTTACAAATATATTCTGAAGGTCAATGCTAAGGTTAACAAAGTTTCCTTCCTTGGACCAGGAGATACTGACAAACCACTGGATGAGATCCCAAAACAACTACCCAGGAACAACACCCAAAGACCCACTCAGTGTGTGAACCAGTTGAGTAGAGTGGACAAACTGAGGGGTGGAAATGGGCCCGGAGTTTGCTCAGCAGAATTTCCCAGACCACCTTTTCCTCTCAACCCATTGACACGCTGCCACCACCACCACCATTAGGAACACCTCACCGGGTAGGCCAGCAATGCTTATAAACTTTATAAAACACATTATTATATTTTCTTATAAAGCACATATTTTAAATTAACTCTCTAACATCCTCAGCCTTGCCATTCACAAAAATAGAAGGAAGAAAAGTTCCCGTTTCCTGCTGTCTCATGTCCCCGGCCTATACAATATTTTTCTTCTGCAGACCCTTCAAAAGTCTGACCAAATCCTCGTTTCACTTGCATTATAAAGTACTAAGGATGCCATCTCTACCCAATCCCAGGTCCTAAAGTCTAAGACAGTAGCGCAAACTAGTGCTGCCCGATTCAGGAAAAAAAAAAATTCGATTAGATTCAGCCTATTGAATTGGTTTTTCGATTTGACTTTCCTGCCCAATTGGGTGTTCTTTTTCAAAAATCCTGGTGGGTTTATTTTATAGCTTTTTCATCCACCTTTGGCTTCTCCTAACCACACTGGCGCTGTGGTGTAAACAAAATAAAAAAACAAAAAAGACTTTTCCTCTCTCTCTTAAATCCTAGCTCACGTTTGTGGTCTAACACCAGCTCTGGCAGGATACACATTTCAAATCTGACATATTGTAATCACAGAACAGAAAATAAAATTAGTTTTTCTACCTTTTGTTGTCTGGTTATTTTTCAAATCTTGTTGGTCCATGGCTCTGGTTGTCTTCTGATAACTTGCTTGCCAGGGTCTCCTTCTTCCTTCTTTCTGCATGCTAACCATCCATCTGCCATCTCTGTCCTCCCCGTTTCCCTTCCCTCCCCAGGAGGTATGGCATCTTTCTTTTTTTCATCTCCCTCCACAGATCTATCTTTTCTTAACTACCCTTTCATCCAGCATCTCTCTCTCCTTCCCCACCACCCCAGGGTCCACCATCTCTCCCTTTCTTTTCCCCACTACCCTACTATCCAGTATCTCTATTCCCCCCCTCCACACCATCCCTTGTGTCCAACTTCTCTCCCTTTCTGTTCCTTCCCTCCCTAAAAATCATGGTCCATCATCTCTCTCCTCTATTTTCAGACCCATTATTTCTTCCCACCCAAAGTCCGGCATATGCGCGTCTCTTTGAACTCCCCTTCCCTCCGTGTACTTCTACACCAGGGCCCCCCCTCCCTTGAAGGCCTGTCCCCCCCCTTAAAGGTCTGCATCCCACCCCTGAAGGCCTGTCCCCCCCTTGAAGGCCCATACTCCCCCTTAAGGCCTGTCCCCCCCTTGAAGGCCTGTCCCCCCCTTGAAGGCCTGCCTGCCTGTCCCCCTTGAAGGCCTGTCTCCCCCTTGAAGGCCTGCCTGCCTGATCCCCTTGAAGGCCTGTCCCCCCTTGAAAGCCTGCCTGCCTGTCCCCCCCTTGAAGGCCTGTCCCCCCCCTTGAAGGCCTGCCTGCCTGTCCCCCTGGCCTGCCTGCCTGTCCCCCCTTGAAGGCTTGCCTGCCTATCTACCCCCTTGAAGGCCTGCACCCCCCTTGAATGCCTGCCTACCTGTCCCCCTTGAAGGCCTGTCTGCCTGTCCCCCTGGCCTGCCTGCCGGCCTCCCTGTCCCCCCCCCCTTGAAGGCCTGCACCCCCCTTGAATGCCTGTCTGCCTGTCCCCCCCCTTAAAGGCCTGCCTGTCCTCCTGGCCGGCCTGCCTGCCTGTCCCTCCCCCCTTGAAGGCCTGCACCCCCTTGAATGCCTGCCTGCCTGTCCCCCCTCTTGAAGGCATGCCTGCCTGTCCCCCCCTTGAAGGCCTGTCCCCCCCTTTGAATGCCTGCCAACCTGTCCCCCCCTTGAAGGCCTGCCTGTCCCCCCCTGAAGGCCTGCACCCCCCTTGAAGGCCTGCCTGCCGCGGTCCCACCCTTCCTCTGACATCAGAGGAGGGGGCGGGACCGTAGTGGAGGAAGCAGCGCCGAAGCAGCGCAGGGATCGCTGGCATCGCGATCCCGCTGCATCTGCTTCTCCACCGCTAACGGTGCGAGGGGGGGGGGGGCTGGGGGGAGAATCCGGACGTCGGGGGGGGGGACCGGATGCCAACGGCTTCAAGGCCGGGAGCACCCCCTCAGGGCTTGCACCCGGGGCGGACCTCCCCCCCTCGGTACACTACTGTAGATATGATAGCCTCTAGCATTTTGGTCAGGAGAGGAATATTCGCTATAGGACGATAGCTAGATGGTGAGGATGGGTCTAGATCTGCTTTTTTCAGTAATGGGGTTAGGGCAATGTGTCCCATTTCTATGGAAAATAGGCCTGATAGTAATGCAGAGTTTATAAGTCTTGTGAGATGATGAAATAGCCTGCGCGGGAATTTTCTCATATAGGTAAGATGGAAACAGGTCCAGGGCACATTTACAGGATCTTAATTTGTGGCACAGTTTAGAGATCTGGGCTTCGGATACATGCTCAAAGACTGTCCAGGATCTGTCTACTGGGATAGGGTTAGTGTTGCTGGGCGCCAGAGAATTGTGAGTGACTGCTGATGGAAAAGAGCTTCTTATAGTAGCAACCTTTTCATTGAAAAATATTTCCTAGGTCGTCCACTGCTGGAGAGGAGGGGAGTATAGAGGAGTTTGTTTTTAGAGGTTAAGGAGTGCCAGATGTTAAACAATGTACTGCTCTGGTTATTGGATCTGGTGATTTTATCACAGTAGAAATTCTTCCTTGCTTTTTTTAGTACTGTACTATAGAACTTAATACTGTCTCTCCAAGACTGTCTATCCGCAGGGGATTTAGATTTTTTCCATTTACGTTCCAGTACTCGGCATTTCTGCTTCAGTTCTCTGTAGTACAGAAGATACCGGGGGGGGGGGGGGGCCTTACGGGAGTAGGAGACAATCTTAGTAGATAGAGGAGCAAGAGAGCAGTAGGTAGTCTCAGAGAGGTTTACCCAGTTGATTTCTGGGGCATTAGACTTAGGACAGAAGGAAAACTGGTTAAGAAATTGGGTTCAGAACTGTTCACTCGCAATTTTTTTGCAGAAGGTAATAGATTTTGTGGCACAGGGCAGTTAAGTAAAGAGGCAGGAGGAGCAGTTGCCTTCAGTGGTGAATTTTATGTACTAATATTAGGATTTTATATATTATGCATAGTTATATGGGCTTCCAGTGTTCTGTTGTCAGAAGTGGTGTAACAAATCAAATTTGTCCTGCCTCTGATCAGTTTAATGGCAATGTTTTGCATAAGTTGTAAGTGTCTAATTTGTCTCTGTGATCACTACAGTATCCAAGTCTGCCTCCAACATCAGGACTTGCAGATAATGATTGTCGATGCTTAGACAGTGCAAAATACTGCAGACTTTGTACACGATGCAGGCAGACTTTATTTATGACGAATAAAACATTTAAAAACCTTTTACCAGGCAAGGGACCCAACACGGTCCGTGTTTCGTATAATCTTCATCAGGGGTCCAATAAGTGACGTGCTGAGGAAATCTGAAACGCTGGTGACACGCTGAAAGTGTCACCAGCGTTTCAGATTGGGTCCCTTGCCTGGTAAAAGGTTTTTAAATGTTTTATTTGTCATAAATAAAGTCTGCCTGCATCGTGTACAAAGTCTGCAGTATTTTGCACTGTCTAAGCATCGACAATCATTATCTGCAAGTCCTGATGTTGGAGGCAGACTTGGATACTGTAGTGATCACAGAGACAAATTAGACACTTACAACTTATGCAAAACATTGCCATTGCCATCGTGTACAAAGTCTGCAGTATTTTGTTTTGTTTGCTCTGGATTGTTTTTCACTGCAGACAGTTGGACCATTGTTTCTTTACTTCGGTTGGGGATGCTTAGACAGTGAGCATTTGTGGTCATTGCTTTCCAGCTACCTTTCAGTGGCAATTCCATTTTTTGTCTAGTTTTTTGTTTAGTCTCACTTCCTGCTGCCTTGCTAAGAAATGTATTGCTAATATTGGTGTTTACATGGCTATCTTTACTACCATCACATCTTGTCTAGAAAGGCAGTGGTGCTGGATACAGGCCTTTTATGCTGACTGCTGGTGTTCCCCAAACAGCTGCTATCCCCCGGATTCTATATATGGTGACTAAAGTTGCACGTGCAAATTTGATCTTGCAGCCAAAATGCACACACAACTTAATTGTTTAACAAGCCAATCAGCGCCAATAATTGGCCAACAACAAGCAATTATCGACACTGATTAGAATGTATGCATGCAATTTTCGAAGCAAAGGAAACAAGTTACTAATCATCCAACTCGACCTTTCAGCAGCATTTGACTTAGTAGATCATCTAATACTTCTTCAGACACTAGATGCCATAGGAATAACTGGTAAAGTTCACAACTGGTTCCAAGGCTTCCTTCAAACAAGATCATATAGAGTTAAGTCAAAAGATATTTTATCTGAACCATGGACAAACCCCTGCGGAGTAATGTAATGTAATGTAATTTATTTCTTATATACCGCTACATCCGTTAGGTTCTAAGCGGTTTGAAGAAAATATACATTAAGATTATAAATGAGAAGTAAGAAGGTACTTAAAAATTCCCTTACTGTCCTGAAGGCTCACAATCTAACTAAAGTACCTGGAAATTAATAAAGAAGAGAAAA
This sequence comes from Geotrypetes seraphini, assembly GCF_902459505.1. NCBI lineage: Eukaryota > Metazoa > Chordata > Amphibia > Gymnophiona > Dermophiidae > Geotrypetes > Geotrypetes seraphini. The sequence goes on along the minus strand of NC_047094.1, from coordinate 88,269,135 downwards.
TAAAGATGGTTGAAAAAAGAAAAATTCTATGTGAACTTATAGGATGGAAATTAAACTGACAGTGAAGAACTGTATGAAAAATACATATGGAATGCAGTTAGAGAGGGTAGGTTACAATCTATTGATGGTATTTGTTTAATTGGAAGGTGTTAAGGTGGGTAATTTGGGGGAAGGTTATCTGAAGGTAGGTGAATCTTCTGGAGGTAAAAGAGGAGGGGTTAAGATATTTGGATGAATTTTTTGAAAAGCAGGGTTTTGATTTCTTTTCTGAATGTTTTGAGGTTGTCTGATATTGTCATAAGATTGGAGATGGAATGGTTGATTTTTGCTGCTTGTGTTGCCAGAAGGTTGTCAAACATTTTCTTGCGATGTGTGCCTTTGAGTGGGGGGAAGGCGAAAGGGTTCGAGGTTCTTCTGTGTCTTGAGGTGGAGATTTGGTTTAAGCGGTTGTTTAGATAGGAGGGGGAAGAGCCGTGTAATGCTTTGAATATCAGGCAGTAGAATTTGAATTGGATTCGTGCTTGTATGGGTAGCCAGTGAGAGTCTAAGAAGGCAGTACCACAAGGATCCCCACTATCGCCCATACTATTCAACCTCTTCATAGCTTCCTTAGGCACTGCCCTAGACGCCCTAAATATAACATCTTTCAGTTACGCAGATGACATAACCATCATTCTCCCATTTGATATACAAGACCCCAGCTCCAATGAACACCTGATAACAACACTAGAAACTGTAGAAAAATGGATGAAGAACCATAAATTGAAACTGAATGCAGAGAAAACCAAATTCCTACTACTAGAGAAGGAACAAAAGCAATCTATAACAGAACTGGAAGTAAATACAATCAAATATCCCATACAGAGCACTCTAAAAATTCTAGGAATACAATTAGATAGACGCTGCACTATGCAGACACAGATACACAAAGTCATACAGAAGGCATTCTTCACCATGCGAAACCTAAGAAAAATAAGAAATTTCTTTACCAAAGAACACTACAAGATCATTGTACAATCCCTCACACTCAGTAACTTGGATTACTGCAACAGCCTCTACCTAACATGTCCTAACAATATGATAAAACAACTACAGACAGTTCAGAACACTGCCATCAGACTCATCTACTGTCTCAGCAAATTTGACCACATCACTCCCGCCTATATAGACTCTCACTGGCTTCCGATAAAAGCAAGAACTCAATTCAAGTTCTATTGTCTACTGTTTAAGATAACCCATGGAACTGCCCCCTGTTACCTAAACAACCGCCTAAACCATTACCGCTCATCCAGATCAAGAAGAACTCAAAACCTATTCACCTTCCCACCTAATAATGGAACCCGTCTTAAGAAACTATACGACAGCCTTCTAGCGACACAGGCAGCAAAAATTGACCCCACAATCACCAAACTAATGATCAATACAACAGACATCAAAGTGTTTCGAAAAGAAATCAAAACATTTCTATTCAGAAAACACGTCATTACCAACTAATACCTCCCTTTATGCACAAGCTCTCCCTCGATAGAATAACACATTAATTCAATTCTTAGAACCTTTCCTATCATACATACTCTGATTCCTATATAAACATTTTCCACACTATCCAATAAATTTCTTACTTCAATATTAGGTAACTTCCAATCTGTAAACCATATATACTGATAATCTCCACTATATTCTGTTATCACTTGATTCCCTTGATATGTAATTCTCAAAATTGAATCCTCTACCACACCATGTAATGTACACAAATCACTGTTATGTAATTTATCTAGATAATCTATATTACGCAATTCTTTTGGTAATGCCTATAATTTGTATTCCGCCTTGAACAATATATAATGTATAATGTATTCGAAATTAATTTTCCTATCTTCTTCTACTCTATGTTTATAACCTAACTAATTTATTTTTCTCAAGTACTTTAGCAAGAATGTGAGCCTTTGGGACAGTCAGGGAACTCTAAGTACTTTCTCTTCATCTTAATTAATCTTACTTATTGCATTTCTTCTGTTTATACTGTAAACCGCTTAGAACCTCACGGTACAGCGGTATATAAGAAATAAAATTATTATTATTATTATTCTATAACGTGGTGTGAATAAATCCTAATGCATGGATCTCAAAAGGGGGCATGGCCGTGAGGGCATAGATGGATCATGAGCGTTCCTAAAAATTATGCACATTGTTATTGAATACATCCGGTCTGTGCAGAATTTAGGCACAGACATTTACACCAAGTTTCAGTTGGTGTAAATGGTCACACCTTAATTTTAGTCACAGAGCCAGCCACTATGCATATTTTATAAACTGCACCTAACTTTAGGCATGTTTATAGAATAGCACATAAATTCAAGTCAAAATTAAATACATGGATAAATACATGTAGTGTTCCCCGCGAATTCGTGGTTTGCAAATTGCAGACTTGCTCATTCGCAGTCTGCTCCAACTGCCTCTTCCTGTAGTAAAGTCGGACTACACCAATCAGGAGCTGCGTATCAAAGAGGCGGTCGAAGCAGACCGTGAGTAATTTTCATCACCCGCCGGCCCTCCAGCTGCCCTCTCCTGCCTCCCCTGCCTTCTGACAGGTGAAAAACTGCATTTACGGTTTTTCAAAATTTGCAGGGGTTCCTGGAACAGAACCCCCACAAATTTGGGGGGAGTACTGTATTTAATTTTGACTTGAGTTTATATGAATAAAATTTGTTGGTTCCAAGGTTGATGTGTTCAATCCCACTCCCCACTTGTTTTCTCCCTGTTTAACTCTACATGGGATTGTTTCTTCTAGTTTTTTTTAAGTTTGTATAGAATAGCACTATACACATTTTTTTCTAGCACTATATATAGAATTTACCTCTAAATGCACTGGAGTAGTAAGGGGGTGCAGGGGATGGGGGGGGTCCACCTTTGTAAAGGGCAAATACACCCGTCCTCCTCTCTGCCCCTCTCTTTCCCAACCCGCCCTGCTGCTCACGTTCGCCCCCCTTCCCTTCCCTTGTACCTCTTTAATTTTCTCTGCGTGAGCAGCATTACAAATTTGCTGCCCATGTCGGTGTCACCTCTCTCTGATGTCACTTTCAGGCCCCGCGCCTAGGAAGTGATGTCGGAGGGATAGTCGACATGATGCGGGCAGCAAGTTCGTGCTGTTGCTTGTGCCTGAAACTAAACTAAACCTTAGGTTTATATACCGCATCATCTCCACAATCGTAGAGCTCGGCACGGTTTACAGGAGTTGAGAGAGAAAGGAACTCCATGAAGGTTAAAGGGTATAGAGAAAGGGTATAGAGAAAGGGTGATTGGGGGGCTTACGATGCCAAAGATGGGGTAAGTATTACATTTTTGAAAACAGCCAGGTTTTCAGATGTTTGCGGAAGAGTTGGAGAGAGCTCAGGGTCCGGAGGGGGGAGGTAAGGTTGTTCCAGAGCTCAGTGAGTCTGAAGGGGAGGGAGGTCCCTAGTTTTCCTGCGCGGGAAATGCCTTTTAATGAAGGAAAGGATAATTTAAGTTTGTGAGTGGGTCTGGTGGTATTAAGATTTAAGGAGTTCCAGGAGAGTGGGATGAAGGGAGGGAGGATGCCATGGAGGATTTTGAAAGTTAGACAGGCGCATTTAAAGTGGACCCTGGTGATAATCGGAAGCCAGTGGAGCTTGGACAGGAGCGGTGAGACATGGTCGAATTTACTTTTTGCGAAGATGAGCTTTGCCGCGGCATTCTGGATCCGCTGAAGTCTATGAAGGCTTTTCTTGGTAAGGCTTAGGTAGATTGAGTTGCAGTAGTCCAATCTGGACAGGATGTAACAGTAAAGTGATTTTGATGGAAATAGGATCTTACTTTCCTCAGCATGTGAAGGCTGAAATAGCATTTTTTTGCAAAGGAATTGAGGTGGTCGTTGAAAGACAAAGTGGAGTCGATGATGATGCCCAGAACATTGCTTGAGGACTCCAGCTGCAGAGTGGAGCCAGAGGACAGGGGGATGGAGGTGGGGAGTTGGTCAAGTTTAGGGCAGAGCCAAAGTAATTTAGTTTTGGACTCGTTCAGTTTCATTTTGACAGTATGGGCCCAGGACTGGAGGTTCATTATACAGGAGGATATGTTCTCCGAGAGGTTGGTATGGTTTGGGTCGGTCTCGAGGAGGACTAGGATATCGTCAGCATAAGTGTAAATTGTTTCTAGGGGTGATAGGTGGAGGAGTTTAAGGGAGGACATATAGATGTTAAACAGGATAGGAGAAAGAGGTGAGCCTTGCGGGACTCCACACGTTGGTTGCCAGGGGGCGGATGAGGTGCCATTCATGTTGACGGTGTAAGAGCGAGAGCGTAAGAATTTAGAGAACCAGTCTAAGACTGTGGAGTTGATGCCTATCTCGGAGAGTTGGTAGACAAGGATGTCATGGTGAACAACATCAAAAGCAGCGGAAAGGTCGAATTGAAGGAGGACGGCAAACTTATTTCAAGAGTGGAGTAATTGGACCTTAGAGATTAAGGAGGTCAGTAGGGATTCGGTGCTGAAATTGGGACGAAATCCATATTGGTAAGGTAAGAGGAGAGAAAATCTCTCAAAATAAGATGCGAGTTGGGTGGCAATGATGGACTCGAGCAACTTGGTTAGTAGAGGGATATTTGCTATTGGGCGATAGCTGGATGGTGTGGAGGGGTCTAGGTCAGATTTTTTCAGTAGAGGGTCAGGGCAATATGGCCCATTTCTGGGGAGAAAAGGCCCGAATATAAGGCGGAATTGATGAGTTCGGTAATAGAAGAGATGGCCTCATATAGGTAGGAGGGGAATGGGTCTAAGGAGCAGTTGCAAGATTTCAGTTTGAGGACCGTGGATTCGGATACGAGCTCAAAGATGGACCAGGATCTGTCGACTGGAATGGGGTAGGAGGTCGTTGGGGTAGAAATGGAGTCGGTGGGCACCAGGGAGTTGTAGGGGACTGTGGGTGGGAAGGGGGATCTCAAGGTGGTGATCTTATCATTGAAGAATTTCGCCAGAACACCAGCTGAGGGGGAGGAGGGGACTGAGGTGGAGCCTTTTTGGAAGTTAAGGAACGCCAGATATTGAATAGAGTACTGCTCTGGTTGTTGGATCTGGTGATTTTATCTCCGTAGAAGTTCTGTCTTGCTTTTTTCAGAACTGTATTGTAGAACTTGATGTTGGCCCTCTAGGACTGTCTGTCATAGGGGATTTAGATTTTCTCCATTTGCGCTCCAGAGCTCGACATTTCTGCTTTAGTTCTCTGTGATAGGGGAGAAACCAAGGGGCCTTACGGGAGTAGGAGATGGTTTTAGTGGAAAGAGGGGCGAGGGAGTGGTAAGTGGACTGGGAAAGTGTGACCCAATTATGCCAGTAGGATTCTGGGTCTGCAGGCTGAGGAGTGGAGGAGAATAGGTTGAGAAATTTATTCCAGAACAGGTCGTTCGTAATTTTTTTTGCGGAAGGTGATGGAATTGGGAGAGCGGGGCGGGGCCCCAAAAGGCGACATGAAGATGGGGAGACAGAAGGTCCCTAAGAGGTGGTCAGACCAGGGTACATGATCCCAGCGAGTATTGCCAGTTAAAGTTTTGTGGGCGGTGAGGTCGAGGAAGCTGATGAGGTCAAGTGTGTGCCCCTTTTCATGGGTTGGGGATGGGGCAGGGGGGGAAGCCAAGGGAGGTGAGGAAGCTAATAAATTCGGTTGTGTCCTTACTGGTGAGGTCGTCTAGGTGGAAATTGATGTAATGTAATGTAATGTAATTTATTTCTTATATACCGCTACATCCGTTAGGTTCTGATGTCCCCTATAATCAGTAGTCTTTGGAATTTGAGGAAGGCATTTGTTATAGTCTCGAGGACAAGTTCAGAGGATTTGTTCCAAGGGGTGGGTGGGCAATATAGAAGCAGGATACCCAGTGCATGGGGGTGGAGTTCATCGTTTACAGAGGCTAGCATGTATTCTAGTGAGGTGTGACTGCCTTTTTCGAGGAACTGGACATCGAAAAATGATTTGTAGAGTAATGCCAAGCCACCTCCTTTACGGTTGGTTCTGGGAGAGAAGAGGCCATGGTAGCCGTGAGAGCAGAAAAATCATAAAGATATGGGGAAGGGAAGGGGTGCGTGTGAGTGGCGGCAGGGGGGAGGGGGTGTCGGCAAGGAGTGGGGAGAAGAAGGCAGGGGAGGGTCACCACTTCTTCGGGTGCCACTCACCCTCGCTACACCACCGCCTATATGGATAGTCTTTTGGGGGCTGACCAGTTCTCCTACTACACAGGTCAGCAGAGACAAACTTTCCTTTTTCACCTTACCAAGTACTATAATACTCTAAATATACAACAGCACTTGTTTCAGGCTGCTACTCTGGATAAAGGTTTTATTAATTGGATAACTAGCTCTGCTTCTTATCAGGACTTTAGGAAATTGTTAAAAGCCTACTTATTTGTAGAAGTTTTGGAAGTTTGATGCTTTGAGTTTCAGACCCCTTTTATCCTGCATACTATACAGATCTTCAAGGTTTTGCAGTATATGAATATATTTTTATGTTATGTTGTGACCCCCTGCCAGTTCTTCTGAAGCAGTAGGCTACACTATTTTTGCCTTACTTGTGTAATTTGGTTGCTGCTTCTCTTCAATCAGGGAAGGTGCCACAATGGTGGAAATGGGTAAAGGGGGATGGGGCTTGATACACTGCTTTTTCTATGTGGGTTTACACAATCAAAGTGGTTTCCATGGGGCTATGAAATGTTAAGTGACTTGCTCAGAGTCACAAGGAGCTGCAGTGGGAGTCGAACTCACAGCCTCAGGGTGCTGAGGCAGCTGCTCTAACCACTAGGCCACTCCACTCCATATGCTCAAAAATGTAAAATTTCCATCTCACCTATGATGATGTCACTAATTTTCATCCCATTTCCAATTTACCATTTGTTTCTAAGCTGACAGAATGTATTATTGCTGTACTAGACTACTTTTGGAAACTTCAGGAAAATGTTAAAAACCTATCTCTTTTCCGTATAACTCTGACCGTTATCCTTCAATGCTCTCTTGAATCTTTTTGTAATTGTAATGATGGATCCCAAATCTTATTGTTAACCGTAATGCATCCTTGTTGACAATTGCGGGTTATATGAAACTATAAGGTATGATAGTAGTTCTCTCCACCCATCTTAGACAGGCTTCAGAGTCCACCAGAGTACCAAAACCAACTTGCTAAGAACTGTATCTTGCAATTACACTTACTTGGATCAACACAGGTAACTTTAATCTTGTTACCTCTCATAGCAGCATTTGATCTCATAGATTATACACTCCTAACATAGTAACATAGTAGATGACGGCAGATAAAGACCCGAATGGTCCATCCAGTCTGCCCAACCTGATTCAATTTAAATTTTTTTTTTTTTTTTTCTTCTTCTTAGCTATTTCTGGGCAAGAATCCAAAGCTTTACCCGGTACTATGCTGGAGTTCCAACTGCCGAAATCTCTGTTAAGACTTACTCCAGCCCATTTACACCCTCCCAGTCATTTAAGCCCTCCCCTGCCCATCCTCCACCAAACGGCCATACACAGACACAGACCGTGCAAGTCTGCCCAGTAACTGGCCTAGTTCAATATTTAATATTATTTTCTGATTCTAAATCTTCTGTGTTCATCCCACGCTTCTTTGAACTCAGTCACAGTTTTACTCTCCACCACCTCTCTCGGGAGCGCATTCCAGGCATCCACCACCCTCTCCGTAAAGTAGAATTTCCTAACATTGCCCCTGAATCTACCACCCCTCAACCTCAAATTATGTCCTCTGGTTTTACCATTTTCCTTTCTCTGGAAAAGATTTTGTTCTACGTTAATACCCTTTAAGTATTTGAATGTCTGAATCATATCTCCCCTGTCTCTCCTTTCCTCTAGGGTATACATATTCAGGGCTTCCAGTCTCTCCTCATACGTCTTCTGGCGCAAGCCTCCTATCATTGTCGTCGCCCTCCTCTGGACCGCCTCAAGTCTTCTTACGTCTTTCGCCAGATACGGTCTCCAAAACTGAACACAATACTCCAAATGGGGCCTCACCAATGACCTGTACAGGGGCATCAACACCTTCTTCCTTCTACTGACTACGCCTCTCTTTATACAGCCCAGAATCCTTCTGGCAGCAGCCACTGCCTTGTCACACTGTTTTTTCGCCTTTAGATCTTCGGACACTATCACCCAAGTTTCCAAGTTTCCAAGTTTATTAGGTTTTTATATACCGCCTATCAAGATTATCTAAGCGGTTTTACAATCAGGTACTCAAGTATTTTTCCCTACCTGTCCTGGTGGGCTCACAATCTATCTAGCGTACCTGAGGCTATGGAGGACTGAGTGACTTGCCCAGGGTCATAAGGAGCAGCGCGGGGTTTGAACCCACAACCCCAGGGTGCCGAGGCTGTAGCTTCAACCACTGCGCCACACACTCCTCCCCCCCCAAGGTCCCTCTCCCCGTCCGTGCATATCAGCTTCTCTCCTCCCAGCATATACGGTTCCTTCCTATTATTAATCCCCAAATGCATTACTCTGCATTTCTTTGCATTGAATTTTAGTTGCCAGGCATTAGACCATTCCTCTAACTTTTGCAGATCCTTTTTCATATTCTCCACTCCCTCTTCGGTGTCTACTCTGTTACAAATCTTGGTATCATCTGCAAAAAGGCACACTTTTCCTTCTAACCCTTCAGCAATGTCACTTACATACATATTGAACAGGATTGGCCCCAGCACCGAACCCTGAGGGACTCCACTAGTCACCTTTCCTTCCTTCGAGCGACTTCCATTAACCACTACCCTCTGGCGTCTGTCCGACAGCCAGTTTCTGACCCAGTTCACCACTTTGGGTCCTAACTTCAGCCCTTCAAGTTTGTTCAACAGACTCCTATGAGGAACTGTATCAAAGGCTTTGCTGAAATCCAAGTAAATTACATCTAGCATATGTCCTCGATCCAGCTCTCTGGTCACCCAATCAAAAAATTCAATCAGGTTCGTTTGGCACGATTTACCTTTTGTAAAGCCATGTTGCCTCGGATCCTGTAACCCATTAGATTCAAAGAAATACACTATCCTTTCTTTCAGCAACACTTCCATTATTTTTCCAACAACTGAAGTGAGGCTCACCGGCCTGTAGTTTCCTGCTTCATCCCTGTGACCACTTTTATGAATAGACCACATCCGCTCTCCTCCAATCCCCAGGAATCACTCCGGTCTCCAGAGATTTATTGAACAAGTCTTTAATAGGACTCGCCAGAACCTCTCTGAGCTCCCTTAGTATCCTGGGATGGATCCCGTCTGGTCCCATCGCTTTGTCCACCTTCAGTTTTTCAAGTTGCTCATAAACACCCTCCTCCATGAAGGGCGCAGAATCTACTCCATTTTCTCGTGTAACTTTGCCAGACAATCTCGGTCCTTCTCCAGGATTTTCTTCTGTGAACACAGAACAGAAGTATTTGTTTAGCACATTTGCTTTCTCCTCATCACTCTCCACATATTTGTTCCCAGCATCTTTTAGCCTAGCAATTCCATTTTTTATCTTCCTCCTTTCACTAATATATCTGAAAAAATTTTTATCTCCCTTTTTTACATTTTTAGCCATTTGTTCTTCCGCCTGTGCCTTCGCCAAACGTATCTCTCTCTTGGCTTCTTTCAGTTTCACCCTGTAGTCCTTTCTGCTCTCCTCTTCTTGGGTTTTTTTATATTTCATGAACGCCAACTCTTTCGCCTTTATTTTCTCAGCCACTAGGTTGGAGAACCATATCGGCTTCCTTTTTCTCTTGTTTTTATTGATTTTCTTCACATAAAGGTCCGTAGCCATTTTTATCGCTCCTTTCAGCTTAGACCACTGTCTTTCCACTTCTCTTATGTCCTCCCATCCTAACAGCTCTTTCTTCAGGTACTTTCCCATTGCATTAAAGTCCGTATGTTTGAAATCTAGGACTTTAAGTATCGTGCGGCCGCTGTCCACTTTAGCCGTTATATCAAACCAAACCGTTTGATGATCGCTACTACCCAGGTGAGCACCCACTCGAACATTAGAGATACTCTCTCCATTTGTGAGGACCAGATCCAATATCGCTTTTTCCCTTGTGGGTTCCGTCACCATTTGTCTGAGCAGAGCCTCTTGAGAGGCATCCACAATCTCCCTACTTCTTTCCGATTCCGTAGACGGAACATTCCAGTCCGCATCCGGCAGGTTGAAATCTCCCAACAGCAGAACCTCCTCTTTCCTTCCAAACTTTTGGATATCCACAATCAGATCCTTATCAATTTGCTGCAATTGAGTCGGAGGTCTGTAGACTACACCCACGTAGATAGAAGTTCCATCTTCTCTTTTCAGAGCAATCCATATCGCTTCTTCCTCTCCCCAGGTCCCTTGCATTTCGGTCGCTTGGATATTGATCTTTACATAGAGAGCTACTCCTCCACCTTTATGACCATCTCTGTCCTTCCTAAAAAGATTATATCCCGGTATGTTTGCATCCCATCCATGTGATTCACTGAACCATGTCTCTGTGATAGCAACAATATCTAGATCTGCCTCTAATATCAGGGCTTGCAGATCATGAACTTTGTTGCTTAGACTGTGAGCATTTGTGGTCATCGCTTTCCAGCTATTTTTCAGCGATAATCTCCTTTTTCGTATGGATTTTTGTGTCGTTTCACTTTCCGTTGCAATACTAAGAAATGAGTTGCTGATATTGCTTATGTTGCAGCCTTTACTACTATCACATCTTTTCTTTTGCCGGGGGTGGTCTCTATAATTGTCCTTCGTACATACACCACCCCCACCTTCTAGTTTAAATGCCTAGAAAAATATTGTCTAAATTTCTCTGCAAGGTTTCTTTTTCCTGCTGTAGTAATATGTAGCCCATCAGTGCAATATAGCTTCTTGTCCTTCCATGTATTTCCCCATCCTCCTATGTACCTGAAGCCTTCTTGATGACACCAGGCTCTGAGCCATCTATTAAAGTCCTCTGTGTTTTTCACTCTTTGCTCTCCTTTTCCATATGCAGGCAGTATTTCAGAAAAAGCTAAAGTCTTTACAAAAGGTTTCACACCCTCACCAAGCTCCCGAAAAGTTTTCTGTGCTGCAAGTGTGGAGTTGTTGGCCAGGTCATTTGTTCCCAGATGGATAACAACATCAGTGTTAAAATCCTTAGTTTCTTCCTTAATTATAGTCAGTATTTGCCTGGAACTCCTGGTAGCTGAGGATCCTGGAAGACATTTCACTATTTTGGTCTCCTCGTCTTGTTTTTCCAAGGTTAATGCCTCTGATGATGGAATCCCCCAACAGTAGTAGTTTTCTGTTTTTGGCTTTTTTATTTGTATTTAGGGTGCGCTTGTTCTCTTGAGTTACCTTCATTGGTTCCAGTCCCACCTCCCTTCTGTTTTCCTGAGTGGGGCAAAGGAATTCTGTAGAGGTAATATTAGTGAAGGTGGATGTTTCTGTGTTACATGTCGCAGTCTTCCTGAGCCTACTGTGACCCATTTATTCCTGCGCTGTTTTATTCTTTGAGGTAGAGGTGGTAAGTTGGTATGATTTTTTGGAGTGATGGAAGCTGCTTTAATTGTATTCAATTCCTGTTTAAGTTTGCAGAGCTCCTCCTTAATACTGGCAAGTTGAAGATAGATGGGGCAAGCCTTAAGCCTCCAAATAGTATGTCTTGGAATTAAAGCACCACAGTGATTGCATAGAATAAAGGTCATCTTGATTGGTTGTGAAGTGACTTGATTTGAGTAGTCCTGATTATATGGGTCTCTATATATGAATAGTGGTCCCTGTGGTTGGTGGGACTATAAGTAAGACTACTAGTAAGGCAGAAATATAGGCTCTATACCACCTAAACACAGTATTTTAAACAAAACTGCAGGTTCTATCAGTGCTACCCTAAAACACAGGATTTATAACAGGATTTTCCCTACTTTAGTCACCCTGAGCCACAGGCACCAGAAATATAGGCTCTATACCACCTAAAACACAGTATTTTAAACAAAACTGCAGGTTCTATCAGTGCTACCCTAAAACACAGGATTTATAACAGGATTTTCCCTACTTTAGTCACCCTGAGCCACAGGCACCAGAAATATAGGCTCTATACCACCTAAAACACAGTATTTTAAACAAAAATGCAGGTTCTATCAGTGCTACCCTAAAACACAGGATTTATAACAGGATTTTCCCTACTTTAGTCACCCTGAGCCACAGGCACCAGAAATATAGGCTCTATACCACCTAAAACACAGTATTTTAAACAAAAATGCAGGAAGAGGAAATAAGATTTAACAGAGGAAAGAGAAGGATTTATTTTTTTGTGCTTTTTTATATTTTTTTTTAGTAAGAAACAGGGAGGAGAAGAGAAATTAAGCAGATATAATGCTGAAAACCAGTCAAAAGAGCAGAATATGAAATGCTGAGTAACTTAGCTTTTAGAAGTTCACAGGGCAGCCTTGCACAGCAATGTCCCAAAGATAAGTTCTTGCATATTGGCGTTGAGGTTCCAATCTTATTTGATTTTTTTGTAGTAATGTGGTGCTGTGGGAATATAGATCATTGAATTTCCTATCAAATAATGTTACTGACCAAAACTTCCGGCCAACCTGATTTTAGTAACAGGCTACCTATCCCCCATCCCCCCATGGAAATCTGTTCCTTGCCATTTTTTAATCATTTTAGCTTATTTTACATTATTCTAGGCTATTTCTATTTTGTTCCTCTTCCTTTTGTTTTGGTCCCTCTCCCCCCTCTTTATACAAATTGTATTTCTGCCCTTCTCCATCTTGTATCGGTAGGTTAATGTTTGTCAGTGTGTTTGATTGTTTGTAATTTGTTTTTAATGTACGTTCTTATTATACTTTGTTTTTATATTATGTAAAACCGCTTTGAATTTTAATAAGACGGCATATCAGATTTTTAAATAAACCTGAAACCTGAAACCTAATGCTCTGTGCCATTCTTTCTTCCCTGTAGTGCCACTCCTAATATCCCTTATTCCGAGCCTAGATCTCACATCAATCATTTAAGTGGTTGATGCACAGAAGTCCTATTCATCCAAATGATGAGCATGATATTCTCCTACAACACACTAAATTAGAGACCATTACAAACTGATTAAGGGATATTTAACTGTCCTTAAATTCTTCCAAAACTGAGGCCATGGTAATTTCTGATATTGGGAATACCTCCCTTGTTAGACTCTTTCATAGAGCAAGCACTGTCATAAAATGATGGAATCTCATGAAATCCTGATTATTGCTTTTAGCAACCAGTCAAACCTCTGTATTGATTTAAAAAAAACAACAACCCAACAACCCCTGAATCTTTAAGTTGAAACTGATAGGCTACATATACTTGTTCTTGGAACATAACGCCTATGCATATTAACACGCTCTAGTTCTAAGCAGACTAGACCAGTGATTCCCAACCCTGTCCTGGAGGAACACCAGGCCAATCGGGTTTTCAGGCTAGCCCTAATGAATATGCATGAGAGAGATTTGCATATGATGGAAGTGATAGGCATGCAAATTTGCTTCATGCATATTCATTAGGGCTAGCCTGAAAACCCAATTGGCCTGGTGTTCCTCCAGGACAGGGTTGGGAACCACTGGACTAGACTATCGCAATTCTCTTCTTTCTTTCTTGCTTCATCCAAGGTTCTCAGTGGGTTACAGTATCTACTTTTTCAATAAAATCTACAAATCCTAAGTGCAGTCAGGGACCCTTGTCCTCTAATAATACTATGCTTTTCAGCATTCTTCCCCCATCCCTCCTCTTTTTCTTCTTTGGCTACCTTTCTCTTACACCTCCATCTCTATACTTACTGATTGTTGGCAGTGTAATTTCCTTTTTCTTTCTTTGCTACCTCATTGGAAATTATTAACTACTTAGCTGTGTCTAAGGTAGGTGGTTTATCAAAATAAAATGGAACTTGGATTTCTTTAGGCTGGCTGAATACATACAGTATTCATATAGAATGAATATTGCTACTCTATGAACAATTTGTCCCACTCTAACTCCTCCTAACCCTGTACAGACAGTAACATTTATAAATCCACTATAAGCCCATATAGGGATATTTGTCTAAGGACTTGCCATGGCATCCATTTCATTGACCCAGATATGAATACTATATAAATATCTGATATGCATTTAATAAGACCTACAATATTATCTACAAAGAGGACACATCTTCAGTCCTGTGTTTTTCTGCACCAAGCACAGCAGATGTACTCTGTCTTGCTTTATGAGATGGTCTTACTACATTCTATATTTTACAGGAAAATATAAAATAAAATCTGCACTCTTATATCAGCTAATGAACTATTAACACAGAAGGAAACATTTTTATCCAACTTCATAAACATTTCATTTTGATGACTTAACCATATTATCTGGTGTGCTCAGTGCTCCTGCAACCAAGTCATGTGGACAACAGACTAATTGTGAGAGGATCTATCATAGCGCCACCACGTTCCTCAGTATCCCCATTACACCTTCAAAACCACAACTCATAGGATAATAATTAACCCAAATAATAAAGGTGTCTCTTATCTTTATGCAAATTGAAGGACTCCTTGGTGGTGTTATATATATAAACTTGAATGTAAATCAAAGTCCGTTGGTCCATGAAATTGCTGCCCAATCTCCCAGTGATTATATGTGTTCAATTCAAAGTGATCTGAAACATTCCCCAACTCCAGATAAAGGTCCAGGCAATAAAATAAAACAGAACTAAATAATAATCCAAATAATCAAAAGCTGATAAAAAAAATAGTGCAAATGATCAAAAACAGTAAAAAAAAAAAAAAAAAAAAGCAACGCTCGCCTCCCTTCCCTTCCCCTCCATCCAATAGTGCTGGCACACCTATGATTGACACAACAGCCACATGTGATGCATGCCTGTGATGTGTGCATATATTGCGCTTCAATAAGACACAATATGCATGCCTACGGCATAGCTCTTTCCTGGCACTTGTACACATTTACACCTCTTTCCATGGACTATTCTGCACATGTGCTGATTGCATGCTATCACCAATGACTTATCTCATGTAAATTTGGTGACCCTCTGTGAACCTCCACGAACCTCATGTGCATGCGCGGTTCTTCGAGAATGACTCGTCTTTTTGAAACCGTTACATTTATGGCCACAACAGCGATCCGTTGGATTTTACTAGCAATATTAGAGAATCTGTCCCTTAATCCTGTGTTGCTTCAGCATGAAAGTGAAAGTGAAAGTATAAATCACATGTGAGCCCACTAGGGACAGAGAAAGTACCTACATTTACTAAGTGTAAACTGCTTTGATTGTACCACAGAAAAGTGGTATATCAAACCCATGACACTTTACCCTCCCTCTTTATTTTATTTCTGTATGTTTAGAGCGACAGTCATTTCCTGATTCACTCTATGATGTTTGACACTTTCTTCATGATTTGATTTACATTTATATATTTATTACGTGTGTATGTGCAACCTTCCACTCTACTTCAAGGGCAAATTTGCCTCAGGAATGAGATTATAGATGCTTTTCCAGCCCATCTCTACCAAAAATAGCTCATAATACTAGCAGGTGTTGCTTGGAGCACTCTGAGGAGACTAGGACATGTTTTGTAAGGAGTTAGAGACTCGTACTTCTGGTACTTTGCTAATGTGGTTGTCATGGTGCCTTGAATATTACAGAATGTGTTTAATGTTTACATATAATGAATTTTTTTAATATGAAGTACCATATGTATTCACTATCCCTGGCAACATATTTGTGCATATACTAATTCCTGATTATGGAGGGCTCATTTACATGAATGAAAACACCTCTTCTGTGGTCCTTGTATATGTTGCACTGCAGTTGGAGGAGTAGACTCCTGTGCACAAATTCATGATCATTCTCTTCTTCTGTCCAGGGCTAGTCCAATCTTAATCATGACTAGCAGTTGCCTAGAGCAGCAGATTGTAGGGAGCAGCAAAGAGTAGTACAAATTACAATTTACTCAATGCCTTATGTAAAAACTGTCTGCCTTGGAATGGCCAAAATTATATATTTGCGTCATGGTGTGCATACCTTTTGGCAAATTAAAATTAATTTTTTCCAGGAGAGGATTATAGTGTGTGTATATGGGATTCTCAAATGTACACACAGGGAATATTTCTCAAAAGGACACCTAAAGTTAGGCATTAGAACAGAACGTGCTAAGTGCAAATTCTATATTGTCAATTGTGCATGAAGGGCCTGATTCTGCAAACACAAGTTCCAATGGTAGGCGGTGGTAGATGTCCTACTGCCAATTGGGATGCACGTTTTCTAAAAAAAAAAAAAAAAAAGGGGGGGGGGGGGGAAGACGCTTACATTGTAGGCATGTGTTGCATATCTGAGGAAACACATAGGGATGCTTATGCACGCCCAAAGCAGGGCATGGTCATGGTTTCACCCAGAAGTGGCCTTGGGTGTGCTTAAGCATCCCTACGCCTCTTCCTAGGCATGAGGCAGATGCCTTAAAAGTAGGCATTTGTACACCTATCTTTAAGAACATAAGAGTTGCCATACTGGGACAGATTGAAGGTCCATCAAGCCCAGTATCCTGTTTTTAACAGTGGCCAACCCAGGTCCCATGTACCTGGCAAAATCCTATTAAAGTAAAATAGATTTTATGCTGCTTATCCTAGGAATAAGCAGCGGATTACCCCAAGCCATCTCAGTAATGGCCTATGGCCTTCTCATTTAGGAAATTAGCTAAACCGTTTTTTAAAATCCTGTTATGCTAACTGATTTCACCACATTCTCCAGCAATGAATTTCAGAGTCTAATTACATTTTAGGTGTGAACATTTTCTTAACTCAATGGATGGTGCAGTAAATGCTCATTCAGGCACGTAAATGCTATTCTATAAACTGCATACGCTAGTGCTAGACACACCCCTGACCTGCAAATGCCCCTCCCAGGTCCACATCTCCTTGCTTTTGCACATGATAGATTTTGCACAAGCAATTTCTAGAATAAGTGTGCATTAGAGTACATACACACATTAAACTCCGTCTTCAGAGGAGGTATGCATTTGTGTGTTTGAATTTGCCTGCTACTGAGGGATCATTGTACAGGTCTCTTTTTTTAAAAGTGCATGGGTGCCTACCTATGTCGCTTTTATAGAATAGGTGCTTTTCTGGACTTTAAAAAGAATATAGGACAGTTCAATATGCTATCTCTGTTCTGGTCTTGCAAAGGCATGCTTTCTTGATCTCCTTTGCCTCTATTCTATTCTATTTTTTTTTTTTTTTTTTTTTTTAATTATAATCCTTTTTGGTCAGAAGCAGTTTAAATTTGAACTATCCTCAGTTTCTCATCTCTTTCTATGGTATATACAATATTTATCTATCTGTTTCTGCTTGTTCTTACTCTTTTGCTCAAAAACCTTTTGAATTATGGGTTACATCCTGTTTCACTGCAGCTTCTCAGCCTGGTCTTGCTTTCAGCGCAGGAGCTCCGTTCTCAGTGATTAGCAGCATGGTACAGATGCACTTTTCTTATAAAAGAAATGAGCAAGATGCAGTTAATTAGAACAGTGTTTCTCAACACAGTCCTGCAGTACCCCTTTGCCAGTCAGGTTTTCAGGATATCCACAATGAATATGCATAAACTTGATTTGCATACACTGGCTCCATTATATGCAAATTTCTTTCATGCATATTCATTGTGGATAGCCTGAAAACCTGACTGGCATGGGGGTAGTCCAGGACCGAGTTGAAAAAACACTGAATTAAAAAATATACTCTGCTTCCATGACAGTTGAGACTGATGAAGAGGTAGGACTGGCAGGTCAGCCTTACATCTCTGTTTTCACTTCACTGGGACACATTTTGACATTTGTCATGGTACAACCAGGTACTATAACCTTCATTGCATTCTACTGAAGCTATCTTCAAACCTGGGGTTGTATTATTAAAGCTAAAAGCGCACGATTTTATCTTCAAATGTTAAGAAAAATTTGACTAAAATTTGAATCTAATAAAGCAAATTGTAAGGATAGATGTACTAGAAAAATGGTTTTCATCCTTGAACAATAGTCAACTGCCAATAATAATCAGACATCTGTTCATGCTTTTACAAACATACAAGACAGCAGGTGCTCACTTGCATTTCTTGAAATCAGGGAATATGGGGAGGTTCTCTGTTTAGACATCAATAATAAGACTTCTAAGAGATTTGTTTCATTTGTAAAGAAAATGCATGCATTTTTGCTAGCACCTTCTTTCTAAAGTTGTTTTGCACATTTATAGATGTAAGATAACCTATGCGCAAGAGTCAGGATTTGTTGGGACATTCGGCAGTGGCAGCTGAAGGACACTGACAAAATTTTAACACCAGAGCAAACAATTTTTAATGGTTGAACTTTGCAAAATCGAATACAGAGCTAATAATAGACCTAGGGCATGGGGTTATCAACCCAGTCCTTGGCAGATTTTTATGACATTTATAGTGAATATGCATGAGATAGATTTGAATGCATTACCACTTATTCCATGCAAAGTTATCTCATGCATGTTCTTTGTGGGCATCCTGAAAACCTGACTTGCTAGATGTGTTCCGAGGAATGGATTGAGAATTCCTCAACTAGAGGAAACCCAGCAAGATGCATAGTGATTGCTATAGACAGTTTAAAATTAAAGCTTAAGAAGACTTCCTGCTGAGGATGTAGAAACATAGAAACATAGAAAAAAGCAGCAGAAAAGGGCTATAGCCCACCAAGTCTGCCCATTCCAAGTATCCCCTCCCCTGAATTTACTCCCTTAAAGATCCCACGTGAGTATCCCATTTTCTCTTAAAATCCGTCACGCTGCTGGCCTTTATCACCTGGAGTGGGAGTCTGTTCCAATGATCCACTACTCTTTCGGTGAAGAAGTACTTCCTGGAGTCGCCTTGAAACTTCCCTCCCCTGATCTTCAGCGGATGCCCTCTGGTGGTCGAGAGTCCCATGAGCCAGAAGATATCATCTTCTGACTCGATGCATCCCATGATGCACTTATATGTTTCAATCATATCTCCCCGTTCTCTTGTAATCATATTATTATTTAAATAATATGATTACAATATTATTATTTAAATAATCATATTATTATTTAAATAATATGATTACAATATTATTATTTAAATAATCATATTATTATTTAAATATCATGTTCTATTATTACATACATACAGTATTAGATGATATGATAGTATTCCAAAGCAATGTGTAATTTTAAAGTGTTTCCCAGGTTGGATCTAAAAGATTTTCAGGATATCCACAAGGAATATATAGTATGTGAAAGAGCTTTGCATACAATGGAGGCAGAATATGCAAATCATCCTCATGCATGTTCTCTCAGGGATTCCACAGCTGGCATCAAGCCTATTGCAGGTTTCCAGGTCTTGCTGCATCTTGTTTCAAACCTCATGATGTGGCTTTCTTCAGGGTATGCTGTGAGGTCTGCGGTTTGTCTTTATATAGTAAGTCCTCAAATCCAATTGGTTGGGGCTTACAGTAAATGAGGCAGGAACGTCCATTGAATTTTGGTGGGAAAATCAGTTCATTGTGGATATCCTGAAACCTGACTGGGAAGTGGATACTCCAGAACCGACTTGGGAAACACTGATTTGAAAAAAAAAATGTTAAAAGAAATTATGGGACCTTTTCCTTCCTTTATTCTTAGATGAATCACAATCACAATTCAGATGTTTGTGGTTCTATTCTTATCTTTATCCTCTTGCTATGAATCTGAGAATGTGTACAGCAGCTCTAGATACATATCTTTTAAAAAAGTTTAAGAAACAGAAAGATACCGTAGTCCTGGTTCTCATTTCTAGGCCTTGGGACTCCCATTTTCTGAGCAGTTTCTGAGCAGGCCTAGTGCTGAAATCTTAAATAGGCACTCACCTCATAGTTTATATATAGTGCCCAAGAAATCGGTACAAAGGAGAAACACCTCCACAGGATAAAGCTCACAGAAACACAGTGAAGATGATCAAAAGGTTCTGCAATGCTTTAATTTCCCAAACTTTCAAAAAGACTTGACACCATAGGGTTTGGGGGGGGGTCCAGGAGCTCTGCCCTAGTCCCACAGAATCCTACAGTGCGGACTTTCCCCAGCTCCCGACTCCCCACCTACTTCCTCCCGGCGCTGTACTTTAAAATCTTCCGGCAGCCGCTGTGCAGCGTCAGCGAGCATTCCTGTCCCCGGAAGTAGAATGAAATGCTCCGGGGCAGCTGCCGGAAGATTTAAAAATTAGAACACCAAGAAGTGGGTGCGAGGGCAGGCACCAATCTTTGGAGAGGCCTCGGCCCCTGTGGCCTCCCCCCATTTCGACGCTTATGCTTGACATGTATGTGTTTTGGCCCTATGGCCTGCATCAGGAGTCTATGTTAAAAACAGTGCAAGGAGCACAGCTTATGAAAGTACAAAACTGTGAAGTAAATGGACTCAACAAACAAACTGAAAGCAGTGAGCGTCACTTGTAAGTTGCAGTGACAAACCAATTGAGGCGCGTTTTTATGCTGGTTTGTCACTATGGTTTACAAGTGACACTCACTGCTTTCAGTTTGTTTGTTGAGTTCATTTACTTCACATTTTTACAGTAACGGACTGTCATAAGCTGTGCTACTTACACAGATTTTACCAAGACTCCTGATGCAGGCCATAGGGCCGAACCACGTATGTGTCAAGTCTTTTTTTTTTTTAAGTTCAATATATTTTATTAATAATTTCAAATATAAACAAGTCATGACTCAAACAGTTCACAGAAATGATTGGCAAAACAGAGTAATTACAATAATCAGCATACAAATAATGACACTATGGGCTCCTTTTACTAAGCTGCGCTAGCGGTTTTAGCGTGCGCTTAGCTCGCACTGCATTGACGCGTGCGCTAGATGCTAATGCCAGCATTGAGCTGGTGTTAGTTCTTGGCGCGAAGCGCAGGGTTAGCGCACGCGGCAATGCAGCGTACCTTAGTAAAAGGAGCCCTAAGACTAAACATACCTAAACGTAAGAAAGCTAACAGCATGGATGTACATTACCAAAATAAAATTAAAAAAGAGATATTCATTTCAAATGTTACATGTCGCTATATTTTGTGAGGAGATTCCAAACTTTAAAAAAAAATATGCAAACATCCCTTTCTTTCCGCAAACACTCTCCCATTCTTATTGCAACACCTTTTTATCATTTTCACTGTGCCTAAAAAATTGATGCCTTCTAGTAACATAGTAGATGACGCCAGATAAAGACCCGAATGGTCCATCCAGTCTGCCCAACCTGATTCAATTTTAATTTTTTAATTTTTTCTTCTTAGCTTTACCCAGTACTGTGCTTGGGTTCCAACTGCCGAAATCTCTGTTAAGACTTACTCCAGCCCATCTACACCCTCCCAGCCATTGAAGCCCTCCCCAGCCCATCCTCCACCAAACGGCCATATACAGACAATTCTAAGCGCAATTCTATAAAGGTTAGGTGCATCTATGAGACAAACTTGGTTTTTTTTGTGTTACATAGAGCATTTTGGACCCCTGTTCGTTTACATAGATTAGATAGCTCTAAGTCTGATAGATGTTGGCACTGCAGTCTCGAACCTGGGACTCTAGATCATCTATTATTCTATTGTCCATTTATTTTGGATTTCTGGAAATCAATATGGGGCCAAATAAATAGTTTATTGGAGAATCCGGTGGCCCTAACATATGATACTATTTTAGTTGGCATGTCAATGAGGGCAAATAATCAAATATACTCAAAAAATAATAAGCTCTTGCTAATTATGATTGGAGTCGCCATTCAACAAATTACATTTAATTGGAAGAATTGGAGTAGATTAAACTTTAATTTCTGGTGGAACTCTTTGTGTCATATATATAAGATGGAAAGAATATTAGCCATACAGAAAGGACATTTTAATAAATTCAAGGATGTTTGGGGACCATTAACAGATTATTGTAAAGAGTAAATAACATTTTCCCTTTAATTATACAATTGCAAATGAGAGTGTGTGTGTGTGGGGAGGGGGGGTGGGGGTGGGGGGGAGGGGTTCTGATCTTATATTAGTTGTTTGGATTAGTAGAAAAGAATATATTATATGATATACATGATTACATACGATATGGTAAGGGTGGGAGGGGGGATAAATTTCATTAATTTAAGATGATTGTAACAGAAATTCAAGTGATGTTTGTAAGTTTAAATGTTATTTCTGAGTACACTTGTTGTAAGCTATAAAAATGAATAAAGAATTTTTTAAAGGTTAGGTGCCCTGTATAGAATCATGCTTTAGTGCCACCTAAATGGCATTAGATAGTATCCTAACTTTTAGGCACACCCTGTTTATGGCAGGGTATTCTTGTGCACACAATTATTCCTAAGTCAGTTGACAGAGACCACCATTCTGGGATTCAAGGGCAAGTTGGATGCACACCTTCTTGCAAATCACATTGAGGGATACCGGTGATCAAGGTGTCCATTTGGGAACACCTAGCTTGGCCTCCGCGTGTGCGGGTCGCCGGACAGGATGGACCTTGGGTCTGATCCGGTGAAGGCATTTCTTATGTTCTTATGATGCCTACGTCAAACATAGGTGCTTAACCTGAAAACACACCCACAATCCACCCTAACCAGGTCTACTTTTAGGTAGGCACTTTGGACTAGGTACATAACACCTACCAAGTTGTGCACTAAACTTTCAGTTAAGTCCAATTAACATCAATTATGAGTTCTTAAGTGCCAATTACCAGCACCAATTAAGTCTACTAATTAATTAAGTGTAGGCACCTAACTTTAGGCAGTCTTTATGGAATTTTGTGGTCTGTGTATAAACAAAAGTATTCAGATGCATATACATTATGGACCTCCTGAACATCTAATTTGTAACTCAAAGGTATTACAAGGGAGGAAGAATGGGAGTTTGGGGGTTTTAAGTGGAAAAAAAGCAGTTTTGGGAGTTCAGAGTTCTACGATCTTCATTAGTTCCAATGAAAAGTGGAATTTTAGAAAGAGACTATGGGACTCATTTTCAGAAAAGAAAAAAAAAACATCCAAAAATGGCATGAAAGGCAGATGGATGTTTTTCTCACCAAACCCTTCTAATTCGATATTTTTGAAACCCATTTTCTAGATGGTTTACTATGGTGGTTGTCTGCAGTGCATCTAAATCTGAAGTGGGTGTGTTGAAGGCGTGGTTGGGGGTGGGACTAGCTTATGATTTAGGCATTTTTCTTTATTAATAGAACATTTAAAAAAACTTGTTTTTACAATGAATATGTGCCAAAAGATGGTCAAACTGCCAGATGACCACTGAAGGGATGAAGACATGATCCTCCACACACTCACTGACTCCCTTCCAACCCCAAAGATGTGAATGGCCAGCCCTAGTAGAACAGCAAGTAGGTTCCTGCAGTAGCCTAGAGGATGATGTAGTCAACCACAGAGATGGGGACTCAAGTCCCTATCCCACTCTAACTATTATACTTATTGAGGACTATGTGAGCTTTCCAATACTATCCAAATCCCATTGTACCTACATATAGGTGACACTTATTCTCATAAGGGCTATTGGTGTAGTGTGGATCCCAACAATTGGTAGGAAGACAATTCCTAGGATATGACAATTGGTAAGGTAACAATTGGTAGGATCTTCCTACCAATTGTCAACCTACCAGTTATCGTACCCAATTGTCCTACCCTTTCAGAAATATCAAAATTAAAAATCTAAATAGTCCACAGCTTGCCATCAGTGGATCAGTGGGTCGGTGGGAGGGAGGGAGAGAATAATTAGGGAACCCCCTGCCAGTTCAGCTGATCGTGGCAAGGGAATCCCTGATCAGCTGAGCTGGCAGGACTCCCCGAAACCAGGGCTTTGGGGATTCTTGCCAGATCAGCTGATTGGGGATTCCTCTGCCACGATCAGCTGAACTGGCAGGGGGCTCCCTAATTCTTCTCTCCCTCCCACCTACCCACTGATCCCCCTCCAGCCCCCCCTCCAAAGAGAGCCCACTTCTACCAAGCGTGAAATACCCCCACCCCTCCAACATCTGCTGACACCCCTCTACATACCCCAATATCCCTACATACTCCTCTACACCCCTGGACATTCCCCCCGCACACCCCCCTGTACCTAAGGATGAAAAATTGGCAGGAGGGATGCCCACTCCATTCTACCATTAGGGACGCCTCTTCAAAATGTCAGTTCTTCCCCCTCCCAGTGCATTGTGGGATGTACTGGGAAGAGCCTAAGGCCATGATTGCCTCTTCAAAATGGCAGCCCGTCCCCCTCCCAGTGCATCCCAAGTGGCACTGGGAGGGGGAAGGGCTGCTATTTTGAAGAGATGGAGGCAGTGGGCAAATGAAATATGAGTGTCGAGCACTTATATTTTTTAGTTTGGCACTGGATGAGGTGCTTAAGGAGAGGGTTTTGTAATTGTTTGTTACTTTATGGATATTTGTAACTAATATTATGTGTGTACTTATGTGACCCAATTTGATAAAGGTGGGCTATAAGTAGATAAACTATAAACTATCCCTACTGCCAATTTTTCATCCAAAGATACAGGTGGTGTTGGGGGGGGGGTGAGGATGCCAGGGGAATGTGGGGGCTGGGGGGTTTGATGGGCAGAAGGGAGGGAGAGAGAAATCGGGGCTCGGGCTTGACGGGAAGGGGCTATCTTTGGAAGGGGCTGGGGGATCAGTGGGTGGAAGGATGAGAGAGAGCGAGAAGAATTGGGGGGGCTCAACAAGAGTGGGGCTATCTTTGGAGAGGGTTGGGGGGGATTGGTGGATGGAAGGGAGGGAGTGAAAAATCTTCCTGCTGGTTCAGCTGATCACAGCAGGGGAATCCCTGATCAGCTGAACCAGCAGGACTCCCCAAAGCCCTGGTTTCAGGGAGTCCTGTTGGCTCCGCTGATTGGGATTCCCCACCACAATCAGCTGATGGCAAACTGGGTAGGACAACAATTGGTAGGAAGATCCTACAAATTGTCTTCCTACCAATTGTCATCCTAGCTCTTCTTGTAGACCCCTTTTTTTAAATGGTTGATAAAGACAGACACACTGAGGACAATCACATCTGAGAAATGGCAATTTTTGAAACAAAAAGATGTTTTTCTGTTTCAAAAATAGACTTATTCTCGTCTGGCTTTTTGTGCATGTTCCACAAAATATCCAAATTTGGTTTTGGACATCGTATTGAAAATGCACCTCCCTGTATCTTTTCTGGAATTAATTATCAAAGGATCTTATAGTTCATATGAAGCATTAACTGAAGAAGGAACCAATTAGTCTCAATTTTATTTTAATTCTTCTCATGAAGTCTTATCAAAGGTTCCACAGCCTCATAAAGTGAATACTTGAGGTAACTGGCATAGAGACAGTGTTTTTCTCTGTTGCTAACAGTGATCTACAGTAGACAGAATTGAGAAAGCAACAACAACAACAACAACAACAACAAAAAAATCAAAGATGAAAACAAGGGCTGAGTTCATGGAGGAATAATAATTAAAAAAAAAAAGTAATATAGTTTTGAACTGGAGTCTGAGAAAAAGACACAGGATGGATTGAAAGTTTCTGAGCAGATGATAAATGTGACATTATTTTATTTGAATAGATTTGATACCAACAATCTGGACATTTGTGGAATATCCTGTTATTACAAGCTGAAGTCCTGACCCACCTGCTGTAATGAATCATCTTTATGAAAAATGCATAAGTCTATTGTCCTTTTATTATAAAGACTAACAAGAGGATAGACTACATCTGAGAATGGAGAATGGAGAAAACAGAAGGGAGAATATTGACAGAAGGCTATGGGGCTCATAATTGAAAGAGAAAAACATCCAAAAACTGGCCTAAGTCAGCACTTGGACGAACATTGTCCAAATACGTCCAAGTGCCAATAATAAAAACGGGTTTTGGACGTATTTCTAAATGACCTAGGCCTTCATAGTGCCGCTGAACGACCAAAGCTAAAAGGGGCGTTTCAGGAGGAGTGTCAAGGGCAGGAGTTGGGCGGGACGTGGGCCAGCTTATTCTTAGTCGTACAGCATGTATAACCTAAAGTTATACAGCCCAGGATCGATGGAACTTGGACGTTGTGACTTAGACCATGTAAAATATGGTCTAAGTTACAAAAAAACCACCTAAAGTCACCAGATAAGCACTGAAAACACATAAAACAGACCCCCACACACTATCCCAGTGATCACTGACCCCCCCTACCCCCATAAAAATATTAATCACACCTTTAAAATTCAACCTCCAGACCATCATCACCTGGCAGCCTGGCATAGGAAAGCCTAGTCGTCCAGCACAGAGGCGGCTTAACCCGTCTTGAGGGTGGGTTAGGGACTCATGGAGAGGAGGACCCATGTCCATAAGCCTCTGTAATCACTGCATTGATACTTAAACATGTGCACTCCCCTATACACCCCCAAAACCCTTTTTTACTGGCATATAAGTGGCTCCTGCAGCCATAAGGGCTATTAGGGTGGTAGATTAGTGGGTCTAGGGGATTCTGGAGGTGGTTTGGGGGGCTCACCATGACCTATAAGGGATCTGTAGTGAGGAGAAGACATGGCACTCTTTTTGTGAAGTTCACAGCAGTGCCCTGAAAGTTACCCCACTATTTAGGTGCCATGTCTGGTGCCATGTCCCACATGCAACAGGGTTTGTTCTAGGTCTTTTTGACTTGGACGAAAATGTGGTATAAAGATTTAGTGACTTGGACGATCAGATCGGCAGGACGTATAGTTAGACGATTTTGAAAACAAAAAAATTTTGGACGTATTTTTCGAAAATGTGTCCTAGGCTGTTTTTTACTTTTGACGACTTGCGACTTAGACGAAAATGGACTTAGACGTTCCTTTCGATTATGCCCCTCTATGGATTTGGCAAATGTGAATAAAATTCAGTGGCACTAATAGATGGTATACAGATGTGAGTGAAAATAATGTGAATGGAATTAGGCCAAGACTAAGGGCTCCTTTTACTAAGCTGCGATAGCATTTTTAGCGCACTCAGGATTTTAGCATGTGCAAAACCCATGTTACGCAGCTAGAACTAATGCCAGCTCAATGCTGGCGTTAAGCTCTAGCGCGGGGAGGGGGGGGGGGCAATTCAGCACGTGCTAAAATCTCTATTGCAGCTTAGTAAAAGGAGCCCTATGAAATTCACAGATTAGGAAAGAGATCCAAAAGAGGGAACTTCCTGTTATGGAAGAGGAAAATTTCTGTCTCAGAGTTATTTACTGTGAAAGCAGGTTGAAAAAGACACAAATGCTACATTAGGAAGACAACAGGATGGAACAAGAGGGATGTTATGGAGATAAAGGACTGGAAAGTGTAGGATGACTCTCCAATAAGGAAGGAGCTTGGTAAAGAAAAAGAAAAATATATAATTAAAATTGACTGGATTTATCAGTGAATTAGCCTTCAAGTCCTTCAAAAAGTACCTTGATTAATCTAGAAGTAAACACTGGAAAGATTAAAATAGTTCAATCTAGAATTTAGCCAGGAAGAAGTTAGATACTGAAATAGCCAGGAAAGATGATTCAGTAATACACACTGTGCATTCTGCACCAGAATTTGCCAAGCATAGAGCATTTTAAAATAAACAATAGAGGCTTCCAGAAAAATAGCAATTATATATCCCATTGTTATTAATGAATATCTGACTAATCACATAAACCTCCTTCAAATATTAGCATTTTAAATGCTCAAGGAAAAAGGAATAATGTAAATAAGCCTCATTTTCAAGCTCTTTCAACCAGAATTAATATCTTCCGCTTGCCACCATAGTTCTCTCAGACCATCTTGGTGGCGAATTATCATTTTAGCTGTTCTTGTTCATATTTATTTGGACATAAAAGTTTAATCTTCTCAGTGCTGTTTTCAATGTGTGAGTGCCCTTATCTTTGCCCTAAAATGTCTTACACAATCTAGAAACTCCTTAGATTTTTGGAAGATCCATTCTCCAGCAAAAACAGACAATTGAATACAAATGAGAATCAGGGACCAGTCTTATGCATATGCCATCCTTTATGAGTGAAGCTTAATCACATACTTCGTTTATCAAGCGCAAAAAGTCTTTCAGGAATGCATTAATTAAGATGAAATACAATAGACAGCTTGGTAGGGATGGAATTAGCATACTATGGGAGTCGGCAGTAGAAATTGGTTTAATAACCTTAAATCGCTATATTCTGCTCCTAAGACAATGCCTATGGACAAACTCACTGGGGTTAGAAGTTCCCCTGTTTACTTAGTAACTGTGACATTGGGCACTGGTATTTCTAATTGAATGTGAGGTTCCTGGTGATATCCAGTGACAAACTGAGGTACAGAAGTAATGCATTACTTGGGCATGGACGTGGGCAATGAATGTAAGTAAGAAGAGAAGGTAAAATGTTTTGGTGTATTAGCAGTATTCAAGGAACGAAAGCTCAGAATTACAAGACTCGGGGGTGGGGTGGGGGGAGGTTTTAAAGTAGCACTGGATTCAATCCATTCAGCAAGACCACACTATGGAGTGTTGAAAAGTTCTCAGCCCAACCAACCAACTTCCTAAATTCTGAGTGTTGTTTTGCCACTGTAGCTGAAAAGGGGAAGGGGTAAAACGCGGACCTCGCGGATCTAAAACCGCACGTCCTTAAAAATCTGAGGTCCGCGTTTTACCCCTTCCCGCTGAAAAGTGTTAATGTTAAGTGCCAATTTGCATTGTTTCAGATCATTGGTTGGACCTCCTCCTAATTCTCTTCTTGGTTGGGTTGAGAACTTTTCAACAGCCCCTGTAGGCAGTAACCTGCTTATCTTTCTCAAATATTAATGTGCAGGCAGTATGTAATTCTTTCAAAATCCAACCCCTTTCACCTGATTTCAGATCTTATATCATCGTGATATACAAATGAGCTTTCCAGGCAAAGCTAGATTATGTTTCTTCTTAAACAAAATCGTTAACCAACTAAATGCATTTTTCTGACACAGATTTATAGAACAACCTAGGGAAAAAATAAGTACATTGAAATGAGTTTTAAACCTAATAGATTTTATCTCCAATGACACCTCAATCATTTTGCTATCAGCGGTCTAATCCTTTACCAAGACTGCATTAACTGTCCTTTATTCACCTTACAATATTTCCCGCTTTTTAATGTTTTTGCTCACGCAGCAAATCGGTTTGTAAAGCTATAGGGCATGTCTTTTGTTTATTCCAAATACAGATAAATAAGGGTTGTCTGTTTGGCTGACCAGGCTGGATTCTACTTTCGAAGAATCTGTTCTTAAACAGAACCACTGAAAAGAAATGAGAGAAAGAAAAGAAACCAACGGTGGCCCCCAAGATAAGATAAAAGAAATCAAGGGCAGAATATTGTTAATCCACGTTGGGTGGTCCTTAGGAAACCAAAGTGATCCAAAGAAAGCTCTCACATCCTATGCAATGCCACTTCCAACAACTGCGATTTTTACCCTGTAAAAACTGCAGTTTCATAAGTTGAACAGTGTGAACCTTTAAAAAAAAAAAAAAAAAAAATGATAGTTTTAACATCATTATATCTCGTTCCAGAACTTTTTTCTACTTTACACAACAGTTAATTAGTTCAACTGATCACACTTCTCAGGCCAAAATAAGTGAATATAGGAAGTGAAAAGAACCAAAACTGAATGAAACGTGGCAGAGACATTTGACATAAAATTAAGGTATAAATCGTGCTTTTTTTGATAGACAGTTACCGAATGAAGCAGAAAAAAAGTTTGGCCAAACAGTATTTGATTTAAAAAAAAAAAATGAATGAAAAGAAAAACCTCGATTGACAAAAAAAGGAACCAAACTCAGGAAGAAGCAGATACGAGCGCAAGAAAAAGAGTTTTGAGTTTGGCAAAAAGATCAAGGCTTGTCGTTGCAGTGTTTGCAAAGCCCCGATGCAGTCCCGAAGGCGGAACATTTCTCTGGACAGGTGGGAAGGGCCGTGGCAGTGAAAGGATACACAGCTGACTGCCCAAAAGGGGTCAAAGTCGCAGGTATAGAAGTCGTCAGAGTCTGCCCTTGATTTAAATATGCAACTAGCCTCCTCATTTCTTCCAAAGCCTGAGCCTGCATGAGAATATAGTTCTTAGCCAATAACAACGTGGCGATTTTCGACAGTTTTCTGACCGATGGGCTGTGGGCGTAAGGGATGACCGATCTAAGGCCGTCCAGGGCATCGTTTAGGTCATGCATCCTTCTCCTCTCTCTGGCGTTGATGCTCAGCCTCAGGGATCGCTGCTCTTTTGGCTTCTTACCTACAGTACTTTTCAGTTTGCCTTCGTGATCATAGGTCGGACTCCGTTTCCTGGGGTCGAAGCTGTCTTCCTCGTCCCCTGTCTGCTCATCGCTGCTTTCAGCCGATTTATTCAGAGGGCTTGCGTGGAAGTCCCTGGCAGACGTCCCCGAGTAGGTCCGCTGGCTTTCAGCACCACGGACAGCGGCATAGGCGAAAGGGGACTGGCCGTAGCTTGGAGAGAGGGTCAAGTAGGTATCACCGGTGACTGCCTTCAGCTCAGTCATGGCCCCCGCCGGAAGGGCAGCAGAGCTAAGAAAGCGACCGCCCCCTTGGTCAACACTCATTAATGCACAAGCCAAAGTACTGCACAGTAATCCGGAACGAACCGACTTCTAATCTTTAGTAAAGGAAGGGAGTGATTAGAAGGGCTTAGGAAGATCGAGGGCAAGCAGCAAGCTCTCTCATCATACTATGCCCAGGTTGGGGGGCGAGATGTGATTCGCTTCCCAACCCAGTGGCTGATTATATTACATAGGCTGGCCCGCTGGGATTCACCAGCCACCCAATCAGAAAAATCTTTTTAATTAATAGTATAACCCAGAGGTTACTAAGGAGATTTGCAGTAAAAGGAAGGCAGCTTCAGAGCGCTCTGTGTCTGAGAGAGGTGCCCTACTGGGAGAGGGGCTGTCCCTCCAGAACTGCCTGGCATGAATGGAATGTGCTCAGGGCATCCCCGGAGGGGAGTTTGAAGATGACCAAGGCAGAGAAGACTGTAGGATTCTAAGGGATCTGGAGGATAATAAAGTTTGATGTGTAAAAGGACAAAAAAGAGGGAAGTGGGATGATGTGCCCTTCAGAAGAGAGGATAGCAGAAATGCTTACAGAAGATGTGAAGAGACGTGAAAGAGGAGTTTAACGGAAAAAAGCAATTTGTTGGGTCGGAGGAAACCCTAAGACTCACAAAGCAAAATTAGTACTTTTAAATGGTATGGGGGGGGGGGGAGCGAGGAGGAGAAGAAAGGAAATCTTCACAATGTGGTGGAAGAGTGAAAGCAGATTGTTCTAGTTTGGTCGCCAAAATGACTATTTAAATTTACATATTATGTTGCATGCAAGAGAACTGGAACTTATGTACTTATGTATCTAGTTTAAAAAGCTTAGATGCAGTGGCATACCTAGCATATGTAACTCCCGGGGCCCATCATTTTTTGGCACCCCCCCTCCCATCTGTACGAAAAACATGATTTTTAGTAACAAGTCACACATGAGTACCTAGGAAAAGGCAGCATATGCAGTGAGCAGTACAACATCAATACACCCATTGTAAAACTAAACAAGCCAGACTAGTACAGATCAATCCTACACCGTCAATCCTAACAGAAAACCATGTCTTTCGAACACACAGAACACAGAAAATACCTTCGCCTAGTATGGAATATGTCATCACAAACTAACCCCTCCCTCTTTTACAAAACTGTAGTGTGGATTTTAGCCATGGTGGTAACAGCTCTGACGCTCATAGAATTCTGAGCATCATAGCTGCTACCACCATGGCTGGCACTAAAAATTGCTCCACAGTTTTGTAAAAGGGGGGATAAAATAGAAATACATAGACAAAGGTTAAATTGAACCAGCAAGAAGCTGGACTCTGCATACAATGCAACACCACAGAAACAGTGACACATGTCTCCTAAAGAAATAAATAAATAGATTTTTGTTCTTCCTTTGTTTCTCTGGTTTCTGCTTTCCTCATCTTCTTGTTACTCTCTTCCTTCCATCCACTGTCTGCCATCTCTCTGCCCCTATATGGCATCTTCTCTCCTATGCCCCTTCCAGAAACTGTATGCCTCCCCCTTCCATCTCTCCTTTCACCCCCATTGGTCTGGCATCTCTCTCCTCTCCTTCCCTCTCCCACACCTCTCTTCTGCAATCCCTTTCTTCCCTCATTTTCCTTTTCAATTTATTTTCTGCATCCATCTAGATTACGTTCTTACTACCCTCTCATCAATTTCCTTTTTTACTGTCTACCTACAGCTCGCCACCTCTTTCCCTGACCCCCTCCAGTATTTCCCTAACTCAATCCTTTTCCCCATCATGTGCCCTTCTTTTATTTATCCCCTCTTCCATCCTCTGCCTTCTTCTCTCTCCCCCTTCTCTCCACTTCCATCATCTTCTCCTACTCTCTCTTTCCCCCCACTTCCATCATCTGCCCTCTTCTCTCTCCCCCTTCTCTCCACTTCCATCATCTGCCCCTTCTCTCTCTCTTCCCCCCTCCTTCCATCATCTGCCCTCTTCTCTCTCCCTACTTCCATCATCTGCCCCTTCTCCCCACTTCCATCATCTGCCCTCTTCTCTCTCCCCCTTCTCTCCACTTCCATCATCTGCCCCTTCTCTCTCTCTTCCCCCCTCCTTCCATCATCTGCCCTCTTCTCTCTCCCCACTTCCATCATCTTCCCCTTCTCCCCACTTCCATCATTGGCAATGGAGGGAGGTTGAGGTGAGGGAGGACGCACTGGGGGCACTATGGACATAGGAAGGAGCAATGTTACAAGTACTATATATGGTGCTGAGAATAAATGTCCAAATAAGTGTTCTCGACTTTTTTTTAATTTATTATCCGTCACATTTTTTATAAAGGTTAGTACCAATAACAACATGTTTCATTTAACATATTGATATATATCACAGTAATGATGTATTTTATTATCTCTCATGTAATTTACAAACTTAAAAATGGGAGGTGAAAGGGCCTCATAAGTGGAATAGACTAGGGCCTCTTTTCATCTAAATCCGGCCCTGTATGCCACTGCACACGAAGTTACAATAATCCAATCGGGAAAGAATCACATATCGAACAACCAGGGTAAAATGTTCTTCATGAAAACAGGAACGGACCAATCTCAGCTGCTTACATTTAGAGAAAACTTTCCTGGTTAAATTGCTAATCTGAGGTTCAAAGGAGAGTGCTGAGCCCAAAATGATTTTTAGAACTCTAGATGTTTGTACGATTGGAAGAGATTCAGAATGATATATTGGAATTGAGGAAGGTATCATTAATAAAGAGCAGCTAAAGCAGAGAATTTTTGTCTTATCTGTATTAAGTTTTAAAATTCATTTGTGTGCCCAGTTTTATTTGCTTCTTTTATATATCAATTTACATTATCACAATTGGACTATGGTACCTGGGAAGATTTAAGTTACTTGCCCAGTGCTACAAGGAGTACTGGTTAAATGAAAATATGTTGTCTCTAAGGGCTCCTTTTACAAAGGTGCGCTAGCGTTTTTAGCCCGCGCTATAGTGCGCGCTGCCCCAAAAAACTACCACCTGCTCAAGAGGAGGCGGTGGCATTTTAGCTCGCGCTATTCCGTGCTTGAAGGCCCTAACGCACCTTTGTAAAAGGAGCCCTAAACCTAACAAAATCAAAGGCCATGCAACCAGCAAAGATCTCTCTCTTTCAAGTCCCATCCAGATCAAATCAAACCTGGTACAGATAGTTTCTTCAATAAAACTACTAGGTGTTATTCTTGACTCTAATCTGTCATACCATGAACCAATCAGTACAGTGGTCAGTACCCCTCTCTTTTATAACTAACTAGCTGATGCCCCGGCGTTGCACGGGTATTTAATTATAGCAATAACACTGTAAATGGATTTAAATAAAGATACTTTATAGTGGTGAATGAAAGTATTTTTTTACAGCTTAATAAAAAGTACAATATTCAAATAATAATGTGAAATATTTGACAAAATGAATACAATACAACTAACACAAAACGTGATTATAAACAACAATTTTAGTTTCACCTCCTGGAGCAAGAACATATAAATTCTTGGGTGAACCCACCCTTGAGCAAGCAACATAGAGTTGTGGGCCGCGAGACCCCCAGAACATATCAACCCAGGTAGTGAGGGATCAGCATACCAAGTTTTGTTCAAATCGGTGAAGCCGTTTTTGAATTAATGTGAAAATGGCAGCTTTTTACATATTTTCCATTGACATGAATGGGTGAAATCTGATTTTCTGTTTGTAGCTCCGCCCACATGTGCAGGTGGGCCGCGAGACCCCCAGAACATATCACCCCAGGTAGTGAGGGATCTGCATACCAAGTTTCGTCCAAATCGGTCAAGCCGTTTTTGAATTACACTGAGAATGGCAGCTTTTTACATTTTTTCCATTGACATGAATGGGTGAAATCTGATTTTCTGTTTGTAGCTCCGCCCACGTGTGCAGGTGGGCCACGAGACCCCCAGAACATATCATCCCAGGTAGTGAGGGATCTGCATACCAAGTTTCGTTCAAATCAGTCAAGCCGTTTTTGCGTGATCGCGGCACATA
Organism: Geotrypetes seraphini; assembly: GCF_902459505.1. NCBI lineage: Eukaryota > Metazoa > Chordata > Amphibia > Gymnophiona > Dermophiidae > Geotrypetes > Geotrypetes seraphini. The sequence continues at coordinate 88,234,542 of NC_047094.1, read as the reverse complement.
CACACACACACATACATACACACACACACATACATAGAAACCTCCGATTTTATATATATAGATTAGCATGAGAGAGGGGAGACATGATCGAGACATTCAAGTATCTCACGGGCCGCATCGAGGTGGAAGAGGATATCTTCTTTTTCAAGGGCAACAAGGGGGCATCCGTGGAAAATCAGGGGCGGGAAACTGCACGGGGACACCAGGAAATTCTTTTTCACTGAAAGGGTGGTTGATCGCTGGAATAGTCTTCCACTTCAGGTCATTGAGGCCAGCAGCGTGCCTGATTTTAAGGCCAAATGGGATAGACACGTGGGATCTATTTACAGAGAAAGGTAGGGGAGGGTCATTGGGGTGGGCAGACTAGATGGGCCGTGGCCCTTATCTGCTGTCTATTTCTATGTTTCTATGTTTCTATGCGCTAATTAAATTAGCATGCTCTAAACAATAACACATTCATAGACTAGCATGCATGCGCTAATTCAGTTAGCACACTTTAGTAAAAGAGGGTCTAAGGGCTCCTTTTACAAAGATGCGTTAGGGCCTTAACGCGTGGAATACCATGAGCTAAGATGCCGCACGCGCTAGCCGCTACCGCCTCCTCTTGAGCAGGTGGTAGTTTTTCAGGCAGCGCATGCTAATCCGGTGCGTGCACTAAAAACGCTAGCGCTCCTTTGTAAAAGGAGCCCTAAATGTTTTTACAGGTTACAACTAATTTCTTCTTTATCCAAAATTTTAGATTGTTTTTCCATTAACACATTAATACATTCACTGGTTATTTCGTGTCTCGATTATTGCAACGCTCTTTATAAGGGCATCACTCAAAAAGAACTGAGCAGGCTACAAATCATTCAGAACACTGCTATCAAAATCATAAATAACTCAAAAAAAATATGATCACATAACTCCACTGTTAATAAAAGCACATTGGTTACCAGCTGGACATAGGATCACTTACAAAATTCTTCTGCTGACCTTCACAACCCACGCCACCAACAGTCCTGAATTTACAAACAAACATCTCATCCCCTATACTCCTTTAAGGTCACTTAGATCCACATCACAGTATTTATTAGCCATACCGCCATTAAATTACATTAATACAATGTGTACATCTATCTTTTCGGTGGTATCAGGTCAAAAGCGCGCCGAGACAAAGGCGCGCGCAGACAACTGAGCGCAACGTGGAGGCGCGTGCTGAAGAAAATGTTTTAAAGGGCTCTGACGTGGGGCGTGAACCTCCCACTTTACTTTATACAGATCGCGGGGCATTGTGGGGGGTTTGTAACCCCCCACATTTTACTGAAAGCTTCACTTTTTCCCTAAAAAACAGGTAAACAGTTAAGTTTCCAGTATAATGAGGGCAGTTACAACCCCCCAAACCCCCCACAACGCCACCGCGATCTGTATTAAGTAAAGTGGGGGGTTCCCCAACAAAAACCCCTGTCAGAGCCCCTAAAAACACTCTTTTTCTTCGGTGCGCGCTTCTGTCTTGCGCTCAGTTGTCGGCGCGCGCCTTTGTCTTTGGCGGTTTTGTCTAAGAACCCTTTTCGGTACCTGCTCCATCATTATGGAATTCTGCTCCAATTACTTTAACAGAAGAAACTTCCATGACACAATTCAGATTGAAATTAAAAGCATTTTTATTTCACGATGCTTATAATGTTTAACCATCCTTATCAGGATGACATTATCATCAGTGCTATCATGTTCATTTTTAACTTACTTAGATCTCTCCTTCCTGAGATTTCTCTCTTTTTTTCTTTCCTACCTTACCTTCTTTTTTTGTCTAATCGTTTCTTTTCTATCCAATTTTGTATTTCTCCCTTCCTATCCTCTTGTTCAAGTTCATCAATATGTCTTTTTTTTTTTTTTTTGCGTTTTTAAATATGTTGGTTATTGTGAAGCAACCGGCTAATTTTAACTGTAAATCGCCGAGAAACAACGTTTAGGCGATTTATCAAATTTTAAATAAACCTGAAAACTTGTAGAGACAATTTTTTTTTCTCCTTGACGATTCAGCTGATCCTGGCAGGGGAATCCACCATCAGCTGAGCCGGCAGGAAAGCACCGAAACTGGCTGAGCTGATGGGGATTCCCCTGCTGCGATCAGACAAGGTAGTTAGGTACATCCGCAAAACTTGCTTTTGTGCATTTTTCATGTGGTTGTTTCCAAAAATAAAAGATAGCTGTTTTGAAAATGGACATTTTCTCTACTGGATTTTTGAATGTTTTTTTCAAAACGTCCAAATTAGACTTAGACGTCCTATCGAAAATGCTTCTCTTAGTCCTGCAGTTTTTCAATTTTTTCGTTCTGTATTTTTCTGACAGAATTGAAAAAGTGGAAAGTCACTGAACTAAGGGCCTGTTTTACAAAGCCACGCTAGCGGCTGCTGTACGGCAACAGCTCTGAAGCCCTTTAAATCTCTATGGGCTTCGGGATCGTTACCATGCAGCAGCCACTAGCGTGGCTTTGTAAAATAGGTCCTAGGTGTATAGCCCTCAGTGGAGACTAATCTAATCTAATCTAAACCTTAAGTTTATATACCGCATCATCTCCATGAGAATGGAGCTCGACACGGTTTACAAGAACTTAAAATAGTGGGTAGAGAAGAAGAAAAAGGATTACATGAACTTATGTGTAGAAGGGGGGAGAGAAAGGGGGGAAGGATAGAGCTACAATTTGCTGAAAAGCCAGGTTTTCAGTTTTTTGCGGAATAACTGAAGGTTATTGTTGGTTGGGCTAAGAACTTTTCCATAACCCTCCATAATGAACAAATGCATGCCTTGTGAAATGTTTGTAAAATGTCCTCAACCAGTGTCATACTCCAATATCTTACAGGAACATAATTAAACAAAGACCCACCGCTCTGACCCAGATTGCAAATGTCCTATATGTCCTATCACAATCACCCAGCTCTAGCCTGTTACTTTGCATAATGTTAGGTCTGGAGGATTATTCTACAATTATTGTTTGCATATCAAATTAAGAAGGAGTTTCAGCCTATAGTGCAGAATCTATTTATCTGTCTATCTAATATTGTGGCATCTCTTTGCCAAGAACCTGCTGTTGTGGTTATGGCCATGAGGGGTGCAGTGCTTGCCACCAAATGCAGTCTTTGTCAAAAGCGTGTGTAAGGGAGGCAAAGGGTTAGATGGGCTGGATGAGAGAGGGCAATGACTCATGCCATAGGATTATGGGACCAGAGGGAGGAAGAGAGGTGTACAGTAGAGAATGACACGGGGACAAATTTTTCTCCATCCCTGTGGGAACTCATTTTCTCGTTCCTTCCCTGCGAGTTATTTTCCTGTCCCTGCCCCATTCCTGCATGCTCTGTCCTCACCTGTACAAGCCTCAAACACTTTAAAATCATAAGTAGCAACATTCTAGAGCTCAGATTGTGATGTCATAATGCCTCATTCCACCAATGCCTGTCCTGATCTGCACAAGCCTCAAACACTTTAATATCATAAGTGTTCGAGGCTTGTGCGGTTAAAGCAGAGCTTACAGGAATGGGACAGGGACAGCGATATAACTCATGGGAACGGAACGGGGAAATTGAGTCCCTATGGGAACCAGGCCAAATTTGTCCCCGTGTCATTCTCTAATGTGCAGGCTGCTGGTCAGAGGATTCTATAGCTGGAGTTGGAGGGGGGGGGGGGGGTAAGGGAACAATTACCTAGTGTACCTAAGTACCTCACCTTGAGTTACTGCTGAAAAAGGTGAAAGAAAAATCCAAATAAATAAAATAATTAAATGCCCAAGTCACGTTGGGCCAAATTCATTTTTTGGCTTGGTTCTTTTCCATAGCTTTATTCATAATTTCATACTTCTAGTAGTTATTATCAACTAAGAATCCATATTTTTGCTTATAAACAAATGTAATATTTTATCCAATTAGGTATGTTTTTCTGGTCAATCTGTATAAATTGCTACATCATAAGGACATAAGCAATGCCTCTGCTGGGTAAGACCAGAGGTCCATCATGCCCAGCAGTCAGCTCATGTGGTGGCCCATCAGGTCCAGGACTTGTATAGTAATCCTCTATCTATACCCTTCTATCCCCTTTTCCTTCAGGAAATTATCTAATCCCTTCTTGAACCCCAAAACCGTACTCTGTCCTATCACACCCTCCGTAAGCGCATTCCAGGTGTCCACCATCCGTTGGGTGAAGAAGAACTTCCTAGCATTGGTTCTGAAAAAAAACAATATTGGATGCAGTACTCCAGATGCGGGTGTACCATCGCCCGATACAATGGCAGGATAACTTCCTTCGTTCTGGTTGTAATACCTTTCTTGATAATGCCTAGCATTCTGTTTGCCTTCGTAGAGGCTGCTGCGCACTGTGCTGATGGCTTCATTGTTTTGTCCACTAGTACTCCTAAGTCCTTCTCTAAGCTACTTTCACCCATTACCAGCCCTCCCATTGTATAGCTGTGAATTGGGTTTCTGTTTCCCACATGCAAGACTTTACATTTCTCTACATTAAAGTTTTATTTATTTATTTATATTTATTCGCCCACTCTCCCAGTTTGTTCAGGTCCCTTTGTAAATCTTCGCTGTCCTCTTTAGTCCTAACTCCACTAAATAGTTTGGTGTCATCTGCAAATTTTATAACTTCGCACTTCGTCCCTGTTTTTAGATCATTTATAAATACATTGAACAGCAGTGGACCGAGTACCGACCCCTGCGGGACACCATTCGTGACCCTCCTCCAGTCCAAGTAGTGGCCCTTCACTCCTACCCTTTGCTTTCTACCCACCAACCAATTTTTGATCCATCTATGTACATCTCCTTCCACCCCATGGTTCTTCAGTTTCCGTAGTAGGTGTTCATGGGGTACCTTGTCAAAGGCTTTTTGGAAATCCAAGTATACGATGTTAGTATATGGTCAACTATTTCAACTTTGTCGTTGAGCAATCTCCATTTGCTATCATTGCTGGTCTTTTCTATTTTTGCCTCGATGACGCTGTGTATAGAGCTTGCTCTTGGGCACCAAAATTCAATCCTTCTGCACCATTTTAGAGCCACTGCCAAGTTCTAGTGTTGTACAATTTTCCTTCTGTATCTTTCAAAATAATCCAATGAAATGGTTTGGTTTTCCAATTTTCTAATATCTTTTTTGGTGTTATTGCTTTTTATATTCCTGTTTAGGTTTCATTTCTGTAAATAGTTTTTCTTTTTGAATTTTGATCCATAGCTTAGAAGGAAGGACTAATTTTTTTTTTATCATCATCACCTGCATAATGCACACAATGGATTCATTGGAGATTACAAACTAGTTAAGACAAGACTTACAACAAAACAAATAGGAGACTAAGGGACCCTTTTACTAAGCTGTGGTAACGTTTTTAGCATGCTACGTGGAAAAACTAATGCCAACTCAATGGAGGCGTTAGCATCTAGTGTGAGTCGCATTGTAGCACACGCTAAAACCACTAGCGTAGCTTAGTAAAAGAAGCACTAAGGGACCCTTTTACTAAGCTGCAGTAAAAAGTGGCCTTATTGTGCTTTTGTATGGGTTTTCCAATGCACTAAGGCCTTTTTTTTTTTTTACCACAGCAGTTTGGACCTTAAGTTCTTCATCAGTCCGACATCATTTTCGTAATTTAAACTTGAATTCAACTTAACTAACCCCCTCTTTTACTAAGGTGCGCTAGCCACTTTAGCCCACGCTAAATGCTAACACGCCCATTATATTTTGTGGACGCGTTAGCATTTAGCGCGTGCTAGCGCTAAATCGGTTAGCACGCCATAGTAAAAGGACCCCTAAATTATTTTTTCAGTGATATAGTGAAGCTATTTAATAGAGCACTTATTTTTAAAGACGCACTTGGGGTGATAGAAACCATTGACATATGGCCATTAAAAGAAATTGTAAGGATAAGATGCCAATAATTCAGCCATGGTATACAGTTCAAAGTACACCTTATTGGTAGTAGCACTGCGAAGACTTGAAGACTCGCCACTGACAGTGTTTCAGAATCAATACCTTTGTCAGGAGTCTATATTGAGCCATAACAAATTAAGACCAATGAGAATAATTATCATCATCATCTATCAAATACGGCGTTCCCCAAGACACCCTTCTATCCCCCCTCCTATTTAACCTCTACATCAGACCTGTCATTGATATAGCCCAGAAATACAACATTAAAATCCACTCCTACGCCAACGACATCCAGCTGCTCCTCCCATTAGGCGAAAACAGATCATCCCAAATCGCCAGCCTCCAACACTGCCTCTCTGAAATGAAAACCTGGATGACTAACAACAAACTACAACTGAACGCCTCCAAGACCGAACTTTTATGGATCAGGAAAAAAAAGCACCAAATACACACGCCCAACACTATCATGGGACTCCACCTTACTAACAGTAGCAGATCAGGTACGCAGCCTAGAAGTAACATTAGACGGCCACCTGTCCCTGTCCGCCCACATGTCGCAAGTAGCCTCCACCTCCTTCTACTACCTCCGCCAGCTGAGTAGGATCAATCCCTACATCTCCACACCTGACCTGACCCAACTCCTTTACGCCTATGTCCTCTCCAGGATGGATTACTGCAACTCCCTATTTAATGGAGTAGCCAAAAAAGATCTCAAGCGCCTCCAGCGGGTACAAAATGCAGCAATCCGCCTCCTCTCAACTACCACGACCCCATCTTCCCAGCCCTCCGCAAAGAACACTGGCTTCTGATTAACCAACGCTGCGCATTCAAAGCCCTGGTAATAGCACATAAAACAATTTACGCCACCACTCCAGCCTACATAGAATCCAAGCTAACCCCATAAACTCCCATATGCCCCCTCCACTCGGAAATGGAGAAATGCAATGCATCCCCCCAGGAAGGTCTCTCCTGTCAGAAACTGCCCACAAACGCTCCTACAGCCACTTCATCCCCCAACTCTGGAACCAACTCCCCCCCGCAACTCAGATACAGAACTCATTGATGACCTTCTGGAAAGCAGTAAAGGCCCTCCTCTTCAACTAAAATGACAACTGCGATTTACCCCTCAAACTCCCCCGTCCTTCTCCCCTCCTCCCTCCATCCTGAACCTCTACTTAAATTACTGTATAGTCCTCTCTTAACCGGTACTTAAATTGCTGTACAGTCCATTCTTAACTGTACCTAAATTGCTGTATAATCCCCGTACTTGAACTACTGTATAATCTTTGTACTGTCCAGATATACACCACTGTGAATGTTTGCTTGTAGGTGAGCTCTGGGAGAACGGGATACAAATCGAAATAAATAAATAAATATATAAAATCAAATGTGTGTATGTATATTCCAGCATAACCCTGAAACGCATGGACAGATTTCAACCAAACTTGGTATACGTATCACTTACTATCTGGGAACACTGTGTGGGTGGGAAGGAGGTGACATGTAAAAATGATCAAAAACAACAGATTTTAGTGTCTATCCATAGTTTTCATAGCATTCGGGCTCGCAGAGATGAATACTCAGCATAACTCTGAAATGCATGGATAGATTTCTACCAAACTTGGTACACATATCACTTACTATGTGGGGGAAAAATACTGTGGGGCTGGGAAGGGGGTGACAAGTAAAAATGATCAAAAACAAAAGATTTTAGTGTTCACCCATAGTGTTTTCGGGCTCACTGAGATGAATAATCAGCATAACTCTGAAACACATGGAGAGATTTCAACCAAACTTGGTATACTATAATTATAAGATGATCTTCTATACTTTGATAAATTGAATAACCACACTGGGAGAGTGTGTTTTACCGAGCTGCTGCGATCTTTCCCGTATCTGAGGACATCATTAAGATAAGTGCGAGTTTCCCTCACTTTTTAAAGTATTTCTGTCTAAAGAGACTTTGAAAATATATTTATTTAGATGCCAGAGCACTGATTGCACTTTAACGGAGTTTTTCTCTGACCGAGGATGTGTTTCCTATGACAACTTAGCAATTGTCATAGTAGTTTCCTGAGTTTACTCTCGGGGAACCCTGAGGTCTTTTCTCCGTAGTAGGAACCTGCTCTAAATAATCTCTGATAACGGAATTTATTGAATGAATATCTTTAGGTGGTGATATAAAATTTTTTTGATATTCTGCTTGCTTAGTATCAGTAAACCACCACTGAAAAATAGGTTTGGAGAGTGAATGGAGCTAATTAAACTTGAAAACTCTGTCTGCTCTAATGACGGAACTCGTATGTGATTCTGCCTACCTCGAAGGATGATTTCTCTTTCTTATAAGCGCAGGTGAACAGAAATTTAAAACATATTAAAGGAGAGACTAAAAGAAATGGGCAAGCACAAAATAAAACATAATGCAAAGGAACAAGACGTGACCCAGCACAAGGTCAATAAGACTAAAGGGTTAAAAGAAAAAAGATATTCAATCCGAGGCTTAACAGGCAAGCAAAAGAATATACTGTATATGTATGTGGCTGGGGGTCTTTCACTAAGGCACGCTAGCTGATTTAGCACGCGCTAAATGCTAACACATCCATCGAATATAACGGGCATATTAGCATTTAGAGCGCGCCTTAGTAGAAGATCCCCATAATGCACTGGCACAAAACATGATACTGCACAAGGAAAAAAGACAAAAAAAAAAAAATACACTAAGCTAGACCTAACTATGGACTGCTGAAGCAGAGTGTTAATTATGGCATGAACGTGCCACTAGCGATGAACGATGCAAACAAAACAGAAGTTTACAAACTGGAAGATATAAACCTTGTGAGCAAGTGCACGCGACACTCTGACTAATTGCCATAACACGACACAGAAACAGTGGTGGCAAAACTCAAAATGTGACTAGTTTTTTCTTTTAACCCTTTAGTCTTATTGACCTTGTGCTGGGTCACGTCTTGTTCCTTTGCATTATGTTTTATTTTGTGCTTGCCCATTTCTTTTAGTCTCTCCTTTAATATGTTTTAAATTTCTGTTCACCTGCGCTTATAAGAAAGAGAAATCATCCTTCGCGGTAGGCAGAATCACATACGAGTTCCGTCATTAGAGCAGACAGAGTTTTCAAGTTGAATTAGCTCCATTCCCTCTCCAAACCTATTACCGATAATGACTTATTTTTTTTTTTTTTTAGCTCTGTCACATACATTTGGTCCTCCATCTATATCTATTTTCACTTAATTTGCATATCCTCTTTCTGCTTCCCATTTCCTGTTCCTTTTTACTCTTAGACTATCCCCCTCTTATAATAAGGCACGCTAAATACTAACACGTCCATAGAATATAATGGGTGCGTTAACATTTAGCGCACGCTATAGATCAATTAGCAAACACTAAATCGGTTAATGTGCACTAATTTAGTAAAAGGACCCCTATATCTTTGAGTGTATTTCTTTTATGTTTATTATCACTTGTGAATCTTATTTGAAGTAGATGTTTAACAGCATACTTGTTTTACAATTTGCATGTAATGTTGTTCCATTTGCTTTTACTATTTGCTTTTATGATTTTATTATTTTTTCCTTGATGTGATATTAGCTATAATAATAATACCTTAGTTGGTGCTTGCGCACTACGATTGAACTGCCGAGCAGGGAAGCGTCTCAGTGCACAATATGCTGTCGGTATTTCAGAGCGAATGGGAACTGATTTCATTGGACCAGGGTCCAAACCACACTTCAGAGGCAAAAAGAGAAAATAGGAGAAGGGAACTAGGGGCTGAAAAAAGGGTAGGTGGGAGAAGGGGGCTGGAGCTGGGGTTGGTAGGTATTGTAAAAAGGGAACATGTTAGAGAAAGGAGCTGGGAGTTGACAATGGGGATGTGTAAGAGAAAGGGGCTGGAGGCAGAAAAGGGGATATGTGTGAGAAGGAGGCTGCAAAAGGGACATGTGAGAAAAGGGGGCTGGAGCTTGGGACTGCAAAAGGTGAGTTGTGAGAGAAGGGGGGTCTGGGTCTGGATTTGGGGGCTGAAAAGGAAGACAGGTGTGATAAGGAAACTGGGGCTAGAACTGAGGGCTGGAAGAGCAGGTATGAGAAGGGGGTTAGGGTTGGGGGCTATAAAAAGGGAATGTGTGAGAGAAGGGGGCTGGGGATGAAAAAAGGGGGCGGTGGGAGAAGGGGGCTACAGAAGGGGACATGTGAGAGAAAAGAACTGGGACTGAAGCTGGGGGCTAAAAAGGGGGCATGTGAGAGAAAGGGGTTGAAGATAGGAGCTGGAAGAATAAGTGAAGGTTGATGGGGAAAGGGGGAATGGAGATGAAAGACAGAGAAAGGGGAAAGATTTTTAAGTTGGTGAAAAAAGGTGGAAATAAGGAAGGTAAAAAGGGAAATGGGAGCCTGAATATGGGGGTAAGACATAAAAAGAATAGTCATACTGGATCAGCCTAATCTATTCTAGCACCGGTTAATGTAATGGGATTAAACACTGGTTAGTTTATATTATGCATTTTATATTAACATGAGAATTATTTTCATTGTTTTTAATTTGTTATGGCTCAATAGACTCTTGACAAAAGGTATTGATTCTGAAACACTGTCAGTGTTGAGTCTTCGCAATGCTACTACCAATAAAGTGTTCTTTGAACTGTATACCCGTGGCTAAATTACTGGCATCTTATCCTCATGACCAGGGCAGGATTAACCAATAGGCCAAGTAGGCACGTGCCTAGGGCCCGAAATGGTCAGGGGGACCCGATGAAGGAAGGCATTAACATTGTTTTTTCCAAACGGCAGATGGGCCCCTCCAGAACTGATCGGCAATGCAGGCCCCCCCGATCGGCAACGCGGGCCCCATCCCAATCGGCAAAGTGGTCCCCTCATCGACAGAAAGTAAGACAAGCAAGCAACGTGGATAAGAAAGGCAATGGGAACTGTAATTGTGCAAGCGGTGCTGCTTGCCCAAAGCTTCCCTCTGACGCAGCTTCCTGTTTCCGCCTGGGTGCATGGTGGGGTGGGGTGGGGTGGGGCAGGGGGCCTCGACAAATTAATCCTGCCCTGCTCATGACTCCTCCGTTGTGTCATACTTCTGGTGACGTTTAGGCCTTTTGGGGCTTTCTCTTCAGCATTAAAAGAAATTACCATGTGAGCACTACCTGCCACCTGTTTGTAGGCTGTAAGGGGCAAATTTTATAAAGTCAGCCTCATGACTAGCCAATGCGGGCACCCAACTTGATTACTAGGCTTAATTGGCACTTAACAGCTCATAATTGGACTTAATCGTACTTAATTGAAAGGCACACAAGTCGCAAAGTGCAAATCTATAAAAAGTAGGTGTTTAATCCAAAGTGCGTAGTTAAAAGTAAGCATAGATGTTAGTGTGTTTTTGAGTTAAGTACCTAACTTAGGTGCAGGCATTTAGGCCAAGAAAATCCTAGTGCTTAAGTGTTAGGACCCCTAGCAACTCCTAAGGTTCCTTAGGCAGCGCTAAGCGTGATTCTGTACAGTGTGCCTATCTTTTGCAGAATCGCACTTAGCACTGCACTAGTCTTTGCCAGTTTTTTAGGCAACCTATATAGAATTGACGCTTTACAGTTCACATGGTAATCCTGTGATAACCATTTAGCATGCGGTAATGCAACTGTGCTAACTTAGTAGCATAGGAATGCACGCTTTCCACCCCAAAACATACCGCATCCAACAAAAACACAAAAATATTTTTTTTTTAGTGCGCAATTAGTTCATACTGATTTGGAACTTGCCGGAGACAAGAGCAGATCCTGAGGTAAGCCATATAAGCTATAAGCATGTGCTAGTACTTTCTGCAGCTTAGTAAAAGGGTCCATTTGAGTTAAGACAGTACTGTAAATGCAAACTAGCTGTGATTAACTGAGGTCCAGGCAGCTTGATTGCTTAAAGCTGTAACATGCCACTGATTCATTAATACAGTTAAATAGTAAAAAAATATAATCTTGCTCTAGAAATAAGGCAATGGGATGTAGTGACTGTGATCCTTTCTGTACAGGTTTTCCAGCTATGGAAAGTAAGCTTTTATCTTACAGTTTTCAAGCGGTTTATACTCATCAGTCCTATGCATTTGTTTTGCTATAGGCAAATACTGACATCTAGTGGTAATTTTTATATGGCAAGAAGTTGGGTTTTCAGTCATTAGTATTCATAAAAATATATTGTGTTCCCTCATGTCTGATGCAATCTCTAAGGAATTTCCAACACTACATTTTGCTTCCAGGTTACAAAATATCCCCTTTCAACATATTTTACAGGCATGAAATCATTACTTAACACCCTTTTCACCAAAATATGAGAATCTACTGTGCCCAGAAAATAGTTGAAAGCAAGAAGTAACAGGGTGTGAATTTAGTACGCCAAGCAATGAATGAATTGGTGACAAATAAGACAGCGGTCAGACTGTGATTCTTATCTTTTTTAACTGGAGGAAGTAATAAAGGAGGATGTGAACCTCAACACTCTGTTATACCTTGAATGCAGGCAGTATTCAACTGATCCCTCACTCCACAGCTGGACTAACTTAAAGTGTCATGGATTTAATATATGTACAACCAAAGCAGTTTACATGGCCATATATACTGCACAGATAATTTGCTTTTAAGTTTAGTCACCCATGTTCTATCCCAATGACTTTGTACTACCCATCTTGTACATACACTTCTCCCTCCGTATTCGCGGTTTCAGCATTCGCGGTTTTGATTATTCACAGTGTTTAGCTTGCTGGCTCCTCCCCAAAAATTACATCAGATTGCATAGAGAAAATTGCTGATTCACCGTGTTTTGCTTCTCTTCAGAAACAGGCCAGGTCTCCCACCATGTTATTTGCGATTTCACGATGGTTTTTAATAGAAAACAGCAAATAACATATAAAAAAGTTATTAACGGTTTTTCATTATTTGCAGTTCTGTTAATCCCCTATCACAGTGAATACGGAGGGAGAAGTGTACTATATATCTGAACTGCACTTTGACCCCTCAGCTACCTATTAAAATGTTTCATTGTATTGAACAAACAACACTAGCATCATATCTCGGTTATCTGAATGGTCTACTATGTTGCCTATTAAGGACTTTCATTTGTATTGTGTTGATATCATAAGTATCATATCATATCTTTGTTTTATCCTTATTTCAATTTAATAATGTAACCAAAATGGTACTTAGCTCGGTTGTACGTTTTTATACCCGGCTCTCAGAAGTATAAAAACATACACCCGAGCTAAGTACCATTTTGGTTACATTATTAAATTGAAATAAGGATAAAACAATTAATTTAAGAATGTGAAAAAAGTCAAAAAAGTAAAGAAAATTTGCATAAATATTAAATTGAATAATCAAAGACGTATGGACCGATGATAGCACGCAAAATAGTTGGGAGCCAAGACGAGTTCTACTAGCTCACAACTGCGTGCACTTGAGATCCCAAGTCGTTAATTCAATTTAAATATATGAGTTTTTGGGTCTAGCATAAGCCTGTTTTTTGAAAGGGAATACTGTATATATATGCCAGATCTTTTGGTTTCTGAGGTCTTTTTCTCCATTTACATCAGTACATATACAATTTAGCTACCAGCCTTTTCCTGTTTGTAGCTGTTTGTGGTTGAGGCTTAGCCTCACCAAGTCTTTTATACCAGGCACTTATGTTATTACTTGCCCAAATCTACCTGGGTATAAATGCTTTATTGACTTTTCCTTCAGGAACATGTCAAATTTTTTTTTTTCTTTTTAACTCATCTATACTAACAGCTGTGACCACATCCTCTGGGCAGATAGTGAGGGTGTGTGTGTGTGGACCATCCTGGGTGCCAACTTTGTGGGGGTGCCGGCACTTCTCCTCCTCTCTGCCCACCCACCTCTTCAAAATCTTCAGTGGCAGCGAGCAGTATCTTCTAGCCGCTGCTTGGCTGGCCTCAGCTCTTCTTCTGATGCGAGACCAGGAAGTGACATCAGAGGAAGAGCTGGGAGATGCTGCTTGCTGCCACGGAAGATTTTGAAGAGATACGCGGGGTTTGCACATGATGAGGAAGAATGAGGGGGTATACAGCGCAGCATTGCCAGGCGCCAGCGCCCCGGGCACTTCCTTCCCTCGCTACACCACTGCTCTGGCAACAGATCTCGCAGCTCGTTACTTTTTCCGATTGTTTAAAATGCAATCGATATAAGTTTCATGTAGTAGAGATGTGCATTGGTTTGAAAATGAAGGATAAATGCAATGAATGAGGCCATTTTCTGTTCATTCCCTCTAAAGAAACTGAATGCACATGAGTCTTGAATGACCTAAAAACACATTTGTGGCTCCAAAAAAGTGGTTCTTGTTGTCACTTGGCCAGCATGAGACTCAGGCGTGCAGAGTTCTCAGCTCAATTTGAGAATGTGAATTTTAACTTGTTCATGATTTGGTCTTTGCATAGATTCTGACTACTGTATATGATTTCAAAAGTATTCCAAAGCTCAGCAGCTCAGACCTTTTGAGGGCAGTTCGATAATGGAGCATTTATCTCTAGGCACCTACTTTTTTTTATACCATAAGTTTTCAACCCAGTCTTCAGGACACACAGCGAGTCGGGTTTGCAGGATACCCACAATTAATATGGATGAAATAGATTTGTATACAATGGAGGTAGTGCATGCAGTTTATCTCATGCATATTTGTGAATATCTTGAAAACCAGACTGGCTGGGGTGTCCTAAGAACTGGGCTGAAAACCCCTGTTTTACACAGTACTACCCTAACAGGTAATTTAGATGGGGGCACTTACACCAACCCTAGAGTGGGTATAATTATTTAGGCACCATCGACTCGTGTTCGAATCCTAGTGATTTGATGAATTACAGATCAAAAGAGATCAGTTTTGTGCTAGTCTGGTAAGGTCCTCCAGAGTCATCCCCATGGTTGTTTTCAACATGTCCAGCCATCTGATTGCAGGTCATCCTCTTCGCCTGGATCTTCCAATATTCCCAAACATAATATCCTTCTCCAATGATCTTTCTCTTCTGATAGTGTGACCAAAATAAGACAGTCGTAACTTTATCATTTGGACTTCAAGTGACATAGCCGGTTTGATCTCTTCCAGAATCGATTTGTTAGTTCTTCTGGAGGTCTACGACATGCATAAAATCCTTTGCCAGCACCAAAGCTCAAAAGAGTCAATCTTCTTTCTGCCTTATTTCAGTATTGTCCAGCTTTCGCATCCGTAATTGATCACTTAGAAAATGAATGCATGGACAAATCTGATCTTCATTTGGAGTGTTATTTCCTTGCCTTTAAATACTTTGTTAAGAGCCTTCATTGAAGAGTGATCCAGTGCTATTCTAAAGACTATTTCTTCCTTGCTAGTTGATTTTTTGTTTACTAAAGAGCCCTTTACAACTTTTATTCTATTGCCTTCAAGTGCAAAATCTTCATCATTTTCCGTATTCATAATCTTCGTCTTGTTTATGTTCAGTTCTAATCCCATGCTATGACTTTTGGCTTTAACTTTTCTCAGTACATAATTTCATGTCTTATTTGCTGCTGGTGATAAACGTTGTAACATCTGCATAGTGCAGGCTGTTTATATTTTGGCCACCAACTTTGAAGCCAACGCTCTCTTCTTCCAAATTTGTTTTTCTGAAGATCTCCTAAATGCCAAAGATATTGTCTTTTTGTGTGATCTTCTTCTCAGTGAGATTGAAAGCAGGCTTTTGTCATCAAATTCTCCAGAACATACCTAAGAGACATTCCGATACTTTATCCAGAACATTCTTCAGAACATACATTCCGATTCTTTCTCCAGAAATTCTCCAGAACATACCTATGAGACCTAAGAAACATTCCGATACTTCTTCTTGGATCCCTCAAAAAGTTCTTTTCCTCACAAAATTTTGACTCTAACCCTATCTGTGCTTCCTTGTACTCTGCTCAGAGAATTTGAAGTCTTCATATTAATGCTGGTGCAGCTTTGTTCCTCTCCCATTTTCTTGGGCTGTTCTTGCCAATGATGTGACTACTTTAACCCTCATCTGGAGTCCTCATGCTGGTACTATTTTATTCCTCACCCAGTGCCTTCCTGCCATTCATTGCATTTTGCCCTTCTCACAGTGGATTGAAGTCTTCATGCCACTGTTCATGCCCTTTGCCCTTCTTTTGGTGCCATGGGATCTTCATGATATTCTTGGTGGGGGTTCCCCCCCCCCCGTAGTGCTGTTACAAGGACCTTTTGGTAGGGGTAGGGGGGCATTTTGCCTGGTCCTCGAACAGAAAAGGGGCTTTCATTTGGAAAAAAATATTTGTTTAATATTTTTTTGAAACTGAACATAAAATTAGTAAGTAGCATTTATTCCCTTTACTTCTCATATGTGAATATCTTTATATTATAATATCAGTCCATTAAACTAAACCTGTTCAAGCAATGATCAGTAAATTGAAAGAGGTGCCAGTATGCATGCTGTCCAGTGATAAGCCCTGCCATAGCAGAACAAACACAAGCGTGCAATATTCTGGGGCCTCCTCATTTGCACTGGCCCAAGCAGCTTTGATTCTCTGAAAAGCTCTGGCTGTGGCCTCTCTGCCAGCCTGCTTGCTTACTGGAAATGGATGGAAAACCCTAAGAGGGCAAAAAATTGCTTGTCTCATTGCCTTCAATGAAAACAAATAATTTGGAATCTGAACATAAACTGAACAGGTGGATGCCTGAAATGCACTCCCGAGAGAGGTGGTGGAGAGGAAAACGGTGACAGATTTTTAAAAAAGCGTGGGATGAACACAGAGGATTTCTAATCAGAAAATAATGGTATATATTGAAGAACTAAGGCCAGTACTGAGCAGACTTGCACGGCCTGTGTCATATATATGGGATGATTTAGATGAGCTGGAGTGAGCTTCGACAGAGACTCCAGCAGATGCACAATACCTGGCAGAGCTCTGGGTTTCCGGCCCAGAAATATCTAAGAAAAAGAACAATCTAATATAATAAAACGCTAGCCGCGCATGCACACTCCCTCCTGCGTGTTCCGTTTTCCATGCGCTGTAGGGCCCCGCAGGTAGGAGTGCGTATGCGCGGCTACCGTTTTATTATATTAGATATTGGCTGCTGGTAGGGGCTAGAGTGATGCTGAATCTCAAGGTATTGCATGGAATGGGTTCTGTTCAGGGTTGTTTTTCGTCCTGTTGTTCGGTCTGGCCTGCTCACCTTGCCGTATTGTATTTTTAAGTTGAAAGACGCGGCGGTGGCTCCTCTCACGATCCCCGCCTGTGTCGGACTTCCGACGCAGGGGGGATCATGAGAGGAGCCGCTGGCGCATCTTTCAACTAAAAAATACAATACGGCAAGGCACGCAGGGAGCAGGGCAGGCCGAAGCTCCGAATTGAACTGCCAGTTGGCCGACTCCCTTGCCGGAGTTATTTTTCAGTTTACAGGTGCTGCCGCGGCTCCTGTCACGAGCCGCACCTGCTTCAGAGAAGACTTCCGATGCAGGCGGGGATCGTTAGAGGAGCCGCGGCGGCACCTTTAAACTGAAAAATAACTCCGGCAAGGGAGTCGGCCAGACCGTGGAAAGATTAGGGGGATGGAGAAATCCTGCTGCTGCACAGGGAAATGGAGGAGGAGGGAATGCTGTGGCTACTGCACAGGGAAGTGGGGGGGATGGGAAAAAATGCTGCTGAACAGGGAAATGGAGGGGGAGAGAATGCTGTGGCTGCTGCATAGGGAAGTGGGGGGAGGGGAAAAAATGCTGCTGAACACGGAAATGGAGGGGGAGGGAATGCTACGGCTGTTGCACAGGGAAGTGGGGATGGAAAAAAAATGCTGCTGCACAGGGAAATGGAGGGGGAGGGAATGCTGCTTCGGCTTTTGCACAGGGAAGTAGGGGGGAGGGAAAAATGCTGCTACACAGGGAAATGGAGGGGGAGGGAATGCTGCTTCGGCTTGTGCACAGGGAAGTGGGGAGGGGGAAGGGAAAAAAATGCTATTGCACAGAGAAATGAAGGGAGAGGCAATGCTGCAGCTGCTGCACAGGGAAGTAGGGATGGAGACAGAAAGAAAGGAAGAAAGACACAGGGGCAGGGAGAGAGACAGACAGCCAAAGGGGGCCAGGGAGTGAGACAGACAGAAAGAAAGACAGCCGGAGGGAGAGAGACAGAAAAAAAAAAAGACAGGGGTAGGGAGAGAGACAGAAAGAAAGATAGACATATGTTCTAGCACCCGTTAATATAACGGGCTCAAAGACTAGTTTAAATTAAATTGCTATGTAGAGTGTATATTTGGGAAGACTGGATGGACCATTCAGGTCTTTAGCTGCCATCATTTACTATGTTACTATGTACATCTCACTTAGTATTGTCTGAAATGTAAATAACTCTCCTCTTCTATCCACTCATGACTCATGGTTTCTAGACCTCAATCAAATCCTTCTCAGCCACTGCCAAGCTGAAGAGCCATAACC
The DNA here is from genome assembly GCF_902459505.1 of Geotrypetes seraphini. NCBI lineage: Eukaryota > Metazoa > Chordata > Amphibia > Gymnophiona > Dermophiidae > Geotrypetes > Geotrypetes seraphini. Next base: position 88,216,199 of record NC_047094.1, on the reverse strand, counting down.
TATTTCTTCATTAAAGCTATTCCATTCTCATTTTGGCTGCCTTCCTCTATTTCTAGTGATGGAGTCTGAATATTTCACTTGTTTACTGAATCTGGATTAGAAGTTGAAAGAGAGACTGATTGAACTACTAGTGACAAGCTGAAATACGGAGAATGTTTTCCTAACATGAAGTGCTATATATGACTAATCCATTTATTCATATAAGGAGCCCTATGAACATAAGAACATAAGAATTTGCCATTGCTGGGTCAGACCAGTGGTCCATCGCGCTCATCAGTCCGCTCACGCAGCGGCCCCCAGGTCAAAGACCAGTGCCCTAACCGAGACTAGCCCTCCCTGTGTTCGTTCTGGTTCAGCAGGAACATATCCAACCTTGTCTTGAATCCCTGGAGGGTGTTTTCCCCTATAACAGATTCCGGAAACATAGAAACATAGAAAATGACGGCAGATAAGGGCCATAACCCATCAGGTCTGCCCACACTACTTACCCACTCCCAAGTTTACTTTCCTAGAGATCCCACTACTAATGACTGATCCCCTTAACTTAACCCTATGAAGGATCCCACATGGGCATCCCATTTGCTCTTAAAATCTGGCACGCTGTTGGCCTCGATTACCTGCACTGGGAGCTCATTCCAAGGATCAACCTCTCTCTCGATGAAGAAATACTGGTGTCTCCATGAAATTTCCCGCCCCTGAGTTTGAGTGGATGCCCTCTTGTGGCCGAGGGTCCCTTGAGAAAGAGAATCTCCTCTTCCATCTTGATACGGCCGGTGATATACTTAAACGTCTCGATCATGTCTCCTCTTTCCCTACGTTCTTCGAGAGAGTAGAGCCGCAAATTTTTCAGCCTCTCTTCGTACGAGAGATCCTTGAGCCCCGAGACCATTCTGGTGGCTATCCGTTGAACTGACTCTATTCTCAGCACATCTTTATGGTAATGTGGCCTCCAGAATTGCACACAGTATTCCAAATGAGGTCTCACCATGGTTCTGTACAATGGCAATATGACTTCAGGCTTCCGGCTGACGAAACTTTTGCGGATACAACCCAACATCTGTCTTGCCTTAGATGAAGCCTTCTCTACTTGATCGGCAGTTTTCATGTCTGCACTGATGATCACTCCCAAGTCTCGTTCTGCAGAAGTCTAGCTAAGGTCTCACCATTCAAGGTGTAAGTTCTGCATGGGTTTCTGTTGCCGAGGTGCATGACCTTGCATTTCTTAGCGTTGAAGCCTAGCTGCCAGGTCGAGGACCAATGCTCCAACAAATGCAGGTCCTTTGTCATACTATCGGGCAAATTGCCGTTGCTCACTATATTACATAGTTTGGCATCGTCAGCGAATAATGTTATCTTACCTTGAAGCCCCTGGGTTAGGTCCCCTATGAATATGTTGAAAAGGAGCGGGCCCAAGACTGAACCCTGCAGTACTTCACTGGTCACCTCCAATGTTTTAGAGAGGGTACCGTTAACTACCACCCTCTGAAGAGCATTCCAGTTCTCTACCACTCTTTGGGTGAAGAAGAACTTCCTTACGTTTGTACGGAATCTATCCCCTTTCTCTTGTGGTCTCTTTAATAAAAAAGATGTTCAAAAAAAATAAATAAATAAAATTTTAGAGAGTGCCCTCTTGTTCTCTCTATCTTGGAGAGGGTGAACAATCTGTCTTTATCTACTAAGTCTATTCACTTCATTATCTTGAATGTTTCGATCATGTCCCCTCTCAGTCTCCTCTTTTGAAAATTGAATATTGTTTTAGGGAGACCACTGTTACTTCTGAGTAGGAGTCCTCCAACATGCTTTTCTGCCAGTAGAGGGTGGTGCTTCAATATTGTGTTTTCAGTTTCTAAGGCCAAGCGAGCTCCCAGGAGTCCTCAGGTCTTGCCCCCACTGGCTGATCTCTATGTGGAAAACTTTTGCTCAGCTTAGAGGGAACAGTGCCCTAAGCACTAACATTTTGTGTATGTTGTTTAGAATGGAAAGGAAAATGATAAAAACCAGAGGAAATAATTTGAGATTGAGGGGTGGTAGATTCAGGGGCGATGTTAGGAAATTCTACTCTACGGAGAGGGTGGTGGATGCCTGGAATGCGCTCCCGAGAGAGGTGGTGGAGAGTAAAACTGTGACTGAGTTCAAAGAAGTGTGGGATGAACACAGAGGATTTAGAATCAGAAAATAATATTAAATATTGAACTAAGGCCGGTACTGGGCAGACTTGCACGGTCTGTGTCTGTATATGGCCGTTTGGGGGCGGATGGGCTGGAGAGGGCTTCAATGACTGGGAGGGTGTAGATGGGAGGGTGTAGATGTAAGTCTTAATAGAGATTTCGGCAGTTGGAACCGAAGCACAGTACCGGGTAAAGCTTTGGATTCTTGCCCAGAAATAGCTAAGAAGAAAAAATTAAAAAATTTAAATTGAATCAGGTTGGGCCGACTGGATGGACCATTCGGGTCTTTATCTACTGTCATCTACTATGTTACTATGGTGGCATATATGCAGGTATATTTAGGGTTCCCAGATTTTTGGTTGAGAAAAAGAGGACCCGTGGCCCCACCCTGTTTCACCCCAGCCCCGTCCCATTCCACTCACAGCCCTGCTTCATTCCGCCCCTCAACTCCGGCCCACACAAACCTCATCTCTTCGAGGCCACGTCTGGAGGGCATCCGTGTCAAAGCAGCTCCTGATTGGATAATAATAATAATAACTTTATTTTTATATACCGCCATAGTCAAGCGACTTCTAGGTGGTTCACATTGAAAGCAGGCTGGACAGTCAGTGAATAATAATAAGCCTAAATAGAAAGCTTACATACTAATTGGAGTTCCATGGGTAAAGAATACATGAGAAGGAGCTTCTTGAGAGAAAGAAAAAGTGTTTACAGAGGGGATATCCTAGTGAGAGGGAGAGGACTGTTTTAGTCAATGAATTTGTCGAATAGGGCATTTTTAATTGATTTTCGGAATGCACTGTAAGTCAGATTGGGTTCATTTATGCAGTTTCTCAGCCAGACTTGATGTCTATTCGCTTGGAACATAAAGGTTCTATCCGGGAAGAATTTATATCTGCAGCCCGTGATCTTTGGGCATGCAAAGATGGTTTTGTTTCTGGTTGTTTGTGTGGGGTTGTGTAGAATGAAGTGAGTTTGCAGATAGGAAGGTGCTAGTCCCCAGACTTGTTTGAAACAGATGCAAGCAAATTTGAATAGTATTCGCGCTTCTATTGGTAGCCAGTGCAGTTTTTTATAGTAGGGGCTAATGTGGTCATTTTTATTCAGTCTGAAGATTAGGTGAACGGCAGTGTTTTGTACTAATCTGTTTTTATACTGTTTTTTGTGGGATACCCAGGTAGATGATGTTGCAGTAGTCAAGGATCAGTGATTTTCACCAGCAACCTGAAGGATGTTGGGTCGAAGTATTTTTTTAATGGTCCTTAGTTTCCACAGCGTGAAAAAACATTTTTTCACCAGTAAGTTTGTGTGGTCAGCCATGGTTAGGTGAGTATCTAGAGTGATACCGAGTATTTTTGTGGTTTTGGATATTGGGTATTCGTGATTGTTTATTTTAACGATGTTCTCGTAATTTTGTCATTGGGGCTTGCCAAAAAGACTTTTGTTTTCTCTGTGTTTAGTTTCAGTTTGAAATTGGTGGTCCATTTTTTGATTTCTGTCATTATGTTTGAGAGGTTGTCTTTAATTTCATTTGTAATGTCGCTTAAGGGGATTAAAATGGATATGTCATCTGCGTATATTTAATGCTTTAAGTTTAGTTTTTGTAGGAGGTGACCTAAGGATGCGATATAGATATTGAATAGTGTGGGCAATAGGGGGGAGCCTTGAGGCACGCCCGATGGATTTTTCCATGGGTTGGAGTAATTTCCATTGCTGGTTACTCAGTAGGATCTGTTTGTTAGGAATTACTAGTTGAAGATTGACCAATCCTTCCTGTATCTTTGTGAAAAGGGGAATGCTTGCTATGGGTCTGTAATTGGATGTCAGTGCTGTAGAGGCTTTCTGATCTTTGGGGATAGGAGTGATCAGTATGTGTCCCATTTCCTTGTTTAATGTTCCGTTTGTAAGAGCAGTTGTTAGCCATGCAAATAGTTCCCTTTTGAAGTCTGGTGGGGCAACTGTCATGATTTTGGGGAGACATGCGTCAAGTAGGCAGTTAGATTTGGTGTAATTGTAAATTTAGAAACTGATGCCAGTTTGGGAAGTCGAAGTGGTCCCAGATCATGTCTGCTCTGGAGTCTTGGTCATGGGGTTCGAGGTAGTGAAGTGTATTTGTTGTGGGTGTGGGTAGAGTTGCTCTTAGGTCAGCGATTTTATTTTTAAAAAAGTTGGCTAGGATTTGGAGTGCGCTCATTGTCCTTTTTCAGGATTTGTGTTGTATCAGTTAATGTTTTTACTAGTTTGAACAATTCTTTACTGTTTATTTTTGTAGTACCTATTTTTTGTGCATAGTACTTAGTGCGTTTTTCTTTGATGAGATTTCTGTATATTTTCATTTTTTGTTTCCAGCTTGTCTTGTCTGTCTCATTGTTTGTTTTTTGCCAGATTCTCTCCAATTTTCTTAGTTCCTGATTGGTGGTTAGTAGTTCAGAGTCAAACCATTCATTTGGTGGTCTATTTTTCTTTTTGTATGTTTGATATGGGGCTATTTGGTCTAGAAGTTCTTTGCTGTAATTTTCCCATCTTGTTGGGAAGTCCTGAATTTCTTTGGTTGTGGGTCATAGCTCATAGTGAGCCCAGAATTCAGTTGGGTTTATAATGCCACGGCTGGTTATTGTTTTCGTGTTGTCGCTTTTGTGTTTTTGTTGTGTATTCTGTTTTAGCCAGTGTAGGCTGAACTTGCCAATATAGTGATCTGACCAGATGCATTTATCCCAGGACCCTGTGTAGTTTTGTAATTTAGGATCTATTGTTTCTTTGTGGGAGAAGGTGATTATGTCTAATTTGTGTCCTTTTTCATGGGTTATTTCTGCGTCTGGGTTTGAAAAGTCAAGTGACATTAGGAAGTTGGCGATTTCAGTTACTTCTGGTTTTGTCTTATGTCCCCCAGAAGTAGATTGTATGATCCTTTTAGGGTAGTTACTGTTAGGAATTCAAAGAATTCTTCTTTTGCGTTTGACCATTTTTTGGGTGGGATATAGAATAGAGTTGTAGTTAGTGATTCTTCTAACTGGTCGTTAGTAATTTTGCAGGTTAGTATTTCAAGGTTTTCTGAAGTTTTGGAGTCAGTCTTGATGTAGTCAAAGTATTCTTTTAGGATAATCGCTAGGCCTCCTTTTTCCAGCTTCTTGATAGTGGAATAATTTTGTATCCCTGTGGTAGGATTTCTTTCATGATAGTGTCTGTGTCAGAGATCATCCATGTTTCTGTCAGAAACAGGAGATCAGGCTTTGTTTGCAGAATCCAGTCGTTTATTATGTGTGCTTTGTTTCTTATGGAGTGGGTATTTAGGTAGTATCCCTTAATCTTTTCGTAGCTGTTTGGTGTAGGGGTTTCAGAGTATGTTAGCTTTTTTATGTTTCTGTTGTTGGTCTTGTTCCTGTATGGTTTGCGGTGTTTGTGGGTGGTGTTTAACACTATGATTTGATGTAGGTCTTGTCCTGGTTTTGTAGGAGTTGGAGGGAGTTGGTGGATTTAGTTAGTTCGAATGGTCTGTGCTAGGAGGGATAGGTGTGATTAGGTTGTCTTCATTGCCCCAGCATTTAGAGCATATTAGGTATAGTATCCCTAAAAGTAGTTGTTGTTTGTTAAAGATTGCAATGTTGTGTGATGAGATGAGATATGCAAGTCGTGAGAGGTAGGGACGGTAGCCTGGTTGGACGTGGCAGGTAGTGGCATCAGAGACCGACAGAAACAGGTAGAAATAGTCAGAAACAGGTTGATTTAAGGACGGTATGTGCAGACGGTATATGCTGTGCGTGCGGTAATGGGTTATAACTGGGTTAGCAGGTTAAGCATAGGGAGAACATACGGTGTATATGTAAACTAAACTAAACCTTGGGTTTGTATACCGTGCCATCTCCGCGAGCGTAGAGCTCGGCACGGTTTACAGAGTTAAGATAGAAAGGAACTACAATGAAGGGTTATAGGAGAGGAACTAAAAAGATAGAGAGGGACAAGGGTACCAGAGAGCGGGAGGTGATTAGATTTTTGAAAAAAGCCAAGTTTTCAAGTGTTTGCGGAAGGATTGGAGGTAGAGAGTTGCGCGGGGACAGAAATCCCACCCGTCCCCGCCAAAGTCCCACCCGTCCCCACCCGTCCCCGTGAGGACTCCCACCCGTCCCCACCCGTCCCCGCGAGGAATCCCTCCGTCCCCACCCGTCCCCGCGAGGAATCCCTCCGTCCCCGCCCGTCCCCGCGAGGAATCCCCTACGTCCCCGCGAGGAATCCCCTACGTCCCCGCCCGTCCCTATAAACTACAGAAATAGTTATTTCATTTAATTATGCTACTGAATTAAAGGCTCTGGTAGAAACCCATTTAAAAATAAGCAAAAAGACTTTATTAATTTGGAAATATTAATTGGGAAGAATACATACTTTGTAAACGGGTTTCTACCAGAGCCTCTAATGTTTATAAATTTTTATCAACACAACTAATATACTACTTTATCCTTAAGCAAAAAAAAAAAAAAAAGAATTTTTTTCCTACCTTTGTTGCCTGGTTTCTGCTTTCTTCATATTCTCATTCAATTCCTTCCATCCACTGCCTCTCTTCTCTCTGTGTCTTCCATTTGCTCTGTTACTGTGCCTCTCCCTTTCTCCCCCATCCCAAATTGGTCTGGCACCCATCTTTTTCCTTCCACTCCCCCCATAGTCTGGCACCTCTGTCTTCTTCCCTGCCAGGGTCTTCTCCCCATTCCCTCTTCCCCATTTCCTTCCAGTGTCCTTCTCCCCCACCATCTTCCCCATGTCCTGTCAGGCAGCATCCTTCTCCCCCCTCTGCCTTCCCCATGTCCTTTCAGCGGCCTTCTCCCCCCTCTGTCTTCCCCATGTCCTTTCAGCGGCCTTCTCCCCCCTCTGTCTTCCCCATATCCTTTCAGCAGCCTTCTCCCCCCCTGTTTTCCCCATTTCCTTTCAGTGGCCTTCTCCACCCCTGTTTTCCCCATGTCCTTTCAGTGGCATTCTCCACCCCTTTGTCTTCCCCAGTGCTTTCAGGGTCCTTCACCCCCCTCTGTCTTCCACATGTGCTTTCAGCATCCTTCCCCCCCTCCTCCCGTTTACCCCATGTCCTTTCAGCGTCCTTCTCCACCCCTTTGTCTTCCCCAGTGCTTTCAGCGGCCTTCTCCCCCCTTAAGCGTCTTTTCTTCTCCATTCCACCTTTCCTCCCTCCCTGCCTCCACCTTTGTGGCGCTTTTGCACCCGACTGACAACAGAATAGGCCCGGTCGGACAAATCTCCCTGTCCTGTAGCCGCGAATCTAAATTACCTTCTTACAGCAGCTGGAGTATTGAAGCTGCTGTAAGAGGTAATTTAGATTCGCGGCTACAGGGCAGGGAGGTTTGTCGGCCGGGCCTGTTGTCGGTCGATCGGGGGACCTGACCAGCTGTGCACATTCTTCGGGGCGGACCGCCCCCTCCCCCCTCTTTCGTTCGCCATTGCCTTCTTCCTACCTGCCCTCCGCACACAGCCGACCGGAAGTCTTCCTGATGTCAGCGCTGACGTCGGAGGAAGGGAGGGCTTTGCTTAAGCCCTCCCTCCGACGTCAGCGCTGACATCGGGAAGACTTCCGTTCGGCTGTGTGCTGCGACAGTGCAGGTAAGGAGGAGAAGACTACTCTCGCGGCTCGAATGCAGTGCACTGCGATCCAACCCCGCAGGAACCCCGCGACCCTCGGAGGCGTCCCCACGGGATCCCCGCGACCCTAGGGGGCGTCCCCATGGGATCCCTGCGACCCTAGGGGGCGTCCCCATGGGATCCCCGCGACCCTAGGGGGCGTCCCCACGGGATCCCCGTGACCCAAAGGGGGAACCCGCGGGATCCCCGCGGGTCCCGCGGGATTCCCGTCATCCCCGTTCCCGTGCAGCTCTCTAATTGGAGGGAGCTTGAATTTCTGAGCGGGGATGTGAGGTTGTTCCAGAGTTCTGTGATTCTAAAGGGGAAGGATGTTCCAAGTTTTCCTGCGCGGGATATTCCTTTTGTAGAGGAGAATGTAGAAATAGATTGTACCTGGGGTAGAAGGATAAACATACAGTACATAGTTGTGACAGGTTAAATATATGGAAAACAGGTTGTGACTGGTTATGTGTGCAGAAACAGGTTATACATACAGTCGCAGGCTGATTATGCAGTAACAGGCTGTTCATGGAATAACAGGTTATACATGCGGTATCAGGCTGTACATGCTGGCTTTACGAACGGGACAGGCAGTATAAGTTGTTATTCATGCGGTCATAAGATATATATGCTGGCTAAACATGCAGCCTAAACATGCAGATTCTAATTGTAGATTAAATAGTTATGGAGTACTTATTGTTTTGTTCTGGGTTTGGACGTTTCACGCACACGCTTCGCAAAGGCGCACGCACCTTTGCCGTGCACCTTAGCTGGCATGCCGAATGGCGGCGTGTCGTTCTCTCAGGGCAAGTTATTTGGTTTTGCCAATGGGGGACGGAGCTGGCTCACACGCCCGGATTGGAGGGGGGCTGTTTCACTGGAGACTCCACGGAGGAGCCGGCCCCGAGCTGTGTTTGCTGCCGATTGCAGCTGTGGGTGCCCGCAGAGGTTCTGTGGAAGAAACCGGCCCGAAAATGGGTGCCCGCAGAGGTTCTGTGGAAGAAACCAGCCCGAAAGCTGAAAACTCTGCCGACTTAATGCAGGAAGAGGCAGTCGGAGCATACCACGAGTGATTTCCTGCACTCGCGGCGCTCCAGCTGCTCTCCTGCAGCCCTTTTCAGTCTCCCCCATGAAAAACCATATTCGCGGTTTTTCAAGATTCGCAGGGGTTCCTGGATCAGAACCCCCGTGAATATTGGGGGAGTACTGTATTACACTAGCATTATATAAAGGAAGGTAGGCACCTCGTGTATTTTATAGAATACGATCTTACTGCTGTATCAAACTCGATTTTAGTTTCGGCAGGAATCTTAAGCAGCTCAGGCAAGAGGGCCGCTATGAAATCCGTGATATCACACGCTTCTCTCCCCTCTGGTAAACAGAGAAGACGAAAACTATTACGTTTAGCCTTGTTATTAGCCTCTTCGAGGGCTAGCTCGAGATTGGTAATGCGGGAGGTTTGTTTTTGCAGAAGTTTAATTGAATCCTCCGATGCTTGCACTTTCATTTCCAAAGTATTGGTGCGCTGCTTAACATTGCTAAACTCTTCCTGTAGATTAGCTAGGTCTTCTCTCATATCAGAGATATCTTGCTTCGTGTCTAAAATGAGATCACAAATTGATCTAAGTTCTTCCATGATGGATGCCGACGAGGCCTCATCTGATTTTCCATCCACATTTTTTTGTGGGGAAGAGGGCTCAGTGCTTTTATGTTTACCAGGTTTTGCAGTAGACATAATAGCGAATGAAGAAATGCTCTAAAGAGGGAGGAAAAGTCCTTATAGTAGGATGTTTTTCTTGATTTATTTTAAATTGGTGCAGGAACTCACTCACCATACTTCCATCTCAGACGGTGCTCACCAGCAACCCCCTGTAAGATGTTTTTTATAAAATAAATAAAAAATTTAAACACAATAGTATGAAGCCTGTCATGGCCATGTTTCAGCAACTGCCTGCATCAGGGGAAAAAATATCTAAAACCACATATAGACCAATAAGAAACATTCCTAACACTATTAAAATATGAAACATAACAACAAAAAGTGCCATATTGATAATACTTCTCATAGATATAAATAATAAAAAGAGTTAGAATAATACCATAATAAAATCCAAATAAGAATAATCAGATGCAAAACCCCCCAGTTATTTAGGATAATAAAATCAAAAGGTAAACGATGTGCTGAATCCTAGTGCCCGCCAATTAAGTTTAAATCAGACATTTGAACATGCCTCATTCTATCTAGTTAATTTTTGGATGCACATTGGGCCTTTTAGCCAAAAGTTAAGTGGTTACAGGCCCCAAATTTTAAACCATGTAATTTATAAGTACCTAAAAATAGAATCCTTTGTGAGACAAGCTAAATTAGAACCAGACCTGAGATGTAGCACCATAATCCTTTTCCTGTTACTGTATGTCCCTGGCAATGTAGTGATGAGACTGTGCCGGGGGCTTTCCTTCCAGAATCCTGCAGTCAAGAGCCCAGATTCCGCTCCTGAGTAAAACTATTTAATTCTTCCCACCCAAAATTCTAACATATAGATTTAAAATCTCTCAAAAAAAGGGGGAGATGAATCTTCACACTTCAACAGTAACATAGCAGATAAAGGCCTTTGCTGTCCATTCAGTCTACGTAATAAACTCATAGCATAGGGTATGATGCAATACGTACATATGTATACTTGATCTTGATTTATCCGTGCCATTTTCAGGGCACAGTCTGTTGAAATCTGCCTGGCACTGGCTTTGTTTCCCAATTACTGGAGTTCCCATCCATCTAAGCACTGCTAATTTTGTTTAGTTCTGTTCTCTTTCCATAAACAATTCCTTTGTGTTTATCCCATGCATTTTAAAATTCTCTACCACCCACAGGAGAGCATTCCTGGTATCTATCATCCTCTCCATGAAAAAGTACCTCATGACATTATTCCTGTGTTGGCCTCCCTGTAACTTCAATTCATGTCTTCTACAAGTTCTACTGCCTTCCTGTCTCTGTAAAAGTTTGTTTGTATATTAATATCTTTCAAATATTTAATGTCTGCATCATACTGTATAACCCAGGGGTGCCCACACTTGTTTTTGCTTGTGAGCTACTTTTAAAATGACCAAGTCAAAATGATCTACCAACAATAAAATTTAAAAAAACACAAAGCACAAAGCTGTATGCAGAGAAAATGTTAATTATCATTTGTATTCGGGGTTTTTTCAGAGGTCAAGGCAGGTGACTCTAAAATATGCAATGCCACCTCAGTAACAACTATATAAAAATAGACAAATATACCCCCTCCCCTTTTACTAAACTGCAATAGCGGTTTTTAGCGCAGTGAGCTGCGCTGAATGCCCCTCACAGCTCCCGACGCTTATAGGCTCTCTGCGCTAAAAACCACTATTGCGGTTTAGTAAAAGGGGGCCATAGTGCAAAATATAGACAGCAAATATAAATTCTCAAAATGGACACATTTTGATCATTAAATTGAAAATAAAATCATTTTTCCTACCTTTTTGTCTGGTGATTTCATGAGTCTCTGGTTGCACTTCCTTCTTCTGTAAATCCAATATTTCTTTCTTTCTGCCCCCTCCCCTTTTCTTTCTGTCTCTCTTTCTTTCTCTCTCCCCTGCCTGCCTGTCTGTCTTTTTCTCTCCCCCTGCCCCCTTTTTATTTTTGCCTTTCTTTCTCTCTCCCACTTGTCTGCCTGTCTTTCTTTCTCTTTCCCCCTGCCCCCCCAAGCCATTGCACTGATTTCTCCATTTCCCCAATTCTTTCCTAACCCCGCCCAAAGCCACCATGCCTATTTTTCCCAGCTTCCCTGAGCCAGGCCTGGCGCCTACAAGCATCGGGCCCATAAGCCTTCACCACCGACATCAATTCTAACGTTCCAGGCCAGCCAGGCAGCAATTGGCTGGCCCAGAACTTCCTCTCCGACGTCAGAATTGATGTTGGAGGTGAAGTCTTGTGGGTCCAGCGCTTGTACGCGCCTGGCCTGGCTCGGGAGGCAAGAAGAAAAAGATCGCAAAGGCAACGCGGTCAACTCGCGTTGCCTTTGTGGTCTACTGGTCGATCACGATCCACCATTTGGGCACCCCTGTATGACCCCTATCTCTCCCTCCGTGATATACATCTTCCTCCATGGTATGAAGGGCTGCTGAAAAGTTCTCAGCCCAACCAACAAAGTTGGGGCAGTCTCCATTGAGGGCTATACACTTAGGGCTAGATTCACTAAGCCCACTGATCAACTTCTGACCACTTAGCGACCCCTTTACGACCCGATTTCCCTCTGACCTGATTCACTAACCTCTGTCCCAATCATCCTCGGATCCGCGAATGCAAATGAGGGAGAACGGCATTTAAATGTAGGCAGGAAGCGATTCATTAAAATAAAAAAGCAACACCGACTGGGCTGGCCGATCCAAAAATAAGTGACTGCTGAGGATCAGTCGCTGAAGTCCTTTCCGACTGTCCTGACTTCTGCCGCCCTGCTTCTCTGCTCTCAGCCCCGATTTCCTGCTCTCGCCCCGAATCTCTCCTGCTGCCCCGCCTTCCCCGCAGTGCAAGCCTGTGGTTTTAACCCGTGGGCTTAAAGCAGGTTAAAACCACAGGCTTGCAAAAAAGTAAAAAAAATTTCTCTGCTGGGTTCAGAGGGCCAGCGTATGCGCAGACCATCTACAGATGGTCTGTGCATGCGTTGGGATCGCTATAGAGCGACCTGGGCAGGCGGTTGGGGGCGTGATTCTGATCGCCTTCATTTGCATGAGGGAGATTCATGAATCAGCCCCTGGACACGGATCGGTTCTGATCCATGCCCTTAGTGAATTTAGCCCTTAGTCCAGTGATTTCCACTTTTTTCATTCCATATTTTTCTGATGGAATGAAAAAAGTGGAAATTCATTGGACTAAATTTATAGCACTCGATGAAGACTGCCCCAACTTTGCTGGTTGGGCTGAGAACTTTTCAGTGGCCCCTCGTATATATCAAGTCTCTTCTTAAACATCTTGTGGTGCAAACTACATACCATTTTAGTTACTTTTCTCTGAACCGCTTCAAGCCTTTTTATATCCTTTACAAGATATGGCCTCCACAATTGAACACAATTCTCCAAGTAGGGCCTCACAGTGATTTGTACAAAGGCATCAACGCCTCCTTTTGCCTCTCTCTATGCAGCCAAGAAGCCTAGCGTCCTTGATATCCTCAGACGCCATCACTCCAAGATCCCTCTCCTGGGCTCCACTTATCACTCTCTTACATCCTATCTTGTAGATCTCTATTAGATTTCTGCAAAAATATGAAAGGTACTTTTCACAATGCAATTTTATCATCATCATTGCTCTGGCTTGTTGCTCTTTCTTTTTTTAGATATTTTTCTTATGCTAGTGACGATAGATACTGACTTATCCAAATGTATCTGCTTCCAAGTGAATCTGACTCATGGGTTGAACCAGGACCTTTCTGCTTTCTACTTAGACTTTACAATGGGCCAAGATTAGGTATGGATAGTGTGACGGGGAAAAGGTACAGTCCCAAGAAAATCTTGAAACACCTTTCCAAGATAAGAAAACGCCCACTGTCACTAAAGAAAAGCAGCACGTGAACTTAGAAAATAACCCCCAGGTTAACAGTAAGGCCAGGATTCTCAAAAACCCGCGTTAAAAAGCAAAGGTCTGCTAACGCAGCCATTTTGATAGCGAATCTAAATAAGTGAGACATTCTCAAAAAATTGTGCATGCAAATGAGGTTGGCGGACAGCAGTGAAGATTTGCCACATTTGCGTCTGCCCATCGCTGGTGATAGCGATGGGCACATGTGCAGAAAAAAATGCTGTCAAAGAAAAAAACACCCAAACACAACAGTGGGAGCGATGTTCAGTCTCTCCCTTTGTCAACCAACAACCCCACCCCCTTTAGCGGGAGAGATGCCCACACTCTCCCGCTGCCCTAAAATTCTGGCCATGACCCCCCTGCAGCAGGAGGGATGCCCACAGTCTCCCGCTGCCCTACAATCCTCGTGACCTGACCCCCTCCCCTAAAATCTCTGCTGCAATGCTACGTGATGCGACCCCCCCTCCCCTGTAGTGGGAGATATGCCCATTCTCTCCCGCTGGCCACTGACCCCCTCTCCCTTCTCTGCCGCCCTCCTCCCCTTACCTCAAATAGATAACCCTAAGGGAAGCGGACTGCTTCTTCTCAGCTGCTTGTGTTGTCTAAAATGGACCTTCCCCTCCCCAGTGCATCTTGGGATGCACTGGGGAGGGGCCTGAGGCTCTAATTGGCTTGGTTTGGTGTTTGGCTATGGTATAGGCAGGCTACGACCATTGCCTACCACCCCATCACAATAGTCATTTCCTGTTGTTGTCCAAAAAAACAGGCAGGGTTTCTTTTGCCAACAACAGATTTGGTAATGACAGACCTCCCTCCTCCCAATCTATAGCTCCCCCTTCTGTCTCCCCAGGCCTACCTGAATCCCTCTTGGTCTAGTGAGGGTCCACTGGGGCAGGAAAGATACCTGTTCACTTCTAATCATGGCCAAAGTCGCATCCATTATGGAAGCTGTGATCTTTCATCTAAGTCTTGCTAGGGGTCAAAGCAGCCATTTTGAGGGGGAACTGCAATGATATTACTCTGCCTGTTAAAAGCCCCTAGATCACCTGAGGGATTCCAGGTAGGCCTGGGAGAGGGGCCTATGGGAGTAGGAGGGTAGGGATCCAGGCTGGGGCTATTATTATCTGGGGTGAGAAGATGAGGGAGAGGGGTACCTGAAACCTCTCTTGCTGCCACCCAGAAGTACACCAGGCGCTGACCAATATTCAGACCAGGGTTTGATTAGTTTTTTTTTTAGCTAAAGTTAAGACAGTCCCTTTTCTATTCTAACTTTAGCTGCTTACTTAATTGGTTAGTAGTCTGAATATCACAATTGACACCAGTTCTGACCACAGACCGCCCTGCCACTAACTGGACAGTACAGGGATGCTTAGAGGTGATATTCAGCGGCAATGCCCAATTAAGTGCCATTGAATATCAGCAGATAGGTGGCCTGGTTAAATCGCTTTGAATATCGGATGGCAAATGTTTTCATTACAAGAGTTGCTATCGAAGGAAATCTTATCATAGGAGTTACTGTAAAAGTCCAGAGGAGGGTGATGAAAATGATAGGAGGTTTGAGCCAGAAGATGTATGAGAATAGACTGGAAGCCCTGAATATGTATACCCTAGAAGAAAGGAAGGACAGGAGAGATTCAGATATTCAAATACTTGAAAGGTATTAACGTAGAACAAAATCTTTTCCAGAGAAAGGAAAATGGTAAAACCAGAGGGCATAATTTGAGGCTGAGGGGTGGGAGACTCAAGAGCAATGTAAGGAAATTCTTCTTTATGGAGAGGGTGGTGGATGCCTGGAATGCGCTCGTGAGAGAGGTGGAAAAGAGGAAAACAGTGACGGAGTTCAAAAAAGCATGGAATGAATACAGAGGATCTAGAATCAGAAAATAATAGTAAATGTTGAAGAACTAAGGCCAGTACTGAGCAGGCTTGCACGGTCTGTGTCTGTATATGGCCGTTTGGTGGGAGGGTGTAGATCAGGGGTCTCAAAGTCCCTCCTTGAGGGCCGCAATCCAGTCGGGTTTTCAGAATTTCCCCAATGAATATGCATTGAAAGCAGTGCATGCACATAGATCTCATGCATATTCATTGGGGAAATCCTGAAAACCCAACTGGATTGCGGCCCTCAAGGAGGGACTTTGAGACCCCTGGTGTAGATGGAATGGAGTGAGCTTTGACGGAGATTTCTGCAGTTGAAACCTAAGAACAGTACCAGGCAGAGCTTTGGATTCTTGCCCAGAAATAGCTAAGAAGAAAAAATTAAAAAAAATTAAATTGAATCAGGTTGGGCAGACTGGATAGACCATTCGGGTCGTTATCTGCCATCATCTACCATGTTACTATGTAAGTCTCCTAGAATGAGAGTTCTATTTTCTAGGGCAGTGTCTTGCAAACGTTTTCTACCATGGCACATTAAACTCGGGTCATGTCTATAGGGTCTCTGAGCATGCGCGGATATCAACTGGACGTCACATTGATGTCTGCGAATGCTTGGAGGCCCTGTAGACGCAGCCCTGAGCTCAGGGGCCTTCCAAAATCTGTACAAACTGCTGGATTTTGGAAGTCCCTCCATCGCCGGGGAGGGGGGAGAGGAGAGAGGAGGTGAGGTGCCGGCATCAGTGCTGGCAGTGACCAACTCGTCTCATTCGTGCCACACCTGGAATCTTGCTGCAGCACACTATTGTGCCACATAGCTGGAATCTCACAATGGCACATTATTGCATGACAGCACACAGTTTTAGAGGATTTGATATTGAATTTTAAAAGCATTTTCTGTAAATCAAGGTAATCTTCACCCTATAATACAGTCTGTTGTTTGTTGTATGAGACAGCTCATCCTGGATAGATGAGTAGATGAGGGTTATTTTAAAGCTTAGCCCTATCCAGTGTTCCTCTTCTGGATACTTCAGACTGTAGACAGAGACGCTCTGGCCGAGTCAACATGTCTGTGACTCTTTTGACTCTGGGCAAGTCACTTAATACTCCATTGGACCAGGTACAAAATAAGTACTTGTATATAATATGTAAACTGCTTTGATTGTAACCACACAAAGGCAGTATATCAAGCCACATTCCCTTTCTCCCTTTCCCATGGTCAATGCAACCATCAGAGCCTCTGGTATGTACAGTCATTGAATCGAACAAAAGACCCGGCGTGGATAACCAAAACAGTGAAGGAAGCGATAGGCAATAAGAAAAAATCATTCAAGAAATGGAAAAAGGACAAAACTGAGGGGAGCTGGAAAGAGCACAAGAAGCATCAAAAAGAATGTCACCGTGAGGTTCGGAAAGCCAAAAGAGAGTATGAAGAGAGGCTAGCCAGGGAAGCAAGAAATTTCAAACCATTCTTCAGATATGTTAAAGGGAAGCAGCCGGCTAGAGAGGAAGTGGGACCGCTGGACGACGGAGACAGGAAGGGAGTGGTGAAGGAGGAGAAGGTAGTGGCAGAAAGACTTAACATGTTCTTCTCGTCTGTATTTACAAACGAAAACACGTCCAACATACCGGAACCTGAGCAATTCTTCAACGGAAGTCAGGCAGAAAAATTAACATCCATAGAAGTGAGCCTTGAGGACGTTCGTAGGCAGATAGAAAAACTAAAAACTGACAAATCCCCGGGTCCGGATGGCATACATCCAAGGGTTCTGAAGGAATTAAAGGAGGAGATAGCGGAACTACTGCAGCAAATTTGCAACTTATCCCTGAAAACAGGCGAGATCCCGGAAGATTGGAAGATAGCCAACGTTACGCCCATCTTTAAAAAGGGATCAAGAGGTGACCCGGGAAACTACAGGCCGGTGAGCCTGACTTCGGTTCCAGGGAAAATGGCAGAAGCACTGATAAAAGAAAACATCGATCAACATTTTGAAAAAAATGAACTTCTGATAACCAGCCAGCATGGTTTCTGCAAGGGAAGATCGTGCCTAACGAATTTATTGCACTTCTTCGAAGGGATCAACAAACGGATGGACAAAGGAGACCCCATAGACATCATATATCTAGATTTCCAAAAAGCCTTTGACAAGGTGCCCCATGAACGTCTACTCCGGAAACTGAAGAACCATGGGGTGGAAGGAGACGTACATAGATGGATCAGAAACTGGTTGGAGGGTAGAAAACAAAGGGTAGGAGTGAAGGGTCACTACTCCGACTGGAGGAGGGTCACGAGTGGTGTCCCGCAGGGCTCGGTGCTCGGGCCGCTGCTATTTAATATCTTCATAAATGATCTAGAAACAGGAACGAAGTGCGAGATAATAAAATTTGCGGACGACACCAAACTATTTAATGGAGCTCGGACTACAGAGGACTGCGAAAAGTTGCAAAGGGACTTGAACAAATTAGAAGAATGGGCGGCGAAATGGCAGATGAAGTTCAACATTGAAAAATGTAAAATATTACATGTGGGGAGCAGAAACTCGAGGTACAACTATACAATGGGAGGGATGTTATTGAATAAGAGTACCCAGGAAAGGGACTTGGGGGTAATGGTGGACATGACAATGAAGCCGTCGGTACAGTGTGCAGCGGCTGCTAAGAGAGCGAATAGAATGCTTGGTATAATCAAAAAGGGTATTACAGCCAGAACGAAAGAAGTTATCCTGCCGTTGTATCGGGCGATGGTGCGCCCGCATTTGGAGTACTGCGTCCAATATTGGTCGCCGTATCTTAAGAAGGATATGGCATTAGTCGAGAGGGTTCAAAGGAGAGCAACACGTCTGATAATAGGTATGGAAAACCTGTCATATTCTGAGAGATTGGAGAAGCTGGGTCTCTTTTCCCTGGAGAAGAGGAGACTTAGAGGGGATATGATAGAGACTTACAAGATCATGAAGGGCATAGAGAGAGTAGAGAGGGACAGATTCTTCGAACTTTCGAAAAATAAGAGAACAAGAGGGCATTCGGAAAAGTTGAAAGGGGACAGATTCAAAACAAATGCTAGGAAGTTCTTCTTTACCCAACGTGTGGTGGACACCTGGAATGCGCTTCCAGAGGACGTTATAGGGCAGAGTACGGTACTGGGGTTCAAGAAAGGATTGGACAAATTTCTACTGGAAATGGGGATAGAGGGGTATAGATAGAAGATTACTGCACAGGTCCTGGACCTGTTGGGCCGCCGCGTGAGCGGACTGCTGGGCACGATGGACCTCGGGTCTGACCCAGCAGAGGCATTTCTTATGTTCTTATGTACAATGACATGCTGTTCATCTCTTGGTCTCTAGGTGGCAGCAGATATCCAGTTCTTGGGCTGCATGCTTTCCAACAACCCCAATCTTCCTAAGTGTGTGTGTATATTTAATGTTTCTTCACAGTCCTCCAAAAGAAAGAATGAACTGTAATGTCCACACTAATGGAGTCGATGCACTGCTGCTGAAGGGGCTGACAGCAGAGAATCCTGGTACTAGATGCTACACTGGATCAATCTATAGCACTTTCTTTACTCTTTGATCTCTGCGTCTTTTCATTGGAATCAACTGCCATTTCAGTTCATTTATTGATTTAGCAGCCTGTAGCAACTTACAAAAAAATTAAATATCAATTATACATTATCAAGTCCATTATGTACAATGGGGCTCACTTTCAAAAAAATAAAGACATCCAAACAACGGCATAAAAAGGCACTTATACGTCCTAATTGCCAAAACATCCCAAGTGCTGATTTCTGAAACTACATAGTAACATAGTAGATGATGGCAGATAAAGACCCGAATGGTACATCCAGTCTGCCCAACCTGATTCAATTTAAATTTTTTTAATTTTTTCTTCTTAGCTATTTCTGGGCAAGAATCCAAAGCTCTACCCGGTACTGTGCTTGGGTTCAAACTGCCGAAATCTCAGTTAAAACCTACTCCATCCCATCTAAACCCTCCCAGCCATTGAAGCCCTCTCATAGAAACATAGAAACATAGAATATGATGGCAGAAAAGGGCCACAGCCCATCAAGTCTACCCACTCAAGTGACCCTCCCCCTTACTGTCCTCTTAGAGATCCCTCTCTGATGACCCTTAACTCTACCCTCCTAGAGATCCAACATGTGCATCCCATTTATTCTTAAAATCTGGCACGCTGCTGGCCTCGACCACCTGTACTGGAAGCTCATTCCAATGATCAACCACTCTTACGGTGAAGAAATATTTCCTGGTGTCGCCGTGAAATTTCCCGCCCTTGATTTTCAGTGGATGCCCTCTTGTGGCCGAGGGTCCTTTAAGAAAGAAAAAGTCATCTTCCAGCTCGATACGACCTGTGATATATTTAAATGTCTCAATCATGTCTCCCCTCTCCCTATGTTCTTCGAGGGAGTATAGCCGCAATTTATTCAGCCTCTCGAAAGATCCTTGAGCCCCGAGACCATCCTGGTGGCCATTCGCTGAACCGACTCAACTCTCAGCACATCTTTACGGTAATGTGGCCTCCAGAATTGTACATAGTATTCCAGATGAGGTCTCACCATGGTTCTGTACAAAGGCATAATGACCTCGGGCTTCCGACTAACGAAACTTCTACGGATACAACCCATTTGTCTAGCTTTGGATGAAGCCTTCTCCACTTGATTGGCAGTTTTCATGTCTTCACTGATGATCACTCCTAAATCCCGTTCTGCCGTAGTCCTAGCCAAGATCTCTCCATTCAAGGTGTAAGTTTCTGCACGGATTTTTGTTGCCAAGGTGCATGACCTTACATTTTTAGTGTTGAATCCCAGTTGCCAGGTCGAGGACCAATGCTCTAACAAAAGCAGGTCCTGGGTCATATTGTTGGACAAATTGCTGTCACTTACTATGTTACATAGTTTAGCGTCATCGGCAAATAATATTATTTTCCCTTGAAGCCCTTGAGTCAGGTCACCTACGAATATGTTGAAAAGAATCGGGCCCAAGACCGAGCCCTGCGGTACTCCACTGGTCACCTCTGTCATTTTAGAGAGGGTACCGTTAACCACCACCCTCTGAAGTCTACCACTTAGCCAGTCACCGACCCATGAAGTTAGTGTTTCTCCTAATCCCATCGATTTCATCTTGATTAATAACCTGCAGTGTGGGACGCTATCAAAAGCTTTACTGAAGTCCAAGTACACGACGTCCAGGGACTCTCCCAAATTCAGCTTTCTTGTTACCCAATCAAAGAAGCTGATAAGATTAGATTGGCAGGACCTACCCTTGGTGAATCCATGTTGGTGGGGATCACGTAGC